>NC_059435.1:71549211-71849211 GCF_021028975.2 Sphaerodactylus townsendi | reverse complement strand
TTTCCAGGCTGTGTGGCTGTGGTCACAGTGTGTAACTGTGGGCACAGTGTGTAACACACTTCTCTCTGTGATACACCTCTGAAGATGCCAGCCACAGATGCAGGCGAAACGTTAGGAACAAGATCCACCAGACCACGGCCACACAGACCGGAAAACCCACCAGAACCAGTCGAATCTGGCCGTGAAAGCCTTCGACAATACATTATCCTTTTCTTGATTCCTCCGTCCAAAAGCAGTATACAAATAATGAGCATTGGCAAAAAGCAAAGTGAACTTTAAAGCCGCATTACCAATAGCATCCAATGTACAGTCTCTTATCCTTTCGAATGTGAAGGTATATCTGAGCCATCTTTTCCTTCACCTCAATGTAGAATGGCTGGTTCGGCGTGATATTCCTCAGCATCATTAACGCTAAATCCACTTCCCCTTTGCTGAGAGCCAAATCTGCATTGGCAACAGTGATACGGATTTTCTCCGGGGTCCCGCCAAATTCATTGATGGTATCTTGCATAATCTTAGTCGCTTCATGCTGAGATGTAAAAAAATACAACATATGACACGTTGCTCGTCAACACCAGCCACCAGCGCTTTGTGCCCTTTCTAAAGGAGCAGCAGTGGCATAAGAGGTTAAGAGCTCGTGTATCTAATCTGGAGGAACCGGGTTTGATTCCCCGCTCTGCCACCTGAGCTGTGGAGGCTTATCTGGGGAATTCAGATTAGCCTGTGCACTCCCATACACGCCAGCTGGGTGACCTTGGGCTAGTCACAGCTTCTCGGAGCTCTCTCAGCCCCACCCACCTCACAGGGTGTTTGTTGTGAGGGGGGAGGGGCAAGGAGATTGTCAGCCCTTTTGAGTCTCCTGCAGGGGGGAGAGAAAGGGGATATAAAATCCAAGCCCAAACTCTTGCTTCTTCTAAATCCCGGGGGGGTAGAACCTCGCGGCTCTCAGATGTTCAGAACTACAATTCCCATCAACCTCTGTCAGCATGGCCAATTGGCCATGCTGAGTAGAAACTGATAAGGAATGTAGTTCTAGTATCGGCTGGAGATTCAATCATCGGTCAACATTTTATTTAGAAATTATCAGGGTCCCAGAGGCTATATGCCCCACAAGGAAAGGCTGAGGGACTTGGGAATGTTTGGTCAGGAGAAGAGAAAGTCGAGGGGGAACATGGTTGCTCTCTTGAAGGATTTAAACAGCTGACACTTAGAGGAGGGCAGGGAGCTGTTCCTGTTGATAGCAGAGGAAAGGACTCACAATAATGGGTGTAAATTACAGGCAGGAAGGTGCCAGCTGGATATTAGGAAACAAAAATGTTTTACAGCACAGGTGTCAAACTCGCGGCCCTCCAGATGTTATGGACTACAATTCCCATCATCTCCTGCCAGCATCATGTTGGCAGGGGGTGATGGGAGACTATGAATCCATAACATCTGGAGAAACACAGTTATTTACCTATGTTTAATGTAAGAGGATTGTTCAGCAGTTGGAATTGACTGTCTACCTCAAGGATCTTCCCAGACTGTAGGACAATAAAAATGTCAGTTTGAACTGCAGTCCTAAGTCGAGGTGCTGATATCTAAGGCAAACCTAGCCTGGCTATGCCAAGATGCTCTGTCCAGCACTCATTCCAGGGAGAGGAATGTGGAGGCCGAAGAAGAAGAACGAAGAAGAGTTGGATTTATATCCCCCTTTCTCTCCTGTAAGGAGACTCAAAGGGGCTGACAACCCCCTTCCCTCCCCCCCCCCACAACAAACACCCTGTGAGGTGGGTGGGGCTGAGAGAGCTCCAAAGAACTGTGACTAGCTCAAGGTCACCCAGCTGGCCTGTGTTGGAGTGCACAAGCTAATCTGGTTCACCAGATAAGCCTCCACAGCTCAAGTGGCAGAGCGGGGAATCAAACTCGGTTCTCCAGATTAGAGTGTACCTGCTCTTAACCACTACACTACGCTGGCTCTCTAGGGAGGTAGTTTACTCCCCCTCTCTGGCTGTCTTCAAGCAGTGGCTGGCAAACGCTTGTCAGGAATACTTTTGGCTGATCCTGCATTGAGCAGGATGTTGGACTAGATGGCCTCTATGGCCCCTTCCAATTCTACGATTCTGTAAATAAAGATTATATACAGATAGAGATTATATCGGGAACTTCTTACCAATTCCCCGTTGAGTCGAAGAGCTTCAGCGAGTTCCAGGTATATGGAAACCTGTTCACCTATGGTTATTAGAGGTCCCGGGCCCCTTTTAGGTTCCCCTTTCAGCTGACGTAAGCTGAGAAGCATTTTCAAGACTTTAATGGATTCAGGATAGTCCCCAGATTTGTTCAGTGCTCGGGCTCTGATGAAGTGGTACATGGGATGATCTCGAAGCTGGCAAAAATATCGAACAGGATGCAATTCAGGCACACAGATTACAGGCTCCTTCTGAAAATAGCACACTTGTTAGGTCTTGGATCAATAATCAATAAGCGGACTCTAGATACAAGATCAGTAGTCTTTATTGAGTTGGCATCAAGGACTCAGGCGTCAGAAAGTCACTTCTGGCGATCCTGGCTTTTACAGCCATATTGATTCCTCCGTGTCTCCCCTGAATTCCCCCTCCCAACTTCCCAGAGAATGCGAGAAAAATGAGGTGTGAAAGACTTTGTTTCCCGAGTCAAGTGTCCCAAGGCCAAAGCGATAGCCTCCTGCTGGGTTGCGTCCACGGCCTCCATAGCTCCCCCTCCCATCCGGGACACCAGCAGGGTCAGCCTAGTTCTCTACATGACTAAGCGCATAGAAACAAAAGGCCTATTAACATGAGACAGGTGTGATTATATGGAAAGCTGATGTGCAGAACCTGTTGCACAGCAGAAACGTTTCCAGGTGTTTCCCTCTAGTCTAGTCCCACTGCCTGTGGTACTCCTAACACTTGCAAAGGCTTCAAGGAAGTGTGCAGTTGTATGCAGGAGAGACATACTCTCTTACGGTTATTTTTGTTAGCTCTGCTCTTTCTACATGTACACGCTGCATCACAAGGAACCAAAGGGGAATTCTTGTAAGCTGCGCTGCCTGCATTGGTTACCAGTTGAATTCCGAATCATCTTCAAGGTGTGGGTATTGACCTTTAAGGCCTTACACAGCCTGGGACCCTCGTACCTTCGGGACCGCATTACCCCATAGAAGAAGAAGAAGAAGACTTTATTTACAGTCAATGACCAGATGTATTACAAAGACTCCAAAATATCTACAAACAAACAAAAACAAGAATACAGATCTCTCTCCCGTATTCCAGCACTATCCCTCTATATATCATTATACTTAGTAAACACACCAAACAGCATAAGAATACTAAACAAAATAAAAATATCTAAGGGGGCATTACCCCATATGTCCCGGCTCGACCTTTGCGTTCCGCAGAGGCCAACTTACTGGAGGTCCCTGGCCCCTCAATGACGCGGCTGGCCTCCACTTGGGCCAGACCCTTTACGGCTCTGGCACCGGCCTGGTGGAACACTCTCCCACCAGCTGTCCGAGTCCTGCGGGACCTTGGAGAATTCCACAGGGCCTGTAAGACCGAGTTGTTCCACCGGGCCTTTGGAGAGACCAGCCGCTGAGGGTGCTCCAGCCCCCCCCCTCCCCGCTCTATATGGGTCCCTAACAGCATCGGGACCCATTTACTGTGGGAGGATGGTGTAAGGGTTTGTGGGACACTGTTTTGGGACATAATCTGCTTTCGGATTTAATTGTTTTAAACCGTATGTATGTTTTTATGTGTGACATGTTATACTGTACACTGCCCTGAGCCCTTCGGGGATAGGGCAGTATATTAAATTAAATAAATAAATAATAATAAGCGTTCACCTGTTTCCTCTCAAGAGGATCTGCCAGTGAACAGATAAAAGGGGTGGGGGGGGTGGGCAGCCCTTCACTTGGAGCCTGGCCTTACCTGGAAATTATGGCTGACCCCTGTTTCCAGCGAATGGGCACATTCTTTAATGTTTCTCTGAAACAGGTGGATCTGGGCCATGAGAAGATTGGCATCGGTCGACGTGGGGTCCAACTCCAGGCAACGCTGCAGGGTGCCCTGGGCAGTTTCAATTTCTCCTGCAAAACAGCCTGGCATGTCAAACCTATCTTCTTGATCTTCTGTATCCTTAAAGGAATGTTCAGCAGACGTTGAACCATCTGGTGACCTTCCACAAGCACAGGAGTTTACTAAAGAGCATGGTATGCTGCTCCCTGCCTATGCCTCAGTTGGGTTAACCTGAAGACAGATGTAGCATTTCCGGAATTGCAGAAATTCCCTCGTGGTATTCGTTTTGGACAGACCTTTTCCTCTCTCGGTAGGAGCTCTGGAAAAAATGGTTCTGAATGCTGGCAGCACGGGTTTGATTTTTAACTGGGCAAAAGCCTACCCCGATGGAAATGCATGGAACTGAGGTTCAAACAGCCACTGAGCACCATTTCTCTCCTGTTGCAATTGACAGAGGGGCCCAAACACAAGTTCTTTTTTAAAAAACCCATGTCCAGAGCCACAACAGTTGGCAATAGTCAAGAGTCCTGCAACACCTTCAACAGAGATATGTATGGTTTTTATTAATTAATTAATTAATTAATTAATTAATTAATTAATTAATTATATTTATATACCGCCCTCCCCCAAAGGGCTCAGGGCGGTGAACATGAATATACAAATAGAGCACAAAATAAAATCAATAAATCTCAAATAATTAAATAAATCATAATAAAATGGCTCTATACTCTTTGAATCATTAAAACCCCATTAAAAGCAGCGTATTAATATCAAATACAATAAATAATAATACAAAAGGAGGCGACCTAATAACTAATGCACTAAAAGAGGGGAGGAATGACGGCAGTAGATCCCACAAATGTCGTGTTAACGGGAAGGCATCAGCTGACCAAAGGCTTCCCCAAAGGCAGAAGCTGTTCTGAGGCCAAGAGAGGAGCAAAATGGAGACCCCCATCCAAGAGGCCGGCTTCAATAGCCTGCCCAGCACCACAGCCACACCGTCTCCAAGGAGGTTTCCTAGCGGCATGGGGGAAATAGGAAAAAGCCTCCCAGGTGCCAGAAAGCCCCCAATGGACTTATGTCACCAAAAAGGTGCAGCAAAGCCCCAGTTGCCGGCACAACAGGGGTTTGGTTAATAGCAGTTTTTTTTACCCTTCTTTACCATTAAGGGGTATCAAGGTGGCTTACAATCACCTTCCCCTCCCAACACACACCTATGCAGTTTGAATGAATTAAAATCCACAAGCATTACTGTTTTGCTTTCAAAGAAGAGTTGGCTTTTATGCCCTGCTTTTTTGTCTACCTTTAAGGAGTCTCAGGCCCCTTCCGCACACGCAAAATAATGTGTTTTCAAACCACTTTCACAACTGTTTGCAAGTGGATTTTGCTATTCCGCACAGCTTCAAAGAGCACTGAAAGCAGTTTGAAAGTGCATTATTCTGCATGTGCGGAATGAGCCTCAAAGAGGCTTACAAGTCCTTTCCTTTATTTCCCCAGAACAGGCACCTTGTGAAGTGGGTCGGGCTGACAGAATTCTAAGAGAACTGCGACCAGTCCAAGGTCATCCAGCAGGCTTCATGAGTAGGAGCAAGGGATCAAGGAGAAGGAAAGTTTGCATTTAAACCGCCCTTTCTCTTCTATAAGTAGTATCAAAGAGGCTTACAAACTCCTTTTCCCTTCCTCTCCCCACACTTTGTAAGGGAGGTGGGGCTGAGAGAGTTCTGAGAGAACTGTGACTAGCCCTAGGTCACCCAGGAGGCATCATGTGGAGGAGTAGGGAAATAAATCCAGTTCACCGGATTAGAATCTACTGTTCGTAATCACTACATCACGCTCACTGGTGGGATTCAAATAATTTAACAACCGGTTCCGGTGGTGGGATTCAAATAATGTTAACAATTGGTTGTTTACAAGCACCATTTTAACAACCGGTTCTGCCGAGGTGGTGCGAACTTGCTGAATCCCACCACTGATCACGCTGGCTCTCCCAGTGATCGACGATCTACTCACCTGATAAATATTTAACCTGTGCCATTAGATAAAGAGGCTCTATCATCCCAGGAACGGCTTTCACGACTGGATTCAAAATTATAGTTGATTGTTTAAGAACAGATGATAAAACCTGACCAGGTAATCTAGGCTATGAAAAACAAAGAAGAAGAAGAAGAAGAGTTTGGATTTATATCCCCCCTTTCTCTCCTGCAGGAGACTCAAAGGGGCTTACAATCTCCTTGCCCCCCCTCACAACAAACACCCTGTGAGGTAGGTGGGGCTGAGAGAGCTCTGAGAAGCTGTGACTAGCCCAAGGTCACCCAGCTGGCGTGTGTGGGAGTGTACAGGCTAATCTGAATTCCCCAGATAAGCCTCCACAGCTCAGGCAGCAGAGCTGGGAATCAAACCCGGTTCCTCCAGATTAGATACATGAGCTCTTAACCTCCTACGCCACTGCTGCTCCAAAGATGAATGTATTTCAAATCTTTCAGAACATGACATTCATGTGTCATGGATTTGGTAAATACAAATTGAGAACAACTGTTGACAGCAATTGGTGACATATTTGAAAGTGTTCCGGCTGTCTACAAACAAGGAACTGCCGGCTCTAGTTTATTACTGTTATATTCCTAAGAAGTAACAACCATTTAGGATTGCATTCTTGGAGATGGACAGAAGCAGCAGCTGGGATCTGAGTGTTGCCAGCTTCTCAAGAGAACAGATGCAAATACATTTCATTTAGGTGCTTACTGGCTTCTACAGGATTGATGAACGTTTGTATATAAAACAAAAGGTATCACAAAACAATGTCTGTCTTCAAAGCGTTTTCCCGCAGGCATGTTTTGCTCCAACTTGGCTTCCTCGCTACAGCAGTGTTTTCAGGAGCCTTCACATGACACTGCCATTGATTTCTTCTGTTTCTGGGTGATTCCGCACACGAGTAAAATAGGTTCAACCCAGTTCCCTGAGAAGGGTACTGATATAGGTCGAAGCCATTGTTGTTCCCCACTGCAACCAGCTTGATCCCAGCTCGGAGGGCGGAATCATCCTGTGCCTCTTCGCCGCTCCGTTCCGATTGGCTACTGTTCTATGGCAATGCTCCGTCTATCCCCACACACGTTATAAAAAAAACTGCCACAGGAATGGAGGGACGAAGGTGGCGTTTTTTGATTGGCCAGCTGTACGCATGCCCGAAACACTCAGCTGTGATTGGCTGAATCCCTGGCACCAGAGATTCCGCACTTTACTGGAATCGAGCTGAGTTCGAGCGTGGTTCCCTGAAAAAGTAGTAGTTCCCAACTGGAGTCGGAAATTTGACCGTTACACGGGGCGAAGCTGGTACAAAACCATGTCGATCCCAGTGGTTGTGCGGAGCACTTAGGTTGAACACAGCTCGAACTTCCGCACTTGCGTTATCGACCTCTGTGTTCTTTCCCATGCTTGGCTGTGAGCCCTCCCAAATCGGGCTAGAGACCACCTTTTTCAAGAGATCACAGTAAAAGCAATTTCGGACATGGGGCGAAAGGTCCGCATATTTCAGGTTCTGCTCACACCAACACTATTTTCTTTACTGCATTCCCTGCAGCAGTCATTTCCACTTCCCAGTGGAGAGCTTTCTGTTGGAGACTGGTAATAGCTATATCGCTATAGTGCTATAACATTATAATGATCAACAGCAACAATGTACTAGTACCTGGCTTTCATTCTTTTCTTTTCTTTTTAATTAGACCGGAAGCCTTTTTGGTTGCAGAGTTATGAGGGGAAAGGTACCAGCTGAACATTTCCCCTTATAACTCTGCAACTGGAAGGGCTAGGAGCTTATATATTTAAAACAATGAAAGCTGGGGGGCTAATACATGATTACGATATTCTAGTACTTCAAAAAAGTGGCTGGACAAGGAATGGCAACCATAGAGGGCTGAGGCAAGGAAAATAAATGGAAAATTGCTGTATGGGTGCTCGATTGCTAGTGCAAATGCCTACACACTCAGCTGCAGTGAGAGCTACGCAAAAAATTCATTCTGTGTGGAAGCAGCCTGGGATTCTCCACATGCAAGCAAAGTGACCCTGTGAATAATTTCTGCCCTCTGAACAGGCCAGGAGAGTGAAGTGGCATTCCCTACCTGCTTGGGACAAAAGACCAAATACTCCTTCATAATTTCAGTCACAAACATAGGACTGAGTTTTTCATAGTATTCGATGCTCAGAGGAAGACCCTGCAAAGCACAGAAATGGAGGTCTGCAGCTTCGTTGAGCAGGGTAGTAGCCGCCTGTTCGTTCTTGTGTTGCCTCGAAACGATCACAGCCTGGAGGTAAGCCAAGACCTGGAAGACAGAGAACGCTGCCTGTGACGCGACTGGAGACGTCTTTAAGGATCAGCTCGAGCCTCAACTCTGTACTAAAGGGACTAAGGGGACGGAAATATTTTTTTTAAAATACATTTTAATAAATGTTCCAGCCAACAAAATAGTTGCCCTTTGGAGCAAAATGACTGCAGCCCACTGCATTTTATTTTATTTCATACGATTTCGGCAGCGCGAATCGTTTTAGCGAGGTATTGGAAGTCAGCAGCGATCCCAAAGATAGACGATTGGATAATCAAGATGCGGCAATTACAGAAAATGGACAAACTCTCCTTTCTCATAAATAATCGGTCACCAGAATTCTATCAACAAATATGGCAGCCATGGTCAGACTACGTTTCTGCTACTTAAACATCAAGTAGCAGGAGCAAAATTAAAAGTTTTCTTTTTTAAGTCACACAAGATAACTCATCATTCTTTTTTCTAAATCTAGATATTGTAACAATATTATCTCTACAGTATGTAAGTGGACTAGAGGAAATCCACCGTTCGCTATTTGGAAATATGATAGTTGGAGTGGAAGCCAAAGGGAGGGTGAAGGGGGAAGTAGCAATGGGCGAGGGGGGGGTAGTAATGGGAAGGGATAAGAGGGGAAGTGTTGTGGGCAACTTTAAATTTTAAGTTAGACCAAACTGTTGGTACAAGAAATTTATTTGGAATAATTACCCACAAGTATATATAATGTGAAGAAACAAACAATTATGTATAGATTTCTGTACTATATTGTGCTTCTGTATAAGAGACTTCCGCCTCTTTTTTTTTTAACGCAATAAAATATCATTAAAAAAAAATGTTCCAGCCAACAAAATATTTGCCCTTTGGAGCAAAATTACTGCAGTCCACTGCACGTGTACAAACTGACCAAGGTTTTGAGAGAAAGAATGCACAATTCCAAATGTATTTGCTGGTGCAGAAGGCAAAAGGAAACTGAGTAAGAAAGCGATGATTCCTCCCTGCCCAATCCAAGGCTGCGCTTTCTGAGAGGTAATTTCCCACCAAAAAACCTAGCCCTAGAAGTTTCCAAACCGCTGTTCTGCACACCTATAATGCCCGTTAGTGTGATGCCCAGAGGCCACAAAGAAGTGAACCTTGAAACATACTTTGAGAAACTGGTTTTAATGGCTAGATTTGAGTCCAGCAGCACCTGTTTTAAGGGTGATCCTGCAAATGAGTTCCCTAGCTTCATTTTATAGTCTGTCCCAGAAAAAAGATATTAGGAGGGTTCTGTATTCCTCCGCCACAGAACTCAACATGCCGGACCTTCTTTCTTATGGAATGCTCTGCCTAGGTCCGTGGTGGCGAACCTTTGGCACTCCAGATGTTATGGACTACAATTCCCATCATCCCCTGCCAACATGGCCAATTGTAGGGGCTGATGGGAATTGTAGTCCATAACATCTGGAGTGTCAAAGGTTCGCCACCACTGGCCTAGGTCCTAGTGCCTACCTAGCGCTGCTTCCCCCATCTGTTTGAAAGGAAAAATAAGTTTTTGCATTCAGTTTAATTATAGGACATCCTACAACATTGGCACCCATCTCAGGCACACACCTTTACTCCCAGCTGGCCTTTGTGACTGGATTTAAAATAACAGTGAGGAGAGAAGACACGTCTGCTCCATCAGCCATTTTGCCGAGAAAAAGTATTACGCGGTTTGCAAAAGGCAAGTATTGGTGATAATCGTTCAACGAACATAAATGCTCTTGTATCAAACTACCACGATCAATAATGCATGAAACAATGGTTTTGACAAAGGCAGCGCGTAAAAATGGACAATGATTCTCATATTCGTTCAGGACTATATTCTGATGAGGAAGCATGCAATTTTCTCAATCACTGCACCTCAACTGACTGTACTAACATGTTTTTCTGAGACAGAGTACGGTACTGGATGCACATACCGGTAATGCTTAATATGTTTCCTACGAGTAGAAACCAGTATTTTTGGAGGCTACTCCTCGTGACCTTGTTTATTTATGTCTGCATATTCATACGTGATGTATTCATGCTACCCCCGCCCGGCCTTGGGTTCGGGCGCCACACACTTTTATAATTTTGTTATAATCTTGTTGTATCGTATTGGCTCTGTATTGATGCTGCTAGTTTTATGATTTTTGTAAATTGTTTTAACCTGATTTAATTTATGTTATTCTGTGTATTGTTGTTTTGGCCTGTGTATTGTTGTTTTGGGGGTGGGCGGTTTAGAAATTTGAATGATGAAGGAAGGAAGGAAGGAAGGAAGGAAGGAAGGAAGGAAGGAAGGAAGGAAGGAAGGAAGGAAGGAAGGAAGGAAGGAAGGAAGGAAGGAAGGAAGGAAGAAAGAAGAAAGAAAGAAAGAAAGAAAGAAAGAAAGAAAGAAAGAAAGAAAGAAAGAAAGAAAGAAAGAAAGAAAGAAAGAAAGAGATCTATATGGCAGGGATGAATGCTTTCTGACATGTGATCATGCAATACATGCACTTGAACATACGACGCTACTGGCCCATCAAGCTGACTGGCAGTGGCTCTCCAGAGCCTCAGGTGGAAATGACAATGGGAGACCAAAAAGATGCATAATTGATGGAAAATCTTGTCCTCTCAGTTTCAGAAGCATCTGATCAGGTGGGGCAGCAGAAGCTGGTGGAATTGATGGGGAATATTTTTTTCACACGCTTCTGCAGCTCTTATCTGATTTTCAGCTGCAAATGGAATGTAATTATCAGATTTCTTGTGCACCTGATTTATCTCCAAAAATGTAACTGTGGGGTGGCTGTGAGTGAAGCTGTGAAAGAGGGAAGAGGGAGTTGTCAGGCTGTGGGGGTTGGGCAGTGGTGGGATCCAAAAATTTTAGTAACAGGTTCCCTTGGTGGTGGGATTCAAACAGTGGCATAGTGCCAGTGGGACTGGGTGGGACACGACGGGGGCGTGGCTGGGCATTCCGGGGGTGGGGCATTAATAATTTCTCTGTTACTGTAAAAAAAACCTTACTGTTAAAAAAAAGGTTCCTAATTTCCAGCTGGTATCTTTCTGTCCATAATTTTAAACTCATTACAGCAAGTCCTACCGTCTACTGCCAACGGAAACAACTACTTCTCCTCTAATTGACTGCCTGTCAAATTCTTAATACTTTCAAATACTTAATTTTGTTTCTAGAAATCAAAAGAAGGATACTTTCCTTAAACAAGGAACTTTACCATATTTCTAAAACATGTTTTTAAAACAGCCCAACAGGGAGAATTAACCCATTTTCCACCTTCGCTAACCAGCCACATAGGAAACAACAGGACTTGATGATTTTTGGACCTAATGGAATTTCTAATGGAAAAGCAGACCCAATTAGTAACCCCCTCTCGGCACACACAAATAATTAGTAACCCACTCTCGGGAACTGGTGAGAACCTGCTGGATCCCACCTCTGGGGTTGGGCCGCAATCCTTTTCACTGATTCTTTTGCGCCTGTGCCGCTGAGGGATAGGGTGGGAGATGGCAGCAAGGCACACAGTCACTGGTCATGGGGACGCTGTCCCCGCGGGCCTCCGTCTTGCTCACTGCCCCAGCCACCTGCCACGTGGAGCCATCTTAAAACACCAAGTGACCGGAAGCGGCCAGGGACTAGCAAGCCTGGTGGCTTCTTAGCTGGATTTGCTGCCGAGTCTGCCTTTTCGAAAGGCTTCAGATCCCAGCAAGCATCGTTAGTTTGGAAATGACTGGTGGAAAGAGCAAAACTGGCAGCCCCCTGAAGAAACACGCAGGGGCCTGGAACTGGGGGGCATTCAGTTGCATCTCTGGTGTTAAATTCCTAATAAGTCGAGGGGGGGGGAATAAAAGAAATCTCACGGCAGATTTTCCGGTTGATTGCTGAACTTCCCGTAGAAACTCCAACTGCTGCTCTGCTTCTTCCAGCTTCCCTTCCAGCACCAGGCACCAAATAACACCTGTGAGGCAATAGTTTTCAAAAATAAGGTCAAACGTATTTTGCAGTAAAACATATTTTGACTGACAACCACCTATTTGATCGGCTCTGAGATGAAAAGTTACCACAGATTAAAGAAGCAAACAGAGGACCCCCCCCCCCCTTGTGTAGATAGAAACGCACTTCAACTGTAGTGGCTCACAACAGGGTTGTCCAACTTCTCACAAAAACTGCCACTTCCAATAAAATACAACTCAATAACAATTTTGCTGATGAGTCCTGTGTGACTACAGGTGGTATATAAATGGCTTCTGGTTTTAAAGGAGGTTATGCTTATAATTCAGAGCTTTGCTGTTGTTTTAGCCTCTTGCCTTGATATTGATTGGGATGTGCTATTGATTGATCTTACTATTTTATTACTTTGCTTCTGGAGGTGGGGGTGGGTGGGTTGAGAGAGTTCTGAGAGAACTCAGACAGCAGGCTTCACATGCAGGAACGGGGAAACAAAATAAGCCTTTTGGGGGCCCATAAAATTGAACCCCCAGAAGCAAAGTTCACCAAGCCTGGATGCTATTACCAGGAGGGCCTTCTGGAGCCACCTTGAAAGTCAGGTGCCTCTATCTTCAAAAATGTGCAGCCTGCTTACATACTCAGAAATTCCCCACTGGCTACAGTGGAGCCAAGCCACTGCAGATAAGAGAATCTGGCCAAATTTCTTGGGGTGCTTGTCAAAGGTGCATTTTTAAAGCTAGTGACCCCAAAATGTCAGGTTATCACCCAGAGACTGTTCTGATGACATCACCCAAGTTTGGTGAAGTTTGGTTCAGGGAGGCCAAAGTTATGGACTCTCAAAAGGGTAGCCCCCATCTCCTGCTAGCTCCCATTGGAAACAATGGGGGTTGGGGCACCCCCTTTGGGGGTCCATACCTTTGCCCCCCTGAACCAAACTTCACCAAACTTGGGTGGTATCATCAGGACATTATCCAGATGATACCCTGAAATTTTGGTGCTGCTAGCTTTAAAAACGCCAAAAAACGCCAAAAACGCCAAAAACTATCAGATGGACCCGAATTATTCGGGTATACCCGAATATTCTGTTATATCCGAATATGTTATTTGTCTTATTCAGGCATACAGATAATTTTATGCCTGAATAAATCCAAATCCGAATTTTACCTTTGTATTGACGAAACCTAATTTTGAGTCCATCAAGAAATCCTATTCTGATCTTTCTGCTTTTCTTCAGTTTATCAAAGGAGAAGTTTTTGCAGAGATAATAGTTTCTAACAAGAATGTCTACTTCCCTTGAAGTATGCCTTACATGAAAACAGTCTTTTCTCATGAGATAGTCAATTCTTTGTTGTTGGAGGTTTTAAAGTATCGATTGAGAGAAGCAAGCCTTTATTGGCATAGACAACAGTACAACAATAATAAAAAACGGATTAAAAAGCATATACAAAACAGGAAATAAATGTTAGGTCGAAGGAAATCTACTGGCGTTTGGTAATTTCCAGGAGAAAGTCTGCCACTATCATACAGAGAGAAGGATCAGGGTTGTCCAACAAGTAGTGTAATCTAATTAAATCGGGGAGATCAGGTAAATGTAAAGGAGTAAGATTCACATACTTGGATCTGATTTCCTTGAATCTGAGACAGTGTAGTAATTGGTGGGCCAGAGATTCAACTGAGCCATCGTTACATGGGCACAATCTTTTAGCCTTTTCTTGCTTATTAAATCTGCCATGCAACAAGGCAGAAGGCATAACATTAAACCTGGCGAGCATTATGGCTCTCCTTTGAACGGGGTTTATTAAGCAATACAGGTAGTGTGCCAAGTGGCCCCGTTCAAATGGGAGAGAAAAATACAGGGGGGAACACGTTTTCTTGGCTTAAAGTATCGATTGGATTCTTAATTGTGGGGGATATTATAGTTGTAGTCCCCGTGTTGGAATAAATGGCCCTGATGGTCTTTTCCAACTCTGAATGTAAAGAAAATATACTTTCCTGAGCTATGGGTTCTCCTTGCATCAAGTAGCATCAAGGACAAGACGAGTGAGCACACAAAGCTAAGGGGTGCAGAAAAGTACTTCTTGACTAAAAACCTCTTGTTATTACTCTTGCTATTTATGCATTCACCTTTTAACCAAACTAACTGCAATGAAAGCAAAGGGAACACAATACTGCTTTGAACGCAAAACCAACTAGTTACGACTCTTCTTTACAACGTGGGTGTAAGCTATCCCTTCCTTCTCCACTAAGAATGTGCCCTGCATAATATCTGATAGAAGGTCTCCCACATGCACAAGGAAGGGGTGACAGGTGCAGTTTTTCCTCATTAAGAAAAAGGAAACAATCTTACAAATCAAGCCACTGAAGCCAAACCATGGCATTGTGGTGAAAAAGGAGCATGTTATACTTATATGTGGATAAAATGTAAAATGGTGAAAAAGTTTTGGGAGAATATTTTGAAATATGTAGAACAGTTAGTAAAAGTGAAAATTGATGTAAATAATGATTTACTAATTGTGGGGATAATAGATGATATAAGAGTGAACAGAAGTTTGGAACCAATGTATAAAATAATGATCAGAGCAGCACACGCAGTGTTGGCGTTGGGCTGGAAAGATAACAAAAAATGGACAGTTTCAAAATGGTTGGAATATATTTGGGAGCAAATACAGTTAGAGATTTTTGAGACTGACAAAAAATATACCATGGCAAGAAAAAATAGAAGATATTATGAAGCTATGGACAATATATGAAAAATGGATGGAAGAAGCCGGATTTAACGAAGAACCATGGAATAAGAGAATAAGAAGAATGAACCTCCTGCTGCTTGCATGAAATAACCAATAGAAAAGAGGGGGAGGGGGGAGAAAAAGGAAATATGTATAGAAGGAACAAAGATATTGAATGTAACAAATGTACATATATTCTATACAATATTTTTTTTTTAAAAAAATGAAGCCAAACCAGCCCTGAGATCCCCTGGACCAGGGGTAGGGAACCTGCGGCTCTCCAGATGTTCAGGAACTACAATTCCCATCAGCCTCTGTCAGCATGGCCAATTGGCCATGCTGGTAGGGGCTGATGGGAATTGTAGTTCCTGAACATCTGGAGAGCCGCAGGTTCCCTACCCCTGCCCTGGACTGTCCAAACTATTTCTGCTTGTCAAGGCTTTTAAGTGAACAGTTCCATCTTTTTAAGCTCTTTTTATGAATCGACTGAGAGCTGTCTTGTGGATATTACTTGAGGCTGCTGCATGTTGTTTCTATCCTCTAGTTATGCCCTGTGGCAGACCCTTAGGTTGTTTTTATGGCTTCTTTAAATATTTATCCTTTTTATGGTTGTTGCCGTTTAGATTTTATTGTAACGTTTGACTTTGTCAGCTACGTCGAGCGGTTCTTTGGAGAGGAGCTCATTAATTTTGGAAACAGTGAATAATACCTTAGTTGGGTGTTGTGGGGTTTTTTGGGTTGTGTGGCCGTGTTCCAGGAGCATTTTCTCCTGACGTTTTGTCTGCATCTGTGGCTGGCATCTTCAGAGGAACTGCCAGTCACAGATGCAGGCGAAATGTCAGGAGAAAATGCTACTGGAATACGGCCATACAGCCCAGAAACCATACAACACCCCAGTGATTCTGGCAGTGAAAGCCTTCGACTTAGTTGCACAGATAGTTGCACGGAACTCTCCCATCAGATGTTATTTTCTATGCAAGATAGAAGGAACATCTTTCCAGAAAAACTGAATGACTGCACATGCCCAAATCATATGTTTAAGGTATGTGTTATGTTTACGGGTGGAAAGGTACCGGATAGACATTTTTTTCCAGTAAGAGTAACTCAGCAGGGCTGGCTAGGGAGGGGGTGAGCTTCCCCTCTGTGGCAGTCTTCAAGCAGAGGCTGGAGGAATACTTCTCAGGGATGCTTTAGGCTAGACGTCTCCAAGCTATGGCCCTCCAGATGTTCACAGACTACAGTTCCTATCAGCTCTGCCAACTGGCCATGCTGACAGGGGCTGATGGGAATCGTAGTCTATGAACACCTGGATGGCCATAGCTTGGAGACCCTTGCTCCAGGCTGATCCTGTTTAGCAGTTGGCCTGTATTACTCCTGCCAACTCTATGATGAAAGTGCATACCAAACCGCAGCGTACTGAGATGAGCCATAGAGCAGTGTGAACCTAGCTTGAAACTGACTTGAGGATGGTTAAACAGCCAGAGAGAAGAACTGGTTTAAAGGAGCAGCAGTGACGTAGGAGGTTAAGAGCTCGTGTATCTAATCTGGAGGAACCAGGTTTGATTCCCAGCTCTGCCGCCTGAGCTGTGGAGGCTTATCTGGGGAATTCAGATTAGCCTGTACACTCCCACACAGACCAGCTGGGTGACCTTGGGCTAGTCACAGCTTCTCGGTGCTCTCTCAGCTCCACCCACATCACAGGGTGTTTGTTGTGAGGGGGGAAGGGCAAGGAGATTGTAAGCCCCTTTGAGTCTCCTGCAGGAGAGAAAAGGGGGATATAAATCCAAACTCTTCTTCTTCTCTAAAGGAGGAGATTCTTCAAAACCTACCTGTCAGTGATTCTGTCGTGTTTTCATCCAACTCTGCAGCTTGTCTGTACCACCCGGATGCTTCCTTCCATTTCCCCTGAAGGCTCAACTGATATCCTAGTTCATTCACAAACTGGGCATCCACGTGCGGTTTTCTGCTATAGGAGTTTTTAACAAATGCATACGTTTCCTGCAGGATTTCTTGATTCTTCCCAGACTGAAGGAAACACAGTTTAAAGAAATGCACCGGTAAGGCACGTGTTTGAGACGTGTATTCAGGTCACAAAGTAGGCTATAAATCTCAGACATGTACTTAAAAAATCAACAACAAACTAACAATAATGCTTATGGGGATTAGCTTGAAAATCAGACATATTCCCTCATGGATTGAAACGAACAAATTTCTTATGGGTGCAGGCAGAACAAAGCTTCATCTCGAGAGGGCGTCAAGGATTTAAAGAAGAGCAAACAGCAATTTGTAAAGAGGGGCGGTATGAACGACTAAGATTCACCTGCTCTTACCAGTCTACTGACCACAAGGATTTTTTTAAGGTGAAGTTCTGATCTTTGAGGTTCTTTCATCTCCAAAGCGCTCATCAGCTCTTTCAGTTGTTGCAAGGCCTGCGTTCAAAACATGAATGTTACTCCAGGCTCGGAAAGGCTCCTGTTTCATAGATCTGATTCCTTTGAACAGCATATCAAATCAACCCAGGAAAGGGGGGGGGGGGAGGAGACACTGCAATTTGCTTTAACTGCATTCCTCAGCCTAAGTCATTTGCCCCGTGGTGTTTCTTGTTTGCCTCTCTTGTAATTTGTAGTAAATTGCAGCATGTATCTGGAAGGGGTGGGGATCATTTTGACCCCAGCCCTGCTGAAAGGCAGGGGGGAAATGCTATTGTATTTTCTTCATTTTCTTCTGTTTTTCTTCATGAGGTCTTTGCTTCCTTACTGTTCCTTACTGACAAAGGAAAATACTTAATAAAGGACTGGGACTTTTTGCCCCCTTGGCAACTCCTGGCATATTTAATGCCATCTCTGCTGCCGTGCTTCGGAGTCTATCTGACACCTACTCTAGCAAGTACCCTTGTTCTCTGAGCAAAGCTTAAAGCTTTCCTTCTAACTAGCTGTTGTGGGCTTTCCGGGTTTTCCTTCTACATTTTTCTTCTGAAATCTGACACGCAAAATGATTAGTTCTGAACCAGGTTGCAACTTCTTCATGACCCAATGCAGGTTGATTATAACCAGCTTTTCTGCTTAATCTCATCTAGTCCCAGAGGCGTAGCTCCAAGGGGGAAGGAGGGGTACGACACACCGGGCACGTGCCCCTATGGGGGTGTGGCGAGGGCGTTCCGGGGCGGGACAGGGGCAGAGGACACACCAGTGCACTGGGCACTTTCCCCCCTTGCTACACCTTTGTCTAGTCCAGGGGTCTGCCACCTGCGGCTCTCCAGATGTTCATGGACTACAAATCCCATCAGCCCCTGCCAGCATGGCCAATTGGCCTCTGGGACTAGATGAGGCTCTGGGACTAGATGAGGGACTAGATGAGCATGCTGGCCTCTGGGACTAGATGCATGCTGGCCTCTGGGACTAGATGCGATTAAGCAGAAAATTGGCCAATTGGCCATGCTGGCAGGGGCTGATGGGAATTGTAGTCCATGAACATCTGGAGAGCCGCAGGTTGCAGACCCCTGGTTTAGTCCCAACCCCCACCCCTGCCAATGCTGCCTGTTTCTCACATGGCCTCTGCCCACAGTTCCCTGCACAGCCCATCTGGTGATCAAAAGGGGCCATTCTACCTTCTTTCTTCAGGATCGCATCTCCCCACAGAGATCCCTCCGATCCTCTGACAGTAACTTGCTGGTAATCTCCGGCCCCAAGGACATTCAGTTGAGTTCCACCTGAGCCTTTTTAGCCCTGGCTCCTACTTGGTAGAATTCACTCCTGGACCCTGCGGGATATGAATCAATTCCACAGGGCCTGTAGAACCAGAATGTTTCACCTGGCTTACGATTAAGATGTTCTAACAAAGGATCATTCTGGCCCCTGAGCCTAGACACCCTCCTCTCTCACCCATAAGACTTTATAAAATCAGGGTGAGAGCTGGGATTGATATGTGGACATTTCATAGTTTAATGGCCATCTGAGAAATTATTGTATATCAGATTGTTTTAAAAGTCTAACTTATTAATGCTGAATTTTAAGACTGTGTTTTTAAACATTTGTGTTAGCCGGTCCTGAGCCAGCCTTGGCTGGAGAGGGCGAGATATTAAGTTGAATAAAATAAAAATTAAAAATAACATCAATTAAAACTGGTTGGATCCAGCCTGGAATATTCTGATGCACAGAACAAGCATTTCAAGAGATCTGATGGCCAGCAAGAATGTTAACAAATCTACTACCCTGTTTTCCCGAAAATAAGACGTAGTAGAGGTTTTGCTGAAGTGCTAAATATAAAGCATCCCCCGAAAGTAAGACGTAGCAAAGTTTTTGTTTGGAAGCATGCCCGTCGAACAGAACACCAGAGCATGCAGCTGTGGAGCGGAAAAATAAGACATCCCCTGAAAATAAGACATAGCACATCTTGGGGAGCAAAAATTAATATAAGACACTGTCTTATTTTGGGGAAAACATGTTAATACTCACCAACTCCATATTCCCGGTCATAGCAAGATGATATACCACAGTATACTGGAGCGCATCAATATCGTTGGCATCTTTGGCTAGGATCCTTCAACAATATTGTACAAAATATTACAGCGCAAAATGAGTCACAACACAAGTAATTAACCCCTGGCCTAGGTCTTTAATGAGAGTGTGATGTAGCAGTTACGGTGGCAGCCCAGGACCAGGGTTACTTGGGTAGTACGCCAAAACTCTCTGGATGGCCTTGGGCGAATCATTGTCTCTCTGCTTAACCTAACTCACAGGTTTACTGTGAGTATGAAATAGGAGGAAGGGGTGGAGATAGACCAGTGATGGCGAACCTTTTTGAGACCGAGTGTCCAAATTCCAACCCAAACCCCACTTATTTATCGCAAAGTGCCAACCCGGCAATTTAACCTGAATGCTGAGGTTTTAGTTTAGAAAAAACTGGTTGGCTCCCTCTTCCTACGCCCCACCCGCTCGAGCAGGGGCCAGCCTGCTCTAGTCTCTAGCAAGTCCTGCGCGCACTGCTCTGTGACTCTCTAGCATCTCTGCCTCCTCTGCACCCCCCCCACCCTCGGGCAGCAGTCATCCAGAGCACAGGCACCAGGCCCACCAGCCGAGTCCTCCCTGCTCACCGCGGTGTGCGCACATTGTGCTCAGTAGCCCAGGCCAGCCTAGATGTGTGTATGGGGGGAGTGATTTTTCGCCCCCACCCACATGATGAACTCTCTGTGTGTGTGCCCACAGAGAGGTCTCCGAGTGCCACCTCTGGCACCCGTGCCATAGGTTCGCCATCACTGAGATAGACCATGTATGGCTCACTGAAGGGAAGGAGTTCTTAAACGGTAATAATCACCATATCTAAAAATAGAAAAGTGGGTGACTCTTCTGCAGATGCTAATAGTTACGAAACAGGGTCATCCTCAGACAAGTTCATTTTTTAACATACGGGATTCCTCAGCTAAGCAGAAAAAAAAATATGTAAATGAACCGAAACTGAAGAAGCAAACCTTCCCGAAGTAGCTGGATGGGAACTAAATATCTCCAGAAGGAATGGGATGTTGAGTCTGGATGAGTGTCTGTCAAAATTCCTCCAACTCCTCTTTCACAGAGTCACTCACAGCAGTGGAAGGGGGTGGGGGAAAGGCGATCAACATGACATCATGCAGGGGCATAACGAGGCAAACTGTAGCCCTGGGCAAAACCTGAGCCAGGCCACTCCACCACGACCAAATTTTTTTTTTGCACCAGGACATTGGTGCCTGCAGGGGGTGCATTTTTAGAAATATCAGCACCAAAATTTCAGCGTATTATCAGAAGACTGTCCTTATACTACCCCCCAGGTTTGGTGAGGTTTGGTTCAAGGAGTCCAAAGTTATGGGCCCTCAAAACTGTAGCCCCCATCTCCTATTAGCTCCCATTGGAAACAATGGGGGATGGGGGCACCCCCTTTGGGAGTCCATAACTTTGGACTCCCTGAACCAAACCTCACCAAACTTGGGGGGTAGCATAAGGACAGCCTCCTGATGATACGCTGAAATTTTGGTGCCGCTAGCCTAACAACTGCGCCCCCTGCAGGCCAAAAATGGAAAACCACTAAAATACCCAAAAACGAACCCTGCATTTTGATGCCCCCCACAAGGTGGTGCCCTGGGCAGCTGCCCACCTTGCCCAATGAGTATTACACCCCTGACATCATGTCTGGGGAAAACTCAGATATGATACAATGGCAGTCTAGCAATCTCTGGAAATTCTATGGTAAAATCTGGATATGGCACCAGTTTTCGCCCGGAAGTGATGTCAGTTCACACTAGGAATCAACGGAAACTCTGGTTTTACCAGAGAATTTCAGCCATTCCTAGAGAGGTACATCATCACTTCCAGGCTTTCCCTAGAAGTGATGTCACACTGTCATCGATGAATGCCCCTGATGCCCCCGCCCAGTCTCCTGACGGTTGCCAGGCTGGCCTTGGGAACCCTAGAATAGAAAGTCCGGGAGGGAAAGCATTTGAGGTAGCAGGGCAAGATTTCCAGATCGCTGTTACAGCTGAAGTAACCACTTCTTAGGGACGTGACATTTTTCATTCTATAAATAAAATCATCCCTACCTTTTACTTTCTTCGATACTTTGCTCCCAGTCTTGCAAGGCTAAATGTAACCTCATCTTGGTGACAAGGGCAGGTGTAAAGAAAGGAAAAGTAACCACAAGTTGACTAATTATTTCCAGAGCACCTGGATAATTTTGTTGTACTATGAAATATTTTGCCTATGGAGAAAGCAGGGAGAGGGAAGAAGGGAAGAAATATGATTGTGGCTTTTGTGTAAGACGTCTGTACGGCCATGTCCTGATTTATATGGCCTATCAGTGGTGGCAAACTTTTGGCACTCCAGATGTTATGGACTACAATTCCCATCAGCCCCTGCCAGCATGGCCAATTGGCCATACTGGAAGGGGCTGATGGGAATTGTAGTCCATAACATCTGGAGTGCCAAAGGTTCGCCGCCACGGGCCTATCACATCTGCATCTATGGAAACCATCAACAGAAGAAGAGCCCTTCTGGATCAGACTAATGGTTCATCTAGTCCAGCATCCCATCTTACACAGTGGCCAACCAGTTCACCTGGAAGGTCAACAACCAGGCATAGAGGCCATGGTCTTTGTAAGATCAGAAGAACCCTGCGAAATCTGACAAGTGGTCCATCTCATCCTGCATTCTGTCTCACGCAGTGGGCAACCAGTTCTTCAAGAAAAGAAACATGAATGTGCAGGACAAGTCCGAATTAAACAGAAGTCCAGCCCAAGATAGCTTGGATGGTTCCCCCGTTTATCTGTAATGGAGCGGTCTCACATTCAACTAGAAACAACTGAGACAGCCCCAAGCAAGACTATTCTTCATAGCGCTTTGCCTTCCCCCAGGATTAGCAAATTAGCAGGGTAAATTCCAGATGTAAATAATAAACATCGAAATAAAATAGATGTTATGGAAATTTGCTGAATAGGGCGGCTACAGAATTTGCTGGGTACAGAATACAGCTGGCTTGGGAACAGAAATTTCATTTTTATTTTAGCATAGAGGGTACAAACCCCCATTGCTGCTTTGACTTCTGATATTTCCAAATAACTAAATTTTATTCTTTGAGAAAATAATCAAATGTCTTAAAACATTTCTAAGCCTGGAAGGAGAGGGGTGGCATATTAAACTGAATAAATAAATACATCTCTGTATCTGCTAGGTTTAGATATTTTGGATGTAGATAGCGAAATCGTACACAGAATTGGAGATATATATGCTTATTTTATTTCACTGGGCTCCAGTGACCCTAAGCCTAAGTCCTTAGAGGATCGCCATGGAATGCTCAGGCTGTGAACGGCAAAAGCCCTACACCTCTGCCTTCAGTCCTAAAAACTGGGCATCATCATGTCTCTAGAATGAATATAAAGAACGCCACAATCTACTAAGGAAACCAAAAAGAAAGGAATCAGTCTACCTTTCCCATCATCCCAAATATATCTGCATGGTCTTGAATCCCTTCATCCAAGTATTTGATAGACTTCTTCACAGAATGCTGTTTGTCCGAAGTTACGTACATCCATCCTTTCAAAATGAGGCCCTTCAGGGATTTAAAAAAGAACAAATCCAGCACATGGGCAACCCAATGAAATTGTAAGGACAGTAGGAGCATGTGGAAGCAAGAGGCGTAGCTAGGGAAAATGGAGCCCGGGGCAAAACTCTGAGTCTTGGGGCCCCCCTCCCCCGTATGGGCAGCCGTCCTCCCCCCCATGATCAAAGACCACCCTCCCCCACTACAACCAAAGAACGATTTTTTTGTACCAAGTCATTTCAAAGTCACCATCAGGGTTGTCAGCTCTGAGTTGGGAAATACCTGGAGATTCAGGGGTGGAGCCTAGGGAGGGCGGGGTTTGGGGATGGGAGGCACCTCAGCAGGGTCGAATGCTACAGAGCCCACCCTCTGAAGCTGCCATTTTTTTCCAGAACTGGTTTTGGTTGTCTGGGAAGCAACTGGAATAGTGGGAGATCTCCAGATACCACCTGGAGGTTGGCAACATTAGAGTGTGGAGCAAAGTTAGTTTCACATTCCTTTGTTGTAGATATACACAAGTTAAGTGCAGTTAGAACTTAAGAGACTCTAGTCATTTGAAATCTAAGAAGAAGAGTTAAAATCGACCCCGTTTTTCTGTATCTTTAAGAAGTCTCAAAGAGACCTATGAAGCTTCATACAAAGGTGGGGGGGGGAGGGCAATCTACCCGTGGTAGGAGTGCACAGCTGCCCTGGCAGATTTGCCCTTCCTGGGACATTTGCCCCAGTGGAGAAGCAATTCTGCTGGTGTGCAGCTGCCGCTGCCCTCTCCAGTGCTGGAATGCAGTGCGGGCAGGCTGGGAGAGAAGCCAATAATAGTTGGCTTTCCCCTGGCCATTTACTGCCTTATGCCAGCAGCCAGGACTTTATATTTCAGTGATGGCGAACCTTTTTGAGACCGAGTGCCCAAATTGCAACCCAAAACCCACTTATTTATCGCAAAGTGCCAACACGGCAATTTAACCTGAATACTGAGGTTTTAGTTTAGAAAAAACGGTTGGCTCCAAGGTGCATGTTACTCAGGAGTAAGCTTGGTGAAGCAACCATGCAACGCTTCAAATGGGTGAATCATGACCCTAGGAGGGTTTACTCAAAAGCAAGCCCCATTGCCAGCAACCGAGCTTACTCCCAGGTAAAGGATTGTGCCCAGGCCAGCATAGATGTGTGTGTGGGGGGGTGATTTTCTGCCCCGCCCACATGATGAACGCGCGCGTGCCCACAGAGAAGGCTCTGAGTGCCACCTCTGGCACCCGTGCCATAGGTTCGCCACCACTGTTATATTTGATACCTAAAAAGGTGGCATAAATCTATTAAGCCCATAGGGGATTCTCCGTGGCAGGAAGGCTCTTTTGCTTTGCCAGCCTGCCCATGCCACTGGAAAGCCCTTATGGGAGCAGTGGTGCCGTGTTGCTGCGGCCAGCCATTTGGCCTCTTGGATGGGGCTGCCCTTTTCTTCTCCCCCTAACAGACACCTTGTGACCTAGGTGGGGCTGAGAGAGTTCTGAGAGAACTGTGACTGGCCCAAGGCCACCCAGCTTCATGTGGAGGAGCAGGGAATGTAATCTAGTTCACCTGATTAGAGTCTGCAGCTCTTCGACTATTATACCCATGCTGGTACATACTTCCTAGTAAGTATGTTTAAGAGTACTGCTTTAGGGACTGACTTTTGAGCAGGAGAGTAAGACTGGAAGAAAAACTGAGGACATAAAGCCAGTGGTCTCATGTCACGCTGTGCAGAAAAGAGATTATGGAGAACAATACATGGGTGTCACTTTAGAAGGCTGGGCCCACACACACATGCTTTCTTCTCTAGACAGGAGCAGCAGTGGCGTAGGAGGTTAAGAGCTCATGTTTCTAATCTGGAGGAACCGGGTTTGATTCCCAGCTCTGCCGCCTGAGCTGTGGAGGCTTTTCTGGGGAATTCAGATTAGCCTGTACACTCTCACACACGCCAGCTGGGTGACCTTGGGCTAGTCACAGCTTCTTGGAGCTCTCTCAGCCCCACCCACCTCACAGGGTGTTTGTTGTGGGGGAGGGAAGGGCAAGGAGATTGTAAGCTCCTTTGAGTCTCCTGCAGGAGAGAAAGGGGGGATATAAATCCAAACACTTCTTCTTCTTCTTCTAGACATAAGTAGCTCCACAATGGAACATTCTCAGCTGGTATACTCAGCTTTGGTAACACCAAACAGTTGTTGCAGAGGCAGGGGTAAAAAGATCTGCCTGGAATCAGTCCCTTTCCATAAACAAACACATTAGTACTATCTGGAATTTACAGTGTTGGTCATCTGTTTGGCGAAGGTGTCCACATGCCAGGATCACAGCAAGCACACCCTGAAGTGCTAACACATCCACAGTGACGGTGCTCTGTTGGCCTCTATGTCATTGTTACTTACAGAGTCAAAGAGACAGTTCAAGTTTAAAGGACAGTTCAAAGTTCAGGAGGAGGTTTCTCAGTGCGAACAGGTGGATTGACTCTACCTCTCTTGTCCCATTCGATATTTGCAGCATTTTGTCGATGTACTCTTTGGCTTTGTCGTGCTGATTTATTAGCCACAGGAAGACCCCGGCGTAATACAAGGCGTTGCTGCCGGCAGTTTTCCACAGGTCCTTTAATTTGTTCTGTAACTCCAAAACAGCAGTGGAATCTGAAAGCAGAGAGGGAGGCGGTAATATACATTATGGGGTGTTTTTTTCTCTCGCTGGTCCTATTTACATAATTCAGAAACCATTTGGACAAGGAAGTTCCCAAGACTGGTTTTGAGTTATGCGAAAGTGTAGCTAGAAGGCAGGTGGGTGGATACCTGGTGAGAACGTTTGAAGGGGGGTGGGAATCTGCGTCAGTTGGGATCTAGCAGTGACATTCCCCCCCCCCCACCTTTGTACCAGCCTTTTCACCAAACTTTGTTTCCTTTATGCATACCTAAAATGTATTTCTTCAAAATAAACTCCTGATGCAGAGTTCACCCTTGGAATAGTTGGGAGGAACTGTTATGATGATGCCCGTAATACAGAACAATGTTATGGATAGAACTGTGTTAACACATCAGGAAATTGTAATACAAAAGCTGGGATAACTCTTCAGTAATGCCAATGTCTTGACCTGGATCAATACAGCATGGAAAAGTCTGAGAACTTTTTTCAATCTGCACGTTAGAAAAATCGGGAAATCTGGGATGAAGAAGAAGAAGAGTTTGGATTTATATCCCCCCTTTCTCTCCTGTAGGAGACTCAAAGGGGTTTATAATCTCCTTGCCCTTCCCCCCTCACAACAAACACCCTGTGAGGTGGGTGGGGCTGAGAGAGCTCCGAGAAGCTGTGACTAGCCCAAGGTCACCCAGCTGGCGTGTGTGGGAGTATACAGGCTAATCTGAATTCCCCAGATAAGCCTCCACAGCTCAAGCGGCAGAGCAGGGAATCAAACCCGGTTCCTCCAGATCAGAGTGCACCTGCTCTTAGTCACTGCTCTTAGCCACTACACCACTGCTGCTCTTAGCCACTACGCCACTCACACTGCTGAGTGAAATAAGCTTATGATAGCACAGGGTGCAACAGGGAGCAGCTCTCTCGGCTTAGCACTGGGTGTATTTTGCAAGTTTACTTGTGGAAAATGAAAGTATCATATTATTAAACATAATAAATATTAATACAATTAAGTAATACTAACCAATACAGTGCTATAGGCTGACTAAATTATAAATCATGCGCTTTACCTTTATAAAGCAACCAAATAGATTTGGGTCTGGTAGGAAAGTCAGTGTGTCATATATTTCAGTTTCCCCCCAAAATGTCCATTTTTTGTCCTGGGGGGAGGGCAGATTTTTTTTTTTCTCCACAGCTTTAATTTTTTTTTGAAAACTTTACTTCTCGTCTGGTTTGTTCAACTCACCAACAATTTCACATTTCTTGTGTGCGTGAATGAGACCCAGGACACAGCATAACGAAACGTCGACATGGCGTTTCTGCGCATTCTCGAGTAGAGAGATACCTTCTTGGATCCGGCCTGTACAGATGCAATATTACACAAACGATGGATTGATTAGTTTCTTGCAATCACCAGCAAGCAGTGGTCAATACTGCTTATTAGTTTCATTTATTTTCTATTAGAGACTCAGGGGCGCCCCTGGCTACAATACTAGGCTTGCTAAACAAAGGAGCCCATTACCCAAGTGAAAATTAGCCACAGCTGCAAAACAGTTACGGTTACAGAAAAACCGCAGCGCAAGCCTACGCATGTTTGTTCAGAAATAAGGTACGCTGAGCTCAACTTCGCAGCGAGTAGTTGTGACAGGCTGTGCAGAACTGCCAAAGGTGTAAGCTTGCAGACTCAGTAGTGCTTACCTTTGATCAAACATGTTTTGGATGTTATCTGTCAAGGAAGAGATGTGGGACAGCTGTGGCTGTTGTTCCACAAACTCTACGTTTTAGGTTCTCCTTCCACTCTGTGCCTCCTGTAGCCGTTCTTGTCCAGACTCCAAGTAAGCAGAGACTAGAGACAGGCACTTTGGTCACAACCCTCTGGGGCTTAAAAACCTGAATATTTAACTCATAACAGAACGTTATGTTTCTTTCTTCAACATGTTACACACCACCTTTCCAGGAAATATTCAGACGCTGCCAAAAAATATCACTAAGGTGCCTGCAGAACTTCACATGTCACTTCTGCACAATGGCTTGGCCCCACTAGCAATTTCCTCGGAATCAAGGTACCGGTATTTCTGCCAGCAGAATAGCCCTTCCTGGCTCCCCCTCCTTCCACAGTCCAAAACACCCCCTTAAATGCTGCTCCAGAGGGACAAGGGATCCCTAGGAATACCAGGAGGAGGAAGTTGGAGACCTGCAGTGGGAGAGAGAATCATCCCCCTCCCATTCACACAAATGTTCCAGAGGATACAAGCCAAGAATCAGAGGCCGGGGTTTTTTTTAATGAAAGCTGGCAATTTGGAGAACATGGTGCATACTTGTTATAATAGAGGTATAATGATACTTATTTGTGGCAACAAAAGGAAACGTCTACTGTGGGGACAGGAGAAAAGGCTGTGGGGTGGGTTGGGAAATCCGAAGCTTCCACCCACAAGAGGAAGAGTTTGGATTCTACCCCCCACCCTTTCTCTCCTGTAAGGAGACTCAAGGGGGCTTATAATCTCCTTTCCCTTCCCCCCTCCACAAGAGACATCCCATGAGGTGGGTGGCGCTGAGAGAGCTCCAAAGAACTGTGACTAGCCCAAGGTCACCCAGCTGGCATGTGTTAGAGTGCACAAGCTAATTTGGTTCCCCAGATGAACATCCACAGCTCAGATGACAGAGCAGGGAATCAAACCCGGTTCTCCAGATTAGAGTGCACCTGCTCTTAAAACAGCTCATGGTCAACTCAGCCATCCATCCATTTCTTGGTCGGTAAATGAGTACCTAGTTCAAAGCTAGGAGGGGGTAAAGAATAGCTGGGAAAAGCAATGGCAAACTACCCCACAAAAAAGGCTTGCCTATGAAATCACTGCTCGCAGTGGTACCCCAGGGTCAGACATGACTGAAGGGGAAACTTTACCTATACTTTACAAAATTGTCAGATTTAGACGTTTATTCATTATATATATATATAATCTAGTGTGTGTGTATATATATATATATATATAGTATATCTAGTAGATTTTTTTGGAGTTATAGGTAGGGTAGGCAATCTATACAGCACAGCATTCCACAGTTCATGTCCAAAAGATGTATTAGAAGAGGTTGTTTCTATGGTTTACCAAGAAATAAGGTTCCAACCGCCTTGAAGAACAGCAGCACTGGATCATAAGTATGCTTTGACAGTTCTATATTTGTCAAATGGACAATGTGGTTGAAATATTTCTCTTGAGCATAGTAGACAATTTTAGCCTGGGCAGAGTGAAACAAGATAAAAAGAAAATGCTCAGTTTCGTTCAGTTCAACTGACATAACAGCTTTCTGTAAGTAGGAAAATGGTAAATAATTTTTTTCAGTCAGACCCTATTGCAGCTTAATATGCACATAGCCATGAATGTTTATTGGCTTTTGTCATTAAAAGCTTCATCTACCGATTTCTGCAAAATAAATTTTCGTTAATGGTGTCAGAGCCAACCAAACTTGTTTATTTGGGCTGGTCTTTTGACAACTCTTACCCCATATGTCCCGAATTGGTCTCTGCACTCGGCAGAGGCCAACTTATTGGTGATCCCTGGCCCCTCAATGATGCGGCTAGCCTCCACCCAGGCCAGAGCCTTTACAGCTCTGGCCCCGGCCTGGTGGAACGCTCTCCCTCCAGCTGTCAGGGCCCTGCGGGATCTTAACGAGTTCCGCTGGGCCTGTAAGACCGAGCTGTTCCGCCGGGCCTTTGGGGTGGCTGGCTGCTGATGCCCCCCCCTTTAGAACATCAGTGGATCCTGCCGTCCCCCTCCCCCTTTTGTTTTAGGGGACTTGATAGTAGGCGCCATCTATTATGTTGATTTTAATAATGCCGCGTTTTAATGGGATGGGGTTATTTTATATAGAGCCAAAAATTAACTAATATTTAATGGATTTTAGCTTTTGTTTTATGTGCTCTATTTCTGTTTTTGTTCACCGCCCTGAGCCCTTCGGGGGAGGGCGGTATAGAAATATAACCAATAAATAAATAAATAACTCGGCAAATAAGGAAGATGCCCCCCAATGAACCCAAGTATAATTTAACTCTGTATCGGGATTCTTTCCTGAATTCTTCAACGGGTTATACATTCTGGGGCCATGTTAGGGACCTAGTTGACTTCTCTTTTAAGTTCTTGGCCTCTTCCTCTGATGAAGAGTCCATGCTTGTCCATAAGAACTGAGGTGCGATTCCTGAGGATATTGTGTTTCCCAGATTTGACGGGGTCCCGTTGCTCTTGTTGACTGGTAAGAGCCTACAGGTTACTCAGTTGCTGGAGAAGCAAGTTAAATCAGCTGATTCATCTGATCTGGCCATCATAATGACTTCTGGCCTTTATAGTCAGCCTGGAATCCCAGGTCCCAACTGGAAGCATCCCTAAACCCACGTGGTTATGCTAGCATTGCCAACTCCAGGTTGGAACATTCCTAGAGATTTTGTGGAGCAGCTTCAGCAGGGTACAATGCCACAGAGTCCACCCTCCGAAGCGTCCATTTTCTCCAGGGGAGCTGATCTCTGTAACCAGGAGATCAGCTGTAATTCCGGGAGATCTCCAGGCCCCACCTGGAGGTTGGCAACCCTACATAAACTACCTGTACTTTCTGTCAGATAAATGAAAATCCACCAGAAAAAAAGCAAATCCTTGTCCCCAGTACCAAGAGCTGAGGGTCGGCCTCCGCCATGCCGCTCCTAAATCTACCGCAGCCTGGCTCTATTTGGGAGGAGGCGGGTTCGAACGGCCAACGGCCTAACGGCCGAAGAACACGCCACCTCGCCTCGAGAGCCACGCACCGGGCAGCCAATCGCAGGCCGCTGCCCGTGAGGCCACGCCCTCTCCCCTACCCCGTTGGCTAAGAGGCCGCTCGGACACCCGCCCACGGAAGAGACCTCGCGGGCTTCCCTCCAGTTGCCAAGCAACCGCCTCTTCCCGGAGAGGGCCGCTCGCCGACGGCGCGTCTCGCCCCCCTCGGCCAATGGAAGCTCGCCGCGCGCGCATGCTCGGTGCATACTGCAACGTTGGAGCTTGGCTAGTCGGCTGAGGGGATGTCGCGGGCGGCGGTGGCGCTTTGGTGCTCCTGAGGCGGTCGCCTCCTTCCTCCTTCCCTCCCTCCCGTCTCGGCCCTGCAGCCATGGGGCTGGGCTCTAGCTCCGAGGTTTCCGAGGGGGGCTCCGAGGGCTATCATGTGCACGGGGTAAGGATCTGGCCCGTTCGTGATAGGCTGCTGTCAGTGGCTGTCAAAGTGGAGCCTCCATGGATAGGAGCAGTCTGCCCCCAATCAGCCACATCAGCAAACGGCTCCTCTACTTAGGTTCAGTGATGGCAGACAGCTGCTGATCTAGATCTGAATATGTCAGTGCCTATTTCATTTAGCTCAACAAGGCTCGTGTGTCAAAGGGGACACGCCGCTACGTTGCATGGGGCGCAGTCGTGTTCGCCAACCCCCTGCCACAACTATCCTCTCCTCCTCATACTCACTTTTATCCTGGTACTTGCTCTTGCCAGTACCAGCTCTCTCTTGGTTCAGCCCCAGATCAAATTCTGAAATTTTTCCGGGTTGGGCACTATATGGGTTGGAGGTCCGTGTATCTTTAGGGAGATGGGGACAGTTGTTTGAAAGAGATCTTAGGACAGTTTATTATTTTGGTGGCGTTTTATGATTGCACCCTGCCCTGGGGCATTGATGATGGGTGGGAAATAAATATACAGTCAATAAATAAACTTTTGTAACTAGTTGATGTACTTGTAACTATAATATGCAGTGCTTACGCATGGTTGGACTGTCTTTTTCTTTTAAAAAATAAATGAATTTGTAAAGAATTGTTTCTCCTTTGTGGGGGGAGTGGAGGTAACAAGTTAGGTGTTTTCTGAATGTTTGATATGCCGAGCTCAAAAGATTCGCCATCACTGTCTTAGGTCCAGGGAAGGAGGGCGAATCTTTTGCCGGGGACAGGTAGCCAAAGATAACCAACTGTGTATACAAACTGAAATGTGGAATAATTCCCAAATCATATACACTTCTCTAGGCAGGGGAAGAGCTGCCATTAGCTTGGGTGTGAAATTCCCAGAGGCGCCGGCTTGACCATTTTTGGGCCTGAAAAGTACGGCTGGAAAGCACCCTAGTAACCTCGAGGCAATTAAGCATGTCTGAAGGGCTGCTGTGCCTGCCTTGAAAGGAGAACTGGGGTGGGTATGGGGGGATTCCTTGTAAGAGGAATCCTTCGGGGATGGGGCGGTATAAAAGTTTCAAAAATAAATAAATAAATAAGTTCAAGAAAGGAAGAAACACGTAGCATACTTAAATATAACCAAATAAACAAAATAGGCCCTTGAAGTGAACCAGGAAGACGTGTTGTAAAGATGAATCAGAAGCTCCTAAATATTCAGTGTTGTTTTCTTGGATATTCAAGCATGTCACTCAGTTCCATCCGTAATATTTAAATAGTCCAAAGTGAAACTGGGCCTAAAAATCTGGACTGAAAGCTGAAAGAGATCCATTCCATAGATTCTTACTTATGGAAGAGTTTAATTAGCAAGCCTTTATTGGCTTAGACAACAGTCCAACAATAATAGAAAAAACAGATTAAAAAGCATATACAATACAGGAAATAAATGTTAGGTCGAAGGAAATCTACTGGCGTTTAGTAATTTCCAGGAGAAAGTCTGCCACTATCATACAGAGAGAAGGATCAGGATTGTCCAACAAGTAGTGTAATCTAATTAGATCGGGGAGATCGGGTAAATGTAAAGGAGTAAGATACTTATGGAAGAGGCTATTCTTTTTGTTGGGTGGATGGGGGGAGACCTGCTTCCTCTGCTTGTGTATAAATACAGATATGAAATAGAGTAGGGAGGTGCACTTACTACACTGCATTTCTCTTCTATTACTACTTTCCTCTTCTATCAGTTGCTCATCGTGTACGGGTGAGAATTGCAAAGTTCTGGAATGTGGTCTTCTTAACTCCAGACAAGAAGTCAGGTTTTCATCAACCCCAGAGTAAATTTTAATGCTGTTTTTACTGCTTTTCTTATGGCTGTTATGCATTTTTTTTGTGTGGGGATTCGTCTGTTGTGCGGAAGCTGTGGATCAGGATGGCAGAAATAAGGTTGTATTAAGTGCCTGCTTTTAAAACCGACTCTACAGGAAATGCCTTTCTTGAGACTGTGTGGGTGCTCTTGGTTTGGAATCTGATAGTGATATGAAGTCTAGCATTTGACATTTTAAAACGAAGTCCCTGTCCCTTGTGGTCATGAAGAAAACTTTGAAAATGCAGGTTTGGTGTTAAAACAGCTCAGACGTTTGTTCAGTACAGGAAAAAACTGCCACTGGTTGTGTGGTGGAGCGCAAATTTTCTTGCCAAACCCCCAGTACTTTATTCATAGTTCCTTTTTTTCCTCTTCCTGACTCCATAAGCATGTTGTTTGCCCAACTCCGGCTTCTGTGCCATTCCTGCTTTCTGTTTCTGCCAGCAAATATCCAGTTTCTTTCATAACCAGAATTGTTGGAGTAGAATAAATTAGTCAGAATGTCCTCATGGAATTTGGGTTGAAGTGAAGCGGAACCTGCTGTGGTTTGCACCGAACATGTATACCAGTGGTGGTGAACCTATGGCACGGGTGCCAGAGGTGGCACTCAGAGCCCTCTCTGTGGGCACGCGCAGAGTCACCCCCCCCCCCCCCCCCCCCCCCCCCCCCCCCCCCCCCGGCTGCTGGGCTCGATTATTAGCATTAAACCTAAGACCTAGTTTTGGGGAAGCAGTGTAGGTAACCCTGTTAAGCGCTGTTAAACCCCACTGATTTTCATGCGAAGAACTAAAGCGCGATTCTTTACCTGGGAGTAAGCTTGGTTGCTGGCAATGGGGCTTGCTTCTGAGTAAACCCTCCTAGGGTCGTGATTCACCCGTTGGAAGAGTTGCATGGTTGCTTCAAATTAAGCTACCAACTACCACCAAGCTTACTCCTGAGCAACGCACGCCTCGGAGCCAACTGTTTTTTCTAAACTAAAACCTCAGTATTCAGGTTAAATTGCCGTGTTGGCACTTTGCGATAAATAAGTGGGTTTTGGGTTGCAATTTGGGCACTCGGTCTCAAAAAGGTTCGCCATCACTGATGTATACAGTTGTGTGCGCCTTTTGTAACGCAGCTCTGCTGACTTTAGGCACCCAGAGACTGGCTTCAGGGGATATGAATAATGCTAAGTGGGTTTTCGCCTGATCAGTACCTGGATAGGAAGCTGCTTGACCAGGTGGAAGGGGACCCAGGCTTCCTCAGGGAAGAGCAGGATGCTAGAAACAGGGTCAGGAGACAGGCATCCCAGATGTCGCGGTAGGATTTTACAGCCTGGATGAAAGGCTGCACCACGTTGCTTATCCCGTTTGGCACCTGAAAGGATTTCTGTTCTCTTGTGGATGTCAGTAGATGTGTGGCGGTTCCTACTTTGCCTACACTACTTCAAAGCTGATCAAGGGAGCATTTGCGAGCTGGTGCTTTGTAAGCCACATCTCTGAGCTCTTGAGCTTAACACTCCCATGTGCACCGTATGCTCAGCGTACTGACTCCACCAGGTGTTACTGTGTTTTCTACTGTCTAAACCAGCGGTGTCCAACTCTGGCGCTTCAGATGTTCATGGACTACAATTCCCATCAGCCAGTGGTGGGATCCAAACATTTTAGTAACAGGTTCCCATGGTGGTGGGATTCAAACTGTGGCATAGCGCCAATGGGGCTGGGCAGGGCACGGCGGGGGCATGGCCGGGCATTCCGGGGCGGGGCTGTGGCAAGGACGCAGCCACTGCGCCGGTCCTTGAGCAGGAAACGAATGCATATAGGCGCAGGCTGCCACACACGCCGGTGTACCTCCTGCTAGACTGCTTCAAGTTCTGCGTGCTACTGCTGAGAGGAGGGGCGTAACGAAGGCAAAAATCACATGGCAAAATCACCAATTAGTAACCCCCTCTCGGCACACACAAATAATTAGTAACCTACTCTCGGGAACCTGTGAGAACCTGCTGGATCCCACCTCTGCCATCAGCCCCTGCCGGCATGGCCAATTGGCCATGCCGGCAGGGGCTGATGGGAATTGTAGTTCATGAACATCTGAAGCGCCAGAGTTGGACACCTCTGGTCTAAACCATTGACCTATCTAGCCCTGTACAGAAGTTCTTCTATGGGCTCTCGGGTCTTTCACATCACCTGCTACCTGCTCTTTTTTTTAACTGGGGAAGGCAGAGATTCGACCTGGATAGGGGAAGAGGGAGATACTGAGGAATGCATCTCTTTTGTTTGTCAAGGGCGGTGCTAATGGTGTTTTTGCCTTAGGCCAGAATGGCCTCTTCCCGCACCTGGCCCATAAGCACCCGTGGTGTGAATTTGTTTCAGCTCATTTTAGAACATGCATACAAATGATCTTTTCAGTGTATATGTGTAAATGCTGCCATTTTGCAGGTTCAGGAAAACTCTCCTGCTCATCAGGCTGGATTGGAGCCGTTCTTTGATTTCATCCTCACAATAGGACACACTAGACTGGTGAGTCAATAGAGATACAATATTCTTTTTCTGATGCGTTGTTGCTGGCTTCTCTGCTATCATTTGGGTGGTTAGCAAACCAAGCAGGCGTCTGTATGGCTAACGGTATTGTCCTATCAGTATCTCTAATACTGGCCCGACAGTACCATTAGCCATACAGGTGCTTGCTTGGATTGCTAATCCTTGAGCAACCTGTCCAGTGGTGGGATTCAAACATTTTTAGTAACAGGTTCCGATGGTGGTGGGATTCAAACAGTGGCGTAGCGCCAATGGAGCTGGGCGGGGCACGATGGGGGCGTGGCCAGGCATTCCTGGGCGGGGCTGTGGCAAGAACGCAGGGTGCTCATGCCCCAGGTGCAGTTCCCCTTCGCCCCGCCTCTAAATTAAAACAATGACTGTTTAAAGTATTTAAAAAGCAATATACCGAAAGGTCATGTATTATTTGTTTTTTATATAATTATATTGATTGATTTTTAAATAATAAAATAAGTAAGGAGAGAAACCAAAAACTGTTTACAATTGTTAACATATTACAAACATATCTAATTGTCTATCTCTCTCAACCGCCCCCCCACTAAAACAGCTTATATTGCCTCCCCATGTTTCCCTCCCTCCCTACTTTCTCCTTCCCCTTCAGATTCCTATGACTACTTTATCTATTCCACTTGAAAGAAAACTAACAGAGGGAGAGATCCAAAATCCTTAATCTAAAAGAGGAATTTAAACTCCTCTCTTTCCAATACAAATTTTAAGGGGAAAAAAGAAAATGAAAAATCTTTACCTATAATACTTTCCCAACCTTTATACCAATGACCAAAAAAAATTAGAATTACTATATATTGTATTATTTCATACAGTTCATACGCACGTGGGCGGGGGGGGGGGGTGCCATGGGGGGCGATTTGGCATTCCCCGCTTGACGAGATTTGTTGTACCCAGAGACAGAGATTACCCCTTTTTCCCTAGTGGAGTTAATCATTAATAACTGGTTCTCCGAACTGAGAAAATTTTAGTAACTGGTTCTACCGAACAGGTGCGAATAGGCTGCATCCCACCCCTGAACCTGTCCCACTCTCATTATAATTTTGATGGTGGCAGGATCAGTTAATAGGACTTTCTTGGCCAAATCTGGCCTTTGTCCAAAGTGGCCCAAACCTGAGCTCCCAAGAGCATCTTTCCTGATCATGGCTTTGGGACTGAAAGGATCCCATGGACTCACTCTGTAATCACTTCAGTGAGATCACTTTGTGAGATCTGCAGCTTTTGCTTGCCTTACGACTTGAGACTCTGATATAGATTCTTGATCACCTGTTTATTGATTTGATTTATATCCTGCCTATCCCTGCAGGGTTGCACCCCGAAGACATGCCAGCTTATTTCTGCCTTTTTGGTTATGGACATAACTGGGTGGGGCTGGGAAAGACACCTTCCTTTGAAAACCCTATAGGATGTGACTTGGCAGTATTTTCCATGGCATAGCTGGAAGAACTGTGCAGGCAGGAGAGGGCGTTCACCATGATACTGTTTTCAGTGAACTAGTTCAAATATGACCCTGTCAATAATTAACAGTTTGGTAGCTGCAATGAGACTGATTCACGTACATTAGGGCCAGCAGCATTTTTCTTTTATGGGAATTGCAGATATGAAAGGCTCTGTTTTCTCATCCGTTTAGGTTGAAATCATGGGAAACCAGTCATCAAATTCAGTGCGTTGTTCTGGGCGCGTGAACCAGCCTTCATAAAGTGCAGATTCCTTTTAGTCATATTGTTGACTGTATATTTCTGTTATTGAAAAAAAAGGGGGGCTTTTGAGGATGCCAAGCAATAGCGAAGAGCACTTTCTTCTCCCCACGGCCTTTATCAGACAAATCTAAGGCCCCTTCCGCACACGCAAAACAATGCGTTTTCAAACCACTTTCACAACTGTTTGCAAGTGGATTTTGCCATTCCGCACAGCTTCAAAGAGCATTGAAAGCAGTTTGAAAGTGCATTATTCTGCATGTGTGGAATGAGCCATAATGTGACTAATCCCAAGAACTAGAATCCTGAAAGCAAGGATTGAAACAGAGAAATCAAAAACGCAAATCAACTCAACACATCTTTTAATTCTCCCTCTAGGCTTCTGGTAACACACACTGCTGTTAGAATTTCTTCATCTCCATACAATTGCATATTGGATACCCTTTTTTCATTTTACTGGTTGTTCCAGATTTTTACAGAGCCTGCCGCTGAAAAGAGTTCCTCGGGACAAATTGGATTTGTAGTGCCATTCTTAAAATTCCTCAGTAATGATTCTCTATCTGTGTTAATATTTTAAGTAAATAAAATGAGCTTGCTGGGGTTTCGCATGTCAGACGCGGGCACGGATGCCCAGTTTCAAATCTCCATTCGGTGCTGAAGCCCACTTTGCGATCTTTGCCCCCTTGCTCTCTTTCGGCCGAATCTGCCTCACAAAGTTACTGTGAGATAGGTTAAAGTTAAAACCAAGGAGGAGAGAATCTGAGCTGATAGGACGAAAGGCAGGATGAAAATGACAGAAAACTTACAAAGTTTTGAGATCTTGCATCTCACCCAGTACTTTCTACTCACATGGATAATGGCTGCTCTTGACCTTTCCCCTTCTGACTATACCTGTGAGTAGACTTGTCAGGAGTTAAACCTTGTGATCTGCCATTAATCCGTAGCTCATAACAACAAGAGTAGGAAGGAAAATGGTGGAGGGAAACAGCAAATGGACAGTGGGTGAATGGCTGAAGAGTAACCCTGAAGTCAAATTTTTATAAATTGTTTTTATTTTATTTATGGTCCACTCTTGTTGCTAAGGTAGAAAGTAAAGTATGAAAACAATGCATTGAGGTACCCTGTTTCCCCGAATATAAGACATCCCCTGAAAATAAGACGTAGTAGAGGTTTTGCTGAAGTGCAAAATATAAGGCAAATATAAGGCATATAAGGCATAAGCCTTCAGTAATAAGGCTGAGCCTCTATGTCAGGGTGCGCCGGCAGGGGCGGATGGGACTTGTAGTCCATGACCATCTGGAGGGCCAAGGTTGGACATTCCTGCTTTATGGCTATTTAGATTTATGTTAGAAACCATGGTGCCTCACATGCTGAAGCCCAAGCCAGTGTGGGTGGTTAAGGAAGGGGAAAGTCTCCACCATCTGTTCCACGACGTACAAGGGATTTCAAACCCATCAGGTGTCTCCTTCTGGGTCCTGAAATCCAGCTCTGGCTAAATCCACATCTGCACTTTCCCCCTTGCTTCTACCCTGTTTCCCGAATATAAGACATTCTCTGAAAATAAGACGTAGTAGAGGTTTTGCTGAAGTGCGAAATGTAAGGCATCCCCCGAAAGTAAGATGTAGCAAAGTGTTTGTTTGGAAGCATGCCCGACGAACAGAACACAGAAAAATAAGACATCCCCTGAAAATAAGACATAGCGCATCTTTGGGAGCAAAAATTAATATACGACACTGTCTTATTTTCGGGGAAACACGGTAGTATAATACAGCCAGTGAACAATGCAGTAGGACTAGCAGTACAAAAATTAGACAACACACAGTGCATACAGACAGATCTATTTATTATTTTATTCAATGTATATCCCGCCCTCCCCATTCAAAGACATCCAGCACCATAAACTGTGCAAAAAACAAAGTAAGATCATGCATGCAATAGATTAATAACAGCATCTTTCTGAACCATTCTGTTATAGTACAGCTCTTTTCCCTGAATGCCCACCTGACTATTTCTGTTTAAGGGCGCTGCCTTTATCCATTTGTAGGGGAGCCCCGTCAGGAGGCTCTGGTCGAGTGAGTGAAGATGACACGGCAGAACTTAGCAGAGAGGCATGTCATTCTGTTTAATGACAGTTGCTAAGGTAAAAGCCTTCCAGTTTGCAGTTCCAGGACTCCTCTGATGGGGTTAAACTTTGTTTTAAAAAAATAAATAATAATGCTTCTGGAAAACAGTCGCTATAAAATAAACCTGGACAGTACAGGTCAGTTCAACTTCAGGCTTTATTACAGTCATAGACCAGCATAGGGGTAGAGGTCAGAAGAACAACATTCCAAAGCAAGGGCGTGGATGGGTGGAACAGCACTGAGCAAGTTAGTGATGCAGCACTGAGCAAGTTAGTGACGCTCATTCGTTACAAGGGCTGGATATGACATAAATGGGACTTGGTGACTGGTTGACCCCCACCAGGGCCACCAGCCCAGATCAGCACTGGGGGAGGTGGCTGCCACAGCTCAGCTCAGCAATCCAAATTGGTACTGCGGGGGTGGGTGGCTTGCCAGGTCAGATTGAGAGCGAGGGGAGGTGGCTAACTGGATTGGTAACCCTGCAGGGGGCTCTCCAGGCCTGATTGGGAGCTGAGAGATTGCCTCAGCTGGCTCATGGGCCTGATATGACCTCTCAGTGGGCCAAATCCAGCCTGTGTGCTGCATGTTTGACACCCCTGGTCTAGACAGGTGTGCATGGTTTATGGCTCAAGAACCTAGAACTGTGGTGGCGAACCTTTGGCACTCCAGATGTTATGGACTACAATTCCCATCAGCCCCTGCCAGCATGGTCAATTGGCCATGCTGGCGGAAGGAAGACTGATCAAGATGTAGTCCCTGTATCATCTGGAAGTGGAAAATTCACCTCTCCACTGACCTAAAGCCCTTCTGAGATCTGGCTGGGGGGTTACAGCCCTGAGTCCAGGGTCTGCAACTCTCGCGGCTCTCAAGATGTTCATGAACTACAATTCCCATCAGCCCCTGCCAGCATGGTCAATTGGCCATGTTGACAGGGGCTGATGAAAGTGGTCATGAAACTATCTGAAGAAGCCGCGGAGTTGAACAACCTGAATCTTTATCCCTAGTTCCAGTAGTAGTTAATCAGGTGTTTCTGGGAAGAGTATAAGTAGAACATGAAGGTAACAACTCCCTGTTACTGGTGCTGAGAAGCAGGTGTTCAAATCAGGCATACTGCCTTTGTATATGGAGGTGATCTCATTCACTAATTGCTCTTGGCACATCTGTTCTTCATGAATGTGTCTGTTATGGCAGGTGCACTGACTTCTGTTCATTACTAGCCTTTCTGTTGTGGCTCGTGATGTTTTGCACTGCCACTTTCATTTTCTTTCTCTGCCTTCCCTTCCCCTTGCCGATCTACTCCTCTGACCTATAGATCCCGAGTAGCATCAGTCAATCCCAGCTAGGGATAAAAGGAAGAATTCAAGCCAGAGAGAACAAGCTATACTATTAGAGACCCTGTCGCAGACTGCTTTCTGCTGTTTTCCGGAAAAAAGGGTGACCAGTTTCCTCTCTTCCTCTTCAGAATAAAGAAGGCGACACTCTGAAAGATCTCCTGAAAGCCAACATGGAGAAGGCCGTGAAGTTGGAGGTCTACAACATCAAAACAATGAAAGTGCGCGAGGTGGAAGTGACCCCCAGCAATATGTGGGGTGGGCAGGGACTCCTGGGAGCCAGCGTGAGGTTCTGCAGTTTCCAAGGAGCCAATGAACACGTGTGGCATGTTCTGGTGAGTGAGGGAAACCGTGGGTCGCTGTAGCTGTGTGACATCGCCTTGGCTTTAGGTTTGACCCGCTGTCTCCTTGCATAAGAACCCCCGAGACAGTGATCTTGCCTTGCATTGCTTCCTCAAAGCGAGGCAGTAACCTCCAAACAGTTTCCATATTACCTTATTGTCAGGGGGATGTTATCTATGTGGTTGAGATGCAGTCCCAATTCTGTGTAACCACTTAAGATAAACAAATTGATGCTGTATTGTTGAAGGTTTTCACGGACAGACTCAACAGGTTGTTGTGGGCTTTCCGGGCTTGTGTGGCCGTGGTCTGGTAGATCTTGTTCCTAACGTTTTGCCTGCATCTGTGGCTGGCATCTTCGGAGGTGTATCACAGAGAGAAGTGTGTTACACACTGTGTCCAGTGAGGCAGGAATGTTTAGTGGGGTATATATTGCCCACCCTGGGACATGGACAATACATACCCCACTAAACATTCCCTTCTTACTGAACACAATGTGTAACACACTTCTCTCTGTGATACACCTCTGAAGATGCCAGCCACAGATGCAGGCGAAACCTTAGGAACAAGATCTACCAGACCACGGCCACACAGCCCGGAAAACCCACAACAACCAAATCAATGCTGCTTTAGAGATATATGTAACCACTGCCATCTGTGCATTATTTCCTTGATCTTTATGGCTTCGTATGTTTTGTAGACAACTAGGCATACCCTAATACCTGAGTCCCATGAGAAAAGAATTGCGTCCATTATCTTGTGAGTGCAGGAAGCCAAGTGGCTCTCTTACAATCTGCTGCCGACCTTGGGGCGCCTCAGCTTCAAAGACTGTTTTTCAGAAATTCTTGGGAAAACAGGAGGGGGGCTTCCAGCAGGGAATAAAGGGTACTGTGAGTGCCAGTTTCGTCAGAACTGGCGGCTTTGCCAAGTGAGGTACTTCGATACCTCTTCAGTAAACTCTGCTGATCAATACTTCAGAGTCCGTTTATTGGCTTAAGGTTACGAGACCTAACAGTTATCCTCCATGGAACCTCAGGGCATTCCTCGCCATTCTCACGTGCCCTCAGGTCATGCACAGTACTGATTGGGTCATGCTAGTGTCCTTATGCAAACCAAGCAGCCAGCCAAGCTTCTGTTGAGCAGCATTTCAGTAAGTCAGCTCTCTCTCTCTTCTCTCTCCCTCTCTCTCCCTCTCTCTCCCGTCTCTCCCCTCTCTCTCGCCCTCCCTCCCTCCCTCCCCCTCTGTCTCTCTCCCGTCTCTCCCCTCTCTCTCGCCCTCCCTCCCTCTCTCTCTCCCGTCTCTCCCCTCTCTCTCGCCCTCCCTCCCTCCCTCTCTCTCCCGTCTCTCCCCTCTCTCTCGCCCTCCCTCTCTCCCTCTTCCTCTCTCTGTCTCTTTCCCGTCTCTCCCCTCTCTCTCGCCCTCCCTCTCTCCCTCTCTCCCTCTCTCTGTCTCTGTCTGTCTGAGCCTGGTCTGTTGTGCTCACTGTGTTGCGGAATCTCTGGTGAGCTTCTCAGGAAGTCCAGGTTTTGGCTGCTTGATTTGTTGCCTGCCCGTTGGTAACGTGACAAATGTCTCTCCAGGATGTGGAACCAGCTTCTCCAGCAGCTCTCGCTGGCCTGCAGCCGCTTACCGCGGGACTACATTGTTGGATCGACCAGATACTCCAGGAGGCAGAATATGGGCTCTAGGGGGTCAGCGGTGGCATTATTGACCGCGAAGGGGAGCTAAACCCTAGCCGGTTTCAATGTTTTGTCGCCCCCCCCCCCCCCCCCTCCGGCCTGTATTCTCCTCCCCCACTGCCTTTCCTCCCCTGGCCTGGCCCAAACATGTTCTCTCCTGCAGTGGGGCCCTGTGGTATCTTCCAGTCAATACCCTTGAGGGAAGAACATTGAACTGGGCCAACACGAGGATCTTCTTTTTTTCCTCCCCAGGGAGCTTGTTATCTGTGTTTCTTGCTACCTTCAGATGAGAAGTCATGTTCCTCACTGCGCTGCAAAATAGCAGTCCCTAAATGGCTAGCATAATGCGGTGCTGTTGGGTCTCTTGTTTGGGAGGGTGAAGAAGCAGGAGTGTACTTCTCTGACAGGTGAACTTCAGCACTTCTGACCCTTACACAAACGTCTGTCTTAGTCGGAAGATTTCTTCTCGCTGATTGAATCCCACGAGGGGAAGCCTTTGAAGCTGATGGTTTATAACATGGAGATGGATTGCTGTCGAGAGGTTTACGTGACCCCCAACGGAGCCTGGGGTGGAGAAGGAAGGTATGGATCTGGGAGCGACAGGATGCGCTCTGTAGAAAAAGTCGGGTTCATTCTCAGCTTGCCGCGCGTAATGGAAGGCTGTTATTATTAATTGAGCATAATACGCGCCTGGAGAAGCTACAGGACTAGAATAAGGGTGGAAAGGGTCAAGGTGATGGAGGTGGGTTGGTTCAAACCTTTGCTTTCTGGTGAAGGTGCTGAGATGGAGGTTTAGTCCGAGATACTATCTTCAAACCGTTCCAGTTTCTGGCTACTGCGTTACTGTTGTGTAACAGTTCTTTGGTGCCTGTAGTGCGGGGGTCTTCAAACTATGGCCCTCCAGATGTTCAGGAACTACAATTCCCATCAGCCCTGCCACTTGGCAGCCATGCTGGCAGAGGCTGATGGGAATTATGATCCATAATGAGCTATCTGGAGAACCCATGAACTGAACCTCTACTGGTCTACGATGAATCCAGCCAGCTTTTTCACTCCATCTTTCTCAGTTCCCCTCTTTATTATAGCCCCTGTCCCGCAACAGTCCCTTCAGCAGCAAGGGAAGGCCTTCTTCTCCAAGGTATTCCCCATCATGGCTCCAAGGAGGCTACCATGTTTCCCGAGAAAATAAAGACAGTGTCTTATATTAATTTTTTGCTCCCTAAAGATGATCGCTGTAATGTCTTATTTTCAAGGGGGATGTCTTTATTTTTCTGTGTTCTTGTTTGTCGAGGGCATGGCTTCCAAACGGAAACACTTTGCTACCCTCTTGCTTTAGGGGATGCCTTACATTTCGCACAGCACTTCAGCCAAAACCTCTACTACGTCTTATTTTCCAGAAGGGGATGTCTTATATTCAGGGAAACAGAGGGTAGAGAGACAAAGGGAAAGTACAGGTGTGGATTTAGCCAGAGCTGGATTTCAGGACCCAGAAGGAGACGCCTGATGGGTTTGACATCCCTTGTACATTGTGGAACAGATGGTGGAGACCTTCCCCTCCCTTAACCACCCACTCTGGCTTGGAGAAGCTGGCACATGTGAGGCACCATGGTTTCCTCGCGTAAAATCTAAATAGCCATAAAGCAGGAATGTCCAACCTTGGCCCTCCAGATGGTCATGGACTACAAGTTCCATCAGCCCCTGCTGGCACACCCTGACATAGAGGCTCAGCCTTATTACTGAATCACAACTCTAGCGGTCAGTGTCTTCCTTTAGGTCATTGAGGGCTTCAGTTTAGCAACTTCTTGAAATTTTTGGCCAAAAACAATGGTGAAAGCTGGTTCTGGTGGGCTTTCCGGGCTGTGTGAAATGGTGATAAATAGCTTTTAAAGGGGCTTGGACAGATTTATGGAGGAGAAGTCAATTTATGGCTACCAATCTTGATCCTCTTTGATCTGCCTTAACAGTCCAGGTGCTCGGGAGCAACAGCCGCAGAAGGCCATTGCTTTCACATCCTGCATGTGAGCTCCCAAAGGCACCTGGTGGGCCACTGCGAGTAGCAGAGTGCTGGACTAGATGGACTCTGGTCTGATCCAGCAGGCTAGTTCTTATGTGAAAGTGTGAAAATGGTGAAAGCATTTCTTGTTGTTGAAGGTATCTCAAAATTTACTTGTCGCTTGTACAGTTTAGGATGTGGCATTGGATATGGCTACCTACACAGGATTCCGACGCAGCCTGCTGTGCCCACAAAAAAATCCGAAACCAGTGCCCTTTCTCCTTTGCCATCCGGAGATATGCCTCCTGAGCCACCTACTAACGGCTACACAGAGGTAGGCATTTCAAAACCAAAGATGGTTCCTGGGTTTGAAAGGTGTAGTTTAACCTGTACCGATAGCTGGAATGGGTCCAGAGGAGGGTGACCAAAATAGTAAAAGGTCTGGATTCCGTGCCCTATCGGGAGCGGCTTAGGGAGCTGGATATGTTTAGTCTGGAGAAGAGAAGGTTAAGGGGTGACATGATGCAGCAGCGCTCTGTGCCCGCCAAAACGGTGTTTTTTCAAAGCAAGCAGGGAGACAGTTTTCCTTCAAACGCCGGCTTCCATCCGCTGCCATGTGAACGGCAGCAGGTGGAAGCCTGCATTTTCCCTTCCCTTCCCTTCCCTTCCCTTCCCTTCCCTTCCCCAGCCCCAAACGCCTCCTTCCCTTCTGCTGGCAGCCGTTGCTCTGTCATGCGCTCTACGGGGAAGGGGGACACCCAGCCTCGGTCGCTGGCCGTGCGGCTCTGGCCATGCCGGGGCATGTCCCACTCCTCTGAGTGTATTGAAAGTGACAACTGTGAAGTAGAGCGTTCGAAGCGAAAAAGGAGGAATCGCAACTTTATTATTAGACTTGCTCCAACAGCTGCGCATCTATCAGGCCGTTTGTGCGAACGACCCCAGAGCCTGCATCAGCATGCTGATGCAGGCTCTCTCCCTTGGCTGTGCAGAAACAGCCGAAGACTTTCACAGCCAGAAAAACTGGTGTGTTGTGTGGTTTCTGGACTGTGTGGCCGTGTTCTAGTAGCATTTTCTCCTGACGTTTCGCCTGCATGTGTGGCTAGCATCTTCAGAGAATCATCTTCATCCTCTGAAGATGCCAGCCACAGATGCAGGCGTCCGGAAGGCTTTACAGAGCACAACTCTACAGCCGGAAACCACACAATACCCATGTCAAAGTTCTCTTTGCCAGATACAAGTCAGAATGGAATTCCCTGAGCCCTGTTGCAACCCAAGATGGCCACACTCTTGAAACTGGCCCTTTCCACACAAATCTTCTAAAACATGTTAACCGCCCCCCCTTCTAAACTGGTTGTATTTATTGCAGACGCCGCTGCTGGCACCTGCCTCCCTGAGTGAAGACCCTGCAAGTCTGTCTTGCAGCACAGATGAAAGTGGGCATCTGTATTCAGTAGAAAACTCTCTTCACCCGCCTCCTCCTGTCCAAAGAGTCATGGATCCAGGTAATGAGTTCACCTGTTGTCCTTTAGGGCATGCGGTTGGCTGTTCATGTAATGCAGTGGCGTAGGAGGTTAAGAGCTCATGTATCTAATCTGAAGGAACTGGGTTTGATTCCCCGCTCTGCCGCCTGAGCTGTGGAGGCTTATCTGGGGAATTCAGATTAGCCTGTACACTCCCAGATTAGCCTGTACACTGGGTGACCTTGGGCTAGTCACAGCTTCTCAGAGCTCTCTCAGCCCCACCTACCTCACAGGGTGTTTGTTGTGAGGGGGGAAGGGCAAGGAGATTGTAAGCCCCTTTGAGTCTCCTGCAAGAGAGAAAGGGGGGATATAAATCCAAACTCCCCACTCCTCCTTCATGGGCAGGCTGCAGGGTGGTGCATTCTGCGTCCATTGTAGGTTCTGCAGATTGAGCAGTTTGCACCTGTTCTGCCAGACAATAATCTTGTTCTGCAGTGATTTCAGCAGCTCTCAAGACTCTGCCCTTAACTCCCCTGGAGTCTCTTGTGCCACAAACACTTGAAGGCCAGGTATTCACTTTTTTGATAACGCTCTTTAATTTACAAGTAACTTGAAAAGGATGTGGGGCCAAAGTCGTCGTTTCAGCTCTCTTAAATCAATCAGGATCATTTGTTGTGCAAGTTCTCAACCATTCCATCTCCCTTTCCTGCTCTTTCAGATTTTATAGATATGTCCGGAGCTTCCTTTCCTGAATTAATCGACTTGGTGAAAACAGTCAATGTGCCTTCCTCTGTTTCTTTCAATACATCAACTGCCTCTGCAGAAACGAACGAAGACTTGCTAACAAGCAGTGTAGCTGAATCATTCTTCAGTAAGCAGATTTGAAATCATGGGTGTGCTTTGCAGTCTGCCCAGCTAGCTGAGAAACAGCATGGGGCAGGGGCCTCTGATCTGAGGAATGGGGTTGGATTCCCCCCTCCTGCACATCAGTGATGGGCTCCAATCTGGTGAGCCAGGTTTGTTTCCCTTCTTGGACACCTGAAGCCTGCTAGGTGACCACGGGCTAGTCACAGTTCTGTGCAAAACACTCCTATACAATTCCATACGATACAGCACATAAATTACAAATGCAGCTTTTGGTTGTCGTCTTCAGAAGGTCCTCTTATAGTTTCAGTCCATGTTCATGATTTAGAACGGGACAAAATCGTGTTCTCAAAGACTACCAGCAGGCTTCAATATGCTGCATGGCCTGTATTCCGTCAAACTGACTTGTGGAATGTCTGGTCGACACGCTGACCGGTCTGAGCCAAATCCAATTAAGAAAATGAACGGATTGCGCTATTTTAGCTGTTTTCGATTCACTCTTCTTCTGATCATGCTTTAAATTCGTCAGCCATAATTGGGATACACATGCAAGGTGATATTCTCACATCCATTCATTTCCCCATCTAGCTGAGGAATGGGGTTGGATTCCCCCCTCCTGCACATCCGTGATGGGCTCCAATCTGGCGAGCTAGGTTTGTTTCCCTGCTTGGACACCTGAAGCCTGCTAGGTGACCACGGGCTAGTCACAGTTCTCTCAGAACTCTCTCAGCCTAGTCTACCTCACAAGGCGTCTATTGTGGGGAGAAGACGGGAAAGGAGCTTCTAAGTCTCCTTACAGGAGAGAAAAGTGGGGGAGTATAAATCCAAACTCTTTCTAACTTCTAGTGCAGTGGTGGCGAACCTTTGGCACTCCAGATGTTATGGACTACAATTCCCATCAGCCCCTCCCAGCATGGCCAACTGGCAGGGGCTGATGGGAATTGTAGTCCATAACATCTGGAGTGCCAAAGGTTCGCCACCATGGTTCTAGTTGGTATGCCAATAAAGGTTGGCTGTTATTGAATTAACCAGGACTATAGTTTCTTCAGTTGTTACTTTCTTTGAAGTCCTCATTACATGATCCCAACGTTGATATTGTAAGCAGGCATCGCCCTCCGTACTAAGCAGATCTTTTTTGTTTGTTTCAGACCAAGCACCTCTTCCAGTCCCAGAAGACCCACTGCTTTCTCCAGAGAGCTCGTGTCCTCAGCCGGAGTTGGATAAACAAACGCCTTCGCTGTCTCCCTTGCCATCTCTCCCTACGGATAGTCCTGCAACGGTGACATCCTTGGAGGATTCTGATTCTCAAGAAACTGCTTTGCGTTCAGGTGAAACGGAGGGCTCCACAGAATTACTGGCAGAGGATGAAAAGGACGAGGAACTCTCAGCTCCATGAAGGGACGCCTCCTTCCCGTGGCTTCACAGCCTGCGCCGTGCTTTGATTCTCAGAGACGATCATTGTTGCTCATCACAGGAATTCGAGCAACGTTTCCCACACTCATTGGGTCTGTCTGTGGTTGGCCAGGAAGCCTGAACATCTGCAGAGCCACTCCTCTGTGGTAATACAAGGCAACTTATTCACAACTTCTTCCCGTTGCCAGCTTTTCAGAAAGCCCACCATTCGCTGCATACAGAGCAAGCACAGATAGCGGACTTCAGAGGGCAGAACTCGCCAGCCATCTATTGTAGCTGCCAGCTTAATTGCTCGTTTCCCTTTTCTCCTAAAAGGAAATTAATAGTGCCACAGATATTTCATTTTTTTTTCAAAGAGATAAGGAATAACTTAAACGACTCTTGAAGAATCAGGGCTGTCCAAATATCTTCTGAGGGATGGCAGAAATATAATAAACACGCTACTTTAATTACATTTGAAGATTCTAGCGTTAAGATCCAGTCTGCCGCTGCATGTGCCTGTATATGGAGTGACTTCTGCAGGGCCCAGTCATCTTCCTATAGCCTTCCTTAGCACAAGTCACTCAACTTACGCCTCAGCAAAAGGAAGGCTAACACACATGTTAAACAGAGGTGAATTTTCAGTAGACCTTGTCTGAATTGTTGACTGTATTTATGCTTGGTTATGTAGTTTTGAGGCAACAACTGACTGAATCAAGCCCTCAGGTAGACTCCCGTTTTTAAAGCTCATTGGCTGTTCTCCCCTTCAACTAGAAATGACGTTCTCCTTTGTCGCTGCGGGGAACGTTCTTGGAAGTACAGTACAGAGGTAAAAATTAGTGTTCTATACTATACCTGTCTTTTTAATCAGGATTAGATTTTGGCAAATCCTAGATCACTACAAACATTTAAGGTTGGGACTAAATCGCATGTACTGTTAAGATAAAATTACCTTGCTTTTAAACAAAACCGGAATTTGAGGGCAAGTTAGCCGCTGACATCTAGCAGGGCCATACTTGTAAACGGAGGTAGTCTGCCTCTGGGACTTACAGCCCAATCTGGATGCAGGGGACAATGGAACTGGTGGATGCTAACAATTCCCGCCCCCCCCCCCCCCCACCAGTGGAAGGGTAATCCCAGCTGGCTGCCACTCAGTTTTCTGGCAGCAAACCCCAGATGTCTGGGGCACCGCAGAGCAGTGCTGGTACCCCCATCGAATGCTGGTGTGGGGGCATTCCCATATGTTCCAGCCCAGAAATGCCACCCCAGGGCGGTGAGCGTGTTTCAGCAACGGGGCAGTTAAGGTGGCGGGGGTGTGTTTTGTTTTCCCTCCCTTCTGCGCCACCCAGAACCTCTTTGGAGTCGGTGCAGCGCTAACTCTGGCTGCCTCCCCAAATGCATCCCCATCTGGATTGCCCTCCAAGTCCCTCAGCTACTGAAAAATTCAGCCCTGCGCAACTTCAGTGTGAATTATGGAAATGACCGGGACAGCTGCTAGTGCTGTGGTATCTCTTGAAATAATTTCTATGAATGGTTTTATTTTTCTGGTACATTTCTTGAACACTGGAAATAAACCTTTTGAAAAGTTACTTTTATAGAATGTTTTTAAGCTGAGGTGCCATCATGTTCATATTTCTACAACTTGGCACGTGCAAATATGTATTGATGAAACTGAGCTATATGGCAGGAATTGACCCATAGCTATTCAGCATTCTTTTGAGACAGTAGAAGGAAGAAGGATTTATATCCCCCCTTTCTCTCCTGCGAGGAGACTCAAAGGGGCTTACAATCTCCTTGCCCTTCCCCCCTCACAACAAACACCCTGTGAGGTGGATGGGGCTGAGAGAGCTCCGAGAAGCTGTGACTAGCCCAAGGTCACCCAGCTGGCGTGTATGGGAGTGCACAGGCTAATCTGAATTCCCCAGATAAGCCTCCACAACAAAAGCGGCAGAGCTGGGAATCAAACCTGGTTCCTCCAGATCAGAGTGCACCTGCTCTTAGCCACTACGCCACTGCTGCTCAAGGATCTTCTTGGGGATGACTTATAAATATATACAACATTCTTCTAGAATAGTACTTAGTGGCTTCTAACATTGATGGAGAGTAGACTGAAGACAAGCAAAAGGAATCTATACAAGTAGTTAAGTTCCAGATGCTGCTGCTGCTGCTGAATATAGTTATGGCTGCTAATTTAAATTAATGGAGAACAGGTCAATTAGTAGCTACGGAAACTTTGAAATCCTAGTGCTAGGAGGTAACATTCAGGGAGGGCTTTAGCCTCAATGCCAATTCTGATCAAAGGGGGCAACACTAAAAAGACCACGTGTTCTAAAAGGACTGTGTTCTGTAACGCAACACTATTGCCAGCAGTTCCTATATTGACCTACCTTCATGTATTTTTGTGTGTTGGAAGCTACCCTTAGCCCACAAGGGGAAAGGGAGCCCTATCAATGAAATAACGAAACAAGGCCTACTAGTTCTTGGGAATAATAGGAATGAGTTATGTCAAGATAGTACAGTTGACCTTTGATCACTGCCAAGGCATGAGGTTGGCACCACTGCACCAAGTGGCAGGAAATTACTACTACAAACCCCTCCTTCAGGTTTTCAGCTCCACATACCAGTCCCAGGACTGGAACACTTTGCATTCTGAATGACAACAAAGAAAGATCTGCTTTGATCGAAACCACGTTTGTACTGTGCAACAGAGAGATGCCAGCGTAGCTGTGCACATGCGGTCTGAGAAACACACTTGCTGGTGGAGCGACGCTCAAGACCTGAGAAATGACTGAAGCCGGTTAGAAATGTTAGCTAAAGATTTTTTTTTATTCTATACAATTGTGAAATACATATTCATCCTTTTGGCATTACAGATCCTCTGTCAATCTTTCCAGAAACTACACAGCTGGGATTGTAGAAACAAGTTCAGAACCTTGGCTGATTTTTAAAACCAAAACGGGAGGAGATGGGGCGGGGGGGGGGGGGGGGGGGGGGTAAGAGGAAAAGCAGGAGAGTTACTTTCAATGAATATGTAAGGACAGCAAGAAATCCTGATCTGGTATCTATAAGAACAAAGCACAAATGTCCCTTCCCCTCCATTGATAAAGACAACCGAGAAAGATGTACAGGTGGGTTAAGCCAATGAAATCACACACTTGGTTTAAGTGTGACTGAGGTTCTTCTATACACAAATAGGATTTACTAGTGGAATTAGGTACAAGATGGAAAAGATGCATTCTAGCCTCCTTCCAATCCCCAGATTTTGAAAACTTGTTAATGAGGGAGGGCAAATCCGTGCTGTGTCTTCAACAGCACAGCCGCCGCTTTGATATCCTCTGGAAACGCAAGTAAGCATGAGGAGGGTAGGCGGCGATATGGTTGCTCTCCGGGCCAGGGCAGGGGGCCTGTAGTTTATTCAGAATGGGGAGAGAACCAACTCTTTCCCCCACAAAAGAGAAAAACATATTTGAATGATAAAAGCAGAAAGATGCAAAGGCCTCTGTTGTTTTTGGAACGATCTCTAGCCTCCTACGAACTTCGGGATGCGTCCTTTTCTCATGATTTGGAGTGGCTCCCATTTCTGGACACACACACTGGCACTGCCAGCTTGTAGGGCAGGGCAAAGGCCCGTGCAAATGACCACGCCCTTCCATCAACCCAGTGCCAGGTTGCTCCCGTTCCACAAAGCTAACATTTTTGTCTGGACCCTTGCTACCCTCCAAACACTCACTTCATTCCTACAGGAATTAAGATGTACCTGGGGCCACTGCTTACATCCTGGGTGCCCCAATACAAGAAAGGGAAGAATACTCATCTTAGGCTGCCTCCCTTTCTTGCCCCTGAAAGGCACTTGTGCTTCTGTATCCAACACGGACCAATTCCTTAAAATTTTGTCATCGGGATATCTGTGTTCCAGTCAAACCTTTTTTTCCTACTGCAATTTATGGTTTCTTGCCCAAACAAGGAACTAGCCCCTCCCCGGCCTCCAAATAAGTTAAATTATCTATCCTGAGAGTGTGGGGGGAAAAAGCTGTAAAATGCCTTAGAAGCAGTGGGAAAAAAAAAGCTAAGTCGTATACAGCCTACAAAAAAAAAAATCCAGAAAAAAATATAAAAAACAGAGCCCAATTACTTAGAATTGTGACTAGCAAAGACACCTTGAAGGGGGGGAAAATGGACAGTTACTGAAGCCACGCTTGCTTTTAAAAAAATCTGATTAAAGGTGTCGAAATCTTCCACCATGATGCGCCGCACCATTGCACGGACCCTGTCATCACACCAACTACTTTGATCAACTTTGAACAGCAGACGAGTTTCTTACAAGCTCACAGTATCGACAAGGCTAAAGGGCCTCTGTAAGTAGCCTTTAGCTTGCCGGGCGAAGGCGGTTGTGCTCCCCTGGACAACGGATCTTTCGCCTAGAGAAAAGGGCCCGGATTGCTTCGAGGAGGAGGATATTCAGTGTACATGGAATGTATGGATGAGGTCCAGCACATGCAGGGGTTTATATTGGGAACAGATGACGAGCAGGGGCAGGACAGCGTTTTTCTCATATCAAGCTGGAGCGGACGAAGGGGTGGAGCTTGGAAATAAAAAAGAGAAGTCAAAAGCCCCACAGAAGATGGAAGCAAACGTCTGCACTGGATCGCCTGGTCTCTGTACACCTCATAACACGAACCACTTACGGGCTTTCGCCAGACACTCTCACTTGCACCTTGATCGGGACAGAATTTTAGTTTAGGTCACAGAGATTCGTCTATATTACAGATTTATTAGTCACTTCAGTTCAACGTAGACTCTGTCCGCACTGAGGCAATTAGAAGTGTCAGATCTACCTTAGGGGTTTCAGTGGGCTGCTTAGAGCACTACAGCTGCAACTGGAACGGGAAGGTCTGGGAGGCTGACCGCCAGCTGGGCCTGCTGCTCGGCCCTCACGTTGACTTCTGGCGGTAGTGAAGGGTCAAGTCGCCGCCGCTCTTCCATATGAAGTGCTTGACGGTTCGAAGGTCCATGTTTGGATCCAAAACCTGCGGCAGAACGTTAAAAAGTAGGCTTATAACAGGAGGAGGCACACGAGCAAGTTGTAATTCCCCCACAATTTAAGACACCCTATCTAAGAAGGGGTTCCAAACTTGATGTTCATCTGTGTGCGCTTCCCACAAACATCCACATGTTCCCCCCTGCCCTTTATTTTTATTTATTTATTTATTTATCAATCAAATTTATAGACCGCCTCACCCCCAAAGGGATCGAGGCGGCTCACAACATGGCTGTTCTCCAAGACAGCAAACCAACACAACATAAAACTTAGATCCATTAAAACTTAAGCAGCAATTATTAACATTAAATAAGTTAAAACAACAAAAGTTGTTTAAAAACAGGTGCCCAATCTAAAGGCCAAAAAAAGGGGAGGGAGTGGGCAGGGCCCAGGATGGAGTCAGGGTCCAGCCAAGATGGAAAATGGCAGCCTCAATGTCAATGGGGGGCGATAGGACCGCAGCCGGCCCCTTCAAAGGCCTGGTAGAATAGCTCCGTCTTGCAGGCCCTGCAGAACTTTAGCATCGATTTTCCAACAGCTGACAAAGGTTGTGTGTCCTCTTTTATGTGTGTCTATCCAATGTGTGTATTTTATGTGTGTCTATCCAATGAACAAGGGAAGGTCAAAAGGAACTAGTTCTTTACAGAGACTGATTAAAATGCGGAATTCACTGCCAGAGGATGTGGTGTTGGCTGCAGGCATGGACAGATTTAAAAGGGACTAGACCAATTCATGAAGGCTAGGTCTATCGCTGGCTTCTAAGCCTGGTGAATAAAGAAGAGTGGCGTTTTATGGCCCACACTTCGGAGAGCACTGTGACTGGCCTAAGGTTACCTGGCAAAACTTGTGGAGTGGGGAATCAAACCCAGTTCTCCAGGTTGCACTCTAGCACGCATATGGAGGAGGAATCAAACCCAGTTCGCCAGATTAGAGTCTAGCACTCATATGGAGGGGCAAGGAATCAACCCGAGTTCTCCAGAAAAAGCGTGACGGGGTGTGGAGCGTACCTGGTCCTGACACAAGAGTTCAATCTTCTCTTCGGCTAAAACCGCAATGTCCTCTTCTTTCTCTTGTTCCCCGGCTTTTTCGTTGTTGGAAGAACTGGTGGTCTGCGATTCATTGTCCAGGTTGATTATTTTTTCGTAGACGTGCTCCATCACCTTCCTGACTTGCAACATGTCACTGGCCGACAGTCGATCCCTGCGGAAAGGAAGCAACGGGAAGTTGAGACGCTGAGGGACTTGGACAGTCTTGCCTCATCTGTTCATGAGCCTTGAAGCCAAGAGGAGTTGTTGTGTTGTTGTTTTTAAAGGAGGTGTGTGGGCAGAGTTAAAAAAATAGGTGTACACTTACTTCTTTAAAGTTTTTGCCCCGGAGGATGAGTGAGGTTGGAGGTAGAAGGGAATCTTATTGAATTTTGGCATATTTTTCTACAAGGAAAGTAAAAATAAAAACAAAGCCAAAGAGATAGTCAAAACTTGAAGAGGAGGAGTTTGAATGTATACCTCACTTTCCTCAACTGTATGGAGTCTCAAAGCAGCTTACAAACTCCTTCCCTTCAAACCCTCCCTCCCACCCCAAGTCTTCCCATTCCACCCTTCCACACGCCAAATCTCACCTTCCGACACTCCCACCATCCCAAGCCTCACCCCTCAACCCTCTTGCTACCCCAAGCCACTAAGTTCCATCCTCCCCCACCCCGAGCCTCACCTTGTTGCCCTTCCCCATGCCAAGCAACTCTTTCCTCTCCACCCTCCAACTACCCCAACCCACACCTGTCCAACGTCTCCCACCCCTAAGCCACAGACTCAGAACCAGGTAGGGGGCAAGCGTCGTGTCAGGAGCTGGGGGTGGCCCTGCTACAGCCCCAGTAAAGCCCACCGGAAGGGGAGATGCTTCCTCTTCCACCCTTTGCTAGGACTCATTGCATCCCTCCCGCAATTGGCTTTGCCACTAGTAGTTTGTAAGAGGAAATACTATTTCAACAAGCAGGCATGGCCAACGAAGAACAGTGCTTTGAGTTATCCGTTCAGTGAGTGAAAATCTTCTGGTGATCCCTGGCCCAAGAAATGTCCAACTAGCCTTGACCAGGATCAGGGTTTTCTCAGCCCTGGCTCTAACCTGGTGGAACGCTCTATCTAGTGAGGCCAGGTCCTTGTAGGACAGTGATGGCGAACCTTTTTGAGACCGAGTGCCCAAACTGTAACCCAAAACCCACTTATTTATCGCCAAGTGCCAACATGGCAATTTAACCTGAATACTGAGGTTTTAGTTTAGAAAAATGGTTGGCTCTGAGGCATGTGTTACTCAGGAGTAAGCTTGGTGGTAGTCGTTGGCTTGGCTTTGAAGCAACCATGCAACTCTTCGAATGGGTGAATCACGACCCTAGGAGGGTTTACTCAGAAGCAAGCCCCATTGCCAGCAACTGAGCTTACTCCCAGGTAAAGGATCGCACTTTATTTCTTTGCATGAAAATCAGTGGGGTTTAACAGTGCTTAACAGGGTTACCTATACTGCTTCCCTAAAATTAGGTTTAATGCTAATAATCGAGCCCAGCAGCCCAGGCCAGCCTAGATGTGTGTGTGGGGGGGGGGGGCAATCCCCCCCCCACAACAAACTCTGTTTGCGCGTGCCCACAGAGAGGACTCTGAGTGCCACCTCTGGCACCCGTGCCATAGGTTCGCCATCACTGTTGTAGGATCTTACAGAGTTCTTCAGGGCCTGAAAGACAGAGCAGTTCCACCAGGAATATGGTGGATGCAGCTACAGTTTACCATTCTGGCTTCACCCATCATTCCATTCACTGTCTGGTCCACCCTCTTACCCCTTAGCAATTGGCTGCATAACACAATCTGAATTCTACTGGAAAGCTGAATTATTATTGTTCTTTATTGGGAAAGTTGTTCCTCTAATTTATTGTGAAATGGGATTTGAATTGTTAGCAGCTGCCTTGAATAAAGTATTTCAAATACCTTGGGTGCTGTGTGGTTTCCGGGCTGTATGGCCGTGTTCTAGCAGCATTCTCTCCTGACGTTTCGCCTGCATCTGTGGCTGGCATCTTCAGAGGATCCTCTGAAGATGCAATACAGGCTCTGAAACATGCAAAAAATCAGGAGGAAAATGCACTACTAGCTTCTCCCATACAGTGAAACCACACAGCACCCAAGTGATTCTGGCCGTGAAAGCCTTCGACAATACATATTTCAAATACCCTTTAGCATTAAAGGTCTCCAATCCACACACAAAACCCCCCAGAAAAGATCTTTAGACTTTCTTGTTTTTCCAAGTACAGTGGGACACTTACATCCACAGTGATGTCAATTACCCATTGTGGCACGGTTTCATTAAGGAGCATGGATTCTGTTTCACCTCCGGAGTCCCGACATAATAACCTGAGTGGAAAGGAATTGTTTCTGTGAGTGGTCCAGCCAAAGACTGAAGGAAAAGTCTCTGTTCATTACTGCACTCACAAAAACGTGGAATTAAAATATGCAAACAAGAAAAATGAGATAAGAAACAGTGAGGCATCACATTCTGCCAGCCTTAGAGGCTAATGCATTTAAGACATCTTAGAATGTATTTTGTATTTCCATCCAGCACTGTGGTTCTGGCAGTACTCTCAGAAACAGCTGAAACAAAGACATAAATCAAAGAGTTGGAAGGGTCCAAGAGAGGCCATCTAGTCCAACCCCCTTCTCAATGACGGATCAGCCTAAAGCATTCCTGACAAGTGTACAGCTGCTGCTTGAAGAATGCCAGAGAGGCGGAGTTCACCACCTCACCAGGCAGCCGATTCCACTGCTGAGCGACCTTTACTATACATTCTCTTCCCAATACCCAGCCAGTACCTTTCACCCATAATTTAAACCCACTATTGCATCCAATCTTCTGCTGCCCTCCATTAAGTGACACGTCCACACTCTTAAAATACATGTGGGTCGATTCCACACTTGCGTTATCGACCTAAGTTCGAGCTGCGTTCGACCTAAGTGCTCCGCACAACCACTGGGATCAACGTGGTTTTGTACCAGCTTCGCCCTGTGTAACGGTCAAATTTCCGACTCCAGTTGGGAACAACTACTTTTTCAGGGAACCACGCTCGAACTCAGCTCGATTCCAGTAAAGTGTGGAATCTCTGGTGCCAGGAGTCCCCCATTCCGCCAATCACAGCTGAGTGTTTCGGGCATGCGTACAGCTGGCCAATCAAAAAACACCACCTTCGTCCCTCCATTCCTGTGGCAGTTTTTTTTATAACGTGTGTGGGGATAGACGGAACATGGCCGTAGAACAGTAGCCAATCAGAATGGAGCGGCGAAGAGGCACAGGATGATTCCACCCTCCGAGCTGGGATCAAGCTGGTTGCAGTGGGGAACAACAATGGCTTCGACCTAGGTTAGTACCCTTCTCAGGGAACTGGGTCGAACCTATTTTACTCATGTGTGGAATCACCCGTAGTCCAAAAGCTAGCCCAAGGCGACTGACCATCTTAGCAGCAACATGGAGTGGATACCAAGTTAAAGAATGAACACAAAATGAGTCTTTGCCGTGGACTTCCCTTATTTCTCATGGGTAGAAGTTTAAGCAAGAACGGGTGAAATGGGTTTAGAATCAGGAGGACCCCCCCCCCATTGACTCCAGCTTCCTAGTGTTTATGAAACTTGACACTGTTAACATGCCCATAAGGATACTATTTGAAGTTAAAACATGGGTTGGGGGCACACATCCTCACAGGGCAAAGGAACAGTTCAGGGGACTGCAGACATCAGCATGTATTTCACCGCTCCATCAGTGAGCTTATTACTAGTATTAAGGGGAGGTGAGCATCCTTCTGGCCCCTCCCACTACATAGTCAGAGAGGGGAAGCTGCAGGGCCTTTCTGACGTACAAAGACCTAAAAGCATTTAGTGCGGTTTGTAGCAAAAGATAAAGCAGAAAACACTTTACCCCAAAAGCTGTAAAAGGCCCACTTTCCTACCAGGAAGGGTTAATCTGTGCGGCAGTGGAATCATTCCTCATCTCCTGGTAGAGACCCAGGAGCTGCTATGCTCTTAGCTGCCTTTCTTTGGCGGATGAGAAGAGTGACTTTGAGATGCCAGCCACAGTCTTCAAGAAGTCTCTTAAAGGAGCGGCTGTGCAGTTCAAGAAAGCATTCCGCTCGGCCCCTTCACAGGCTATACCAGCGACTGGAGTGCACCATTTGACTTGCGTGTTTAAAGGCTATCGTGAAACTGCCTTTGAGTGTGCTACGTCTTCTGTGTACATTCCATCAGTAATCGCTGAATGAGCCCTGTTATATTCCTTCACTGCAGATTAGGGAGGTAAAGCTAGGAGACTAAGGCCCTCAGTGGAGTTCTTCACAGAACCAACACTGACACCAAGAATCTCCCGCATTCACAGTTCAGACTTGCAGCAGTTACAAAAGACACAAATGCCTTGATGCTTAATATCTATAAAGGCCACTGCCTTGCTTAACAAGGTCTCAACCGAACCCTAGGTTCCCTCTGGCATTCCTTTCCGGGGACTGCCGTACCTGAACAAAGTGCGCCCTCCAGCTTCACCAAAGATAACAGGGGTGTGGGGTGGCACTTGGAAGTATCCATTCCCTTTCTGCACTCTGTTCTCCTGCTCGCCGTTCACTGGTTGGATTTTTTGAAAAGAGGAAAATAAAACACCGCATTAAGACCTTACATTATGGGCATCCAGTGGTCTAATTCAAACACATCCGTTCTGTTTTCAGCAAAGCGAGTGGCTTTAATTCCGTTTACGTGGATAATATCAAATCGTTTTATCCCTCTGTCATGCACCTAGCCCAGAGGTGGGATCCAGCAGGTTCTCACAGGTTCCCGAGAGTAGGTTACTAATTATTTGTGTGTGCCGAGAGGGGGTTACTAATTGGTGATTTTGCTACGTGATTTTTGCCTTAGTTTCCCCCCTTTTCTCAGCAGTAGCGCGCAGAACTTGAAGCAGTCTAGCAGGAGGTGCACCGGCGTGCGTGGCAGCCTGCGCCTGCGTGCATTCGTTTCCTGCCCAAGGACTGGCGCAGCGGCTGCGTCCTTGCCACAGCCCCGCCTAGGAATGCCCTGCCCCTGGAATGCCCAGCCACACCCCCGTCGTGCCCCGCCCAGCCCCACTGGCGCTATGCCACAGTTTGAATCCCACCACCACGGGAACCTGTTACTAAAATTTTTGGATCCCACCACTGACCTAGCCATTGAAGCTTTGGAGGACCAGGAATTGATCAAAGGGGATTACAAATACCAAAGCTTAATGCACAAGTGGAAAGGATTGGCCAACGTTGCTGATGTTCCCACAGTGTACTGAATAGAGCTCACCGTGGTTCATTTCGTTTTCTTCTTCATCCATCGGATTGATGTGTGTTCTGGGCCAATATTCCAAGAGCGCCTGCAGCAAAAGCCCTCCCAGGTTCACTGCATTTTATAACACAGAGAGAAGAGAAGAGCGGGAAAAAGGATGCTTACGTTTTGTCAGGGATGGCGCCTGCTCTTTCCTAGCGTCAGACAAAGGCAGGGAACAAGGTGCTAGGAATGACACCTGGCGGGGCAGTGCTGTGTCCTTCAATGTAACAGAACCTGTGATATGTTTGATCTGTTTCTATACGTTTACATGTGTAGATAACTAGGGCAACCCTGCTTGGCACCCCGGGGGAGAAGGAAGCACTGGAGCCCTCTGGGGCAGTCTAGCAGGAGGCTATCTCTGACCCGGCCTTGGGCCGCTTAGATTCAAAACAAATTCTTTCACCCCTTTGGGAAAATGGGAGGGGGGAGGAAATCAGGGGAACGCAAAGGGGGATAGATGTAACTGTGGAAGCCAGGGTTCAATAGAACTGGTTTCCTAAAGCTGGGTACTTGATGCCAACTCAATAAACACTACTGATCCTGGATCCAGAGTCCGTTTATTGACTACGGGTCCAAGACCTGACATGTTGGCACGTTGAAATTATTTTATTTTATTCAGGACGCCACTAACGTCAGTCAGAGATGTGGATCCAAGGAAAGAAGAAGAAAAGTTTGGATTTATATTCCCCCATTCTCTCCTGCAGGAGACTCAAAGGGGCTTACAATCTCCTTGCCCATCCCCCCTCACAACAAACACCCTGTGAGGTAGGTGGGGCTGAGAGAGCTCCGAGAAGCTGTGACTAGCCCAAGGTCACCCAGCTGGCGTGTGTGGGAGTGTACAGGCTAATCTGAATTCCCCAGATAAGCCTCCACAGCTCAGGTGGCAGAGCTGGGAATCAAACCCAGTTCCTCCAGATTAGATACACAAGCTCTTAACCTCCTACGCCACTGCTGCTAACAGTTAACCTCCTTCTCTTGTAATAGCAAACATCTTTTGAAACTGGCAAGTCTTTCAAAAGCAGATTTGTGATATGATATTGGAGGGAGGGAGGTGCATCGCCCAAAGGAAAAAGAAAGCCGGCACCAGATGATAGTTAAGTTTCATTGGTAGTCTTCCTTTTTCACTGGGGCTCAATCAAGGCAGATTGCAGTGGGAGATGAACTTCAACTGAGAATTGTCACCTCAAGCACACGAAAGAATTGGTAAAGGAGCAGCACGTAACATCTCCACCTTCCAGAAGTTTATGAATGTAAGCAAGAGGATTTCTGCTGCTTGGTAAAGTACTCACATTTAGGATCCCATTTAGATTCATACTCACATTTAGGATCAGATCCATCCGGACAGCTGAACCCAGCATCCTTTGCTGAGACCCAAGCTGCAAAGCAGTCGCTCTCGTCTAAAGTAATCGTCAACATCTGTGAAAAGAAAAGACCATCCGGAGGAAGGCAGCACAAAGCACATGATTACACGAGGCACAGAAGACCACCGGACATCTTGACACTGCATTTAGTATCTGTGCATTTGCTTTCACAGATGTAGAAGAAGAAGAGGAGTTTGGATTTATATCCCCCCTTTCTCTCCTGTAAGGAGACTCAAAGGGGCTTACAAACTCCTTTCCCTTCCCCCCCCCAACAAACACTCTGTGAGGAGGATGGGGCTGAGAGAGCTCCGAAGAACTGTGGCTAGCCCAAGGTCACCCAGCTGACGTGTGCTGGAGTGCACAAGCTAATCTGGTTCACCAGATAAGCGCCCACAGATCAAGTGGCAGAGTGGGGAAACAAACCCTGTTCTCCAGATTAGAGTGCACCTGCCTCCACTACACCACACTGGCATGCCATCGGAGCTGGCCTTCCTTGGTTTCCCCCTCTCCCCCATCCCTTATTTAGAATTGGCTAAGATGCCATGGGGATACTGTGTTGGGAAGTGTGTTTTTTTTTGCGTTTGAACTGTATTTGAACAGGCTGTCCGGAGAAGGTAAATTAAATGATCAATCAATCAATAATCCTTAAGAGGTTTTCAGCTGACAAAAATGTATATCGAGAGGCTGAGAGACCTCATGGGAGTTAAAAGGGGGTCATTATAGATCCCAGAGATTATCCCTGCTGATTAGTGCTTGGGATCTGCTACATTCCAGCCCAACTGCACCTTTATGTATTTAATTTATAGGCCACCCTTCCCCTTATGGGCTATGGGTAACTTACATCATTTAAAATACAATCAATATCAGTGTGTATGCCCCAGAAACTCCCGTTGGTCTCCAAGGTACTACTGGACTCGAATCTAGCTGTTCTGTGCAGGTCAACACGGCTACCCTCTGAAACTAGGGCCGTTTCTGCACCGCCATGCCGGGGGTTGGGTTGGCGTACATGACGCTGACCCAACCCCCCCAGGAACGTTCGCACAAACGGTCCCGGTTGCAGTGGGGAAGACGGCGCAGCCTCCGAGCAGGCTGCGCCGTCCCCCAAACGCCTTACTGTGTCCTCTGGTCTCCGGCGCGTCGCACAGGCCAGGGGACATGCCCCTCCTGCCCTGCATGACAGCTCGGAAGTCGCAGGGCAGGGGGGGGGGGTGTCCCCTGGCCTGTGCGATGCGCCGGAGGCCGGAGGACACAGTAAGGTGTTTGGGAAAGGGGGAGGGGAATGGCGCCTTCCAGCCGCTGCCGTTCGCATGGCAGCGGTTGGAAGCCGCTGTTTCCCAAAAACCTCGCTCGGGGAGCGAGGTTGGGAAACAGCGGCTTCGCACTGCTGGGGGGGAGCGAGGGCGGTGCGGCTGCGATGCAGCTGCGCCCCCCCCCCATGCGAACAGCTCCCTGGGGACAGCATTTTTGCCATCCCTAGGGCGCTGTTATTGGCCCGTGCAGAAAGGGCCTAGGACTGAAGAAACCTTGCTTGCAAATCCTCACTTAACAGATGATCCTGAGCCAGTCCCTTTCTCTGTCTAACCCACTCTATTCACAGGACTGTGGGAAGGAAAACAGAGAAGGGAGGAGCCATGTGTACACTGGAACAGATGAAAACACACTGAACATTCTTTCCTCTTCACTATAGATCAGGGGTAGGGAACCTGCGGCTCTCCAGATGTTCAGGAACTACAATTCCCAGCAGCCCCTACCAGCATGGCCAAGTGGCCAGGCTGACAGAGGCTGATGGGAATTGTAGTTCCTGAACATCTGGAGAGCCGCAGGTTCCCTACCCCTGCTATAGATCATTCCTAAAACCTTTTTCAATCCTGCAAAAATGGCAATGGAACTACTGCCAAAGGAACTGGATTTTGTTGGCAGCTGTATTTTAACTAGGGGTGTGATTCCTGGTATCAAACTAATAAAATGCTTTTCCCCAGTTGCAAGAGAGTCAGCTATCGTAACTGTCCATTATGGAAAACAATTAAAAGGAACAACTTACCCCGGTTTTCAGGTCTACGGAAAACCAGTTTGGCACGTACACCATTTTAAACCTTTTTTTAATCTCTTCCTCAAAGTCCACTTTCCCAAGGTCTTCTACTTTACAAGCCTGTGTTGGTGAACGACAAATATACAACAGTTACTCCATAAAGAAATGCCGTGAACAGAGGCCACGCTGACTGTTGGATGCTCTTGTGCTTGCTCAAACTAAATGCCTCGAGGCAGCTCAAAAGAGATAAGTAAAACAGGGTGCTGAAAACACATACTGGCACCCTTAACTGTCCCATACGCTTTGTACTATTGATTAGGTACTTGATAGGCGGGAGGTTTTTCCAAAGGTGGCCTCTGCATTATGAACAAGTATAGAGCAATTTTATCTCCAACACCTCTGCCCAAGGAGGTCCCCGTAAGTTGGCTACAAACGGATGACCCTTTCCACTACAACATTCAGCTCCTGTGTAAGGGGAACCACCCGAGGACAAGCAACCCAACAAGAGCATCAATCGCCCCACTCACCTTCAACACATCCCAGTATGCCACATTGTTATTCGTATCTTTGGTTAATATGTGTCTCTTGTCATTGAGAATGTGGCACTGAATAATGCTAGCCCCCCCTGGAAAGAGAGGGGGAAGAAAAAAGAAAGAGGTAGAGACTCTAATTTAGCTAGCAGACCACTCGTCCATCAACGATAACACAGAGACTAAACTGAGCTCTTGCATTATTTGTCAGTCGTCGCCAGAGCTGTACCGGGGAAAATGGCACCAGGGGGCAACACCTGCTCTGGGCGTCTCTCCCCCGCCCCAGTTACCTTAGCTGGTGGCTGCCTCCCTGCCACATAGCTGGGCCCACCTCAGGCCCCAGCACAGGGGGAGCAGCTGGGTGCCAGCTGGATTGCCACGCAACAGGACAGGCCGGGTGTGGGGACCCACTCAGTGCCCCCCAAGTGACCGAAAAGTGTGCGCTCGGAGACATGGGTTACCCCATGTTCCTATGGGCAGTATGCCCCTGGCCATCGCTGCCTCTCTGCCAGTACTGAAGGAATTTGCCCCAATATTACTGGTTACCTTTAATGACTTGGTCAGGCTGTGTGCAGAGGGGTGTAATTGGATTCGTGCAGTCGTTGTCATAGTCCCCGGAAGCCCTGAAGTTGTGAATTCCCTTCAAAGTCTGAGAAGAAAAGTGACATGAACGTGGTTAGAAGTTCTACAGATTAGAGTGCACCTGCTTTTAACCACTATACCACACTGGTGTGCCATCAGAGCTGGCCTTCCTTGGTTTTCCTCTCTCCCCCACCCCTTATTTCCTGAACCCTGAATCCATTACTCTATATCAGTGATTTTCAACCAGGGTTCTGTGATACCCTGGGGTACCGTGAGCATGTCCCAGGGGTACCGTGGCAATGCTAACCCCCCCCCCCTCACTTTTGTGGTGTCTCCTGCCGGCGCCAGCAAGGACATGGAGCTGGCTCAGGGCAGGGCCTGCCACAAGGTCAGCAGCCACTTCCTGCCCCCCCCCCCCAGTTCTTCCCTTCACCCTGGGAGGGGAAGGTGGGGGGTGGTGCAAGCAGGGGCATTGGGAGGGGAAGGTGGGGGGGATGGCAGGGGTACCATGAGATATGAAGAGTGAGGTCAAGGGTACTGTGACATCGAAAAGGCTGGTAAACACTGCTCTATATCCTAGTCTCTGAGGCAGCAGAAAACAAGTTTGCTCCTTCTTCAACATAGCATATCCCTTCAAATATTTAAACATAGCTATCATGTCCCCCCATAACTTTCGCTTCTCCAGACTAAACATCCCCAGCTCCCTAAGTCTCTCTTTGTAGGGCATGGATTCCAGACCTTTGACCATTTTGGTTGGACTTGATGGCACAGGTTGATGACACACAGGTTTCCATTTTTCCTTTTACAACACTTGATGGGGCCACACCCTTTTCCTTTGAGTTCTTTCCCTCAGCGAAGGTTTACTGGCTTCGTGTCCTTCAACTGTTCAGGACTCTCCTTCTTCCACTCTGGCTACCAGCCTCTAACTGCCACTCTCAACTGCGCCTCTCCCATGCCAACAGTGGAATTCTTTTTTTTTTAAATAGACACCCTGTCAATCAGAGTTCTCAGACCAGTATAAGGCATCTTCAGTTAGCTGTCCATCACACCCCTCTCCCTACAATGCAGTGATGCACAAAAGCCACTTCCTCCCTTCCCAAGGCACGCCAGTACAACAGTCAAGCGATATTCAAGTGCAAAGCAATTCTTACCCATTTGTTCACGGACGATTTAGTCGTGGCAACCCAAAGCGCTGGAGGAGGATCTGCTGATCGATCGAGTTCCATCTGATTAAGACATCGAAACGTGTTTACTTGGCACAGAACTCCGTTATAAGGCAGTGGGGAATACCAGTTAAAGCAAAATGACCGTTCCCGTAAAGTTTGTTTCCCACGCTAAAAGGACCAAGTCGTAAATATTACAAGTGCTTGAACTAGATTGGTACACTGGATCATCAGAACACACTGCACTGTTATAAAGTTTTCCGTTCACACTTAGGAAAAACTGAAGGCAGTAGGAAGACAGAAGACCTAACATGAAATGGGTTGACTCAATAGCAGAAGCCGTGGCCCTCAGTGTGTGTGACCTGAGCAAGGCTTTTTAATGATATATGTTTGGAGGTTAATAATTCACCATAATTCACCATAAGTCGCCATAAGTCAGAAGCAACTTGATGGCAATGTATTGTCGAAGGCTTTCACGGCCGGAATCACTTGGGTGCTGTGTGGTTTCCGGGCTGTATGGCCGTGTTCTAGCAGCATTCTCTCCTGACGTTTCGCTCCGATGATCCTCTGAAGATGCCAGCCACAGATGCAGGCAAAACGTCAGGAGAGAATGCTGCTAGAACACAGCCATACAGCCCGGAAACCACACAGCACCCAACTTGATGGCACTTACACACAACCAAATTCCTTATATGTTTTTAAAATATCTCTAATTACTATCTAAGATACTTAGGATTCAATTAGAATTTCACTGACTCTACATTAAATATTTTTGCTTTTTATGCACATCTTTGGTCCCTTTTAATTGTAAAAAAATAAACATAAAGTTTGGTGGAACAGATACAAGGATTGTCCTATTGATTCTAATTATCATTATTTATTAATTTATTGTATTGTCGAAGGCTTTCACAGCCAGATTCAACTGGTTGTTGTGGGTTTTCTGGGGTGTGTGGCTGTGGTCTGGTAGATCTTCAGATACACCTCTGAAGATGCCAGCCACAGATGCAGGCGAAACGTTAGAAACAAGATCTACCAGACCACGGCCACACAGCTCGGAAAACACACAACAACCAGTATTAATTTGTTATTAATACCTCAGGAGTCAACACATCAAAAATTACAGATTAAATTAAACAAACACTATCTGTCAGAAAAAGAATATCCCAGTGACGACAACTGTAATGTGTTACTGGGCAAACAAAAAAGCAACTTTTCAACCATTTCTTTCTCCATTAGCAAGCAAAAATATTGGACTGACGAAGAGTTCCAACTGTTGAATTACGAGAGACTTACTTTCTTATAGAAAGAATTCAACAAATAGTTAGGTAGATGCTTTATTGCACATGCTCTGCAAACATAATACCTCTAGTTCTATACGATACTTCTAAAATGGTCATGCAGAACAGCTGATAGAAGCAAGGAAGAATAAAAGATAATTTGATCAAGATATATAGCAAAAGCTAGCACGTTACCTTAAGAACTGGTGCCTTTTCTTCACAGATCAACACCCGGTTATCAGGATTCCGTAAATCTGTACAATATATCTTTCGGTCTCTTCCACCCGAATAAACATGAGTGAAGGCTTCGTTGACCTGCAGGGCCCAAACCCCTTCGTCATGGACTCTGTAGGTAGCTATGCACCTCTGCTGACCAAGAGACCAGAGCCTAATGGTCCCGTCAGAACTGCCAGAAAGACACTGTGACAGAAACAATAGATCCGTTTAACACCGCGATAAATATATACAACAGAACTAAGTGAATGTACAACTCTAAAGTTATTGTATAAGCAATTTGTATAAGCGCAATATAAGAAAGAAATGTTTTGGAGTCAGAAGCATAGAGTATAATATTTCACCAGGAAAGAGAGGATGTACAACTAGTTAGGCCTTGTCTAAAGGAAGTGTCGAATGCATACCTGCGTGCCATCTCTATTCAACAGCAAAGCTTTAACGTTGTCTGTGTGCCCTTTAAGTTTCATAAGCTTCGCACAGGTTCTGGGATCCCAAACCCTTAAAACCTGCAGAGGGGAAAAAATTCTCCTGAAATCAATCTCACTTTTGAAACCAAGATCATTTCCTTGAAGAAACATATTTGTAAGCCTTTCATGCCACAGCCGTTCTCATTTAAGAGTAGATATACCTTTGAACAAATATTCTCCTCATTCCCAAACACACAAAGGCAGGGGTGTCCAACCTTGGCCTTCCAGATATCCATGGACTACAAGTCCCATCAGCCCCTGCCTGCACTGCTAGCAGGGGCTGATGGGACTTGTAGTCCATGAACATCTGGAGGGCCAAGGCTGGACATCCCTGCACTAAGGAATGCCTACCTGAGGAGAAGACAATTCAGGAAGTACCTGAGCACCTGCTCTGGATGCAGCAAAGATACCAGCAGATGGACTGCTGAGCTCTGAATTGTTTTCAAGCAATGCCATCCCACATTATGTACAAGCAGTTTCCCACCCCCGCCAACTCGCCATTGGAACTCTTCTGGGGTTGGAAATTGAGAGTGCCAACATGAGGCAAGAATAAACGCACAGCAAAAGTGAGTCTACTGTGGTGAAACTCCTGTCCCTCGGCTCCTTCTACCTTGGTGGTAGGTTTCCCCGCAGAAAGAAACCAAGTGCAGATACTACAGAATTGATGTATGGCACACCCGGTTCCAGCAGCTAAGAAGGATATAACTACGTCACAAAGCCTGTGCAGTTCCAGTGAGAACTTTTTTGGATCAGAACAAATGAAACCTCTCCAAATTATAGGGATGCTTAGCCCAGACTAGCATGAACTCACAGCTCGGAAGGTAAGCATGTTTTGCCACTGTTAGTGTGACCCCCATGCTCAGAATGGGTTGACCCAGAAAGGGGTGGAGACTCAAAGCTGCAGAGCTCATGTAGTTTGGAGGAGACAAGGCTACCAGACTCAGACCTTGATTTGTACAAGCCCTTAACACCTTGTTAAGGCAACTGCAATGTTGTTGGGAACTAGTGGGAAGATAGTTGTTTGTTTTTGCTATGTTGTAAATGTTGGAGTTTATTGTTTCAGGGTTTTTTTTAATGTTTGTAATGGGTGAGAGTTCTCCTGGAAACCTTCATCATGTTGGATCCTGTTCATCAAGCCCTTGGAGTCTTCAGGAGCCAACCCACTTGCAAAGAAGAATTGGACTTGGCAGTATCAGTAGACTGTAAATATAAGGACTTGAAAATGCAACCTGAACAGGACTTTGAAGTGTGATGTAAATGTTGATGTTTGATGTTATATGTTAAGAAAGTAGACCATTTTGTTTTTAAAATTTGTTGCAGCACACTCATTCCAAGTTCTGCCCCACAGAACCCACAAGTTGAGGTTACATTCGCACTTGGATGGAGATCACCAATGAAGTCTAGTTTTACTCAACAATGGCAGGCAATGGCAAACCACCTCTATTCATCTCCTGCCCTGAAAAACCCATTTGGGGTTGCCGTAAATCATCTGCAACTTGCCAGCACTTTATAAATTTTTCATTAAAATAGTCAAGATAGGAATTTTTGAAGCCAACATTCCAATTTGCCCAAACAAGCATGTTAATAACTTCAAAATGAATTCACACCTACACTTGTTTTTGGCAAGGCTTGAGCTGAGGGGAAAGAGTCTTGCTTACCTTTTCAGTGGACCCTGATACGATTACTGTTCCCATCTGATTCATGGCAAGGCTGTAGATAGAATCTTTGTTCCCACTGAGAGACGAAGCTATTGAAAACAATACAGCGGCATTTTGCATCAAGTATTTCAAACAGCTTCAAACCAAGTACTTAAAATGACTGATTCTGTAATGAACACAGAATTTAGGGAATCAGAAAGAAAAGACTCTTCAAGGTGTTGGAGATTACATATCCCTTTATCAGCTTCAATGCCATTACTAGTCGTTGTCATGAACACAGCAGACGCCGAGAATGTGATGTCCAGTGCGAACAGCTAAATTTTAAACAAAAATCCAGTCTGCTCATATTAGCATTTATTCAACTAGTTGAATAAACTGTATGAATAAATTAAAATATGTACAGGTAGAACTAAAGGTGGGAAGTTAAGGCTGGAAATGTGTAGCTTCCATCAGGTGGCGTTCTTAGACTACAACCCAAAAGGTATTCACCGTTATTTCCTACCTAAATGAAAGACGGTGCTTCAAACAGGAGGAAAATCTGTTCCCCTTATGGTTCAGTATGAACCCCATGAGGACAACGCATTCGCATGCAAAAACTCTCATCCCATCTCGGACACCGTTCTTAGAATAAAGATACCCCACCCTCGCCTGCTTTCGTGATAAGCGTTTTTCTAGTCTGAGTAGACTTGGTTGGCTGTCGTTTTCAGAACTGCCCCAACACTCTCTCTTTAATCTTGTTACGGTCATATCTCTTTTGTTTTATCAGGGTGCTACAGCGACTAAGTAAAGAGCTACCGTCACATTATCTCAGCAGGATAGCTGCCGCCTAGCTGATTAACAGACAGAAGGGGGGAGGACAGATAAGAAGCTGAAAACAGACCATTTTCATCCTAGCAAAAAAAGTATCTTGCATAGATTATCGAGTGCTTCGCTCCCCTCGGACACTTACTTGTGACAGTGTTATTTGAGGCAGTCAGTGCTGTTAGCGTATTTACATCCCAGAGGAATATCTGTCTGTCCAGGCCAGCAGACGCAACCAGCTCTTTATCTTTTGCGTATGCCAAGGCTTTCACATAATCCTGAAGCAGAGAACACAAACCAGTGTGACAACATGGAACTAAAAAGCACATGTGCCTAGCATGTGGCACGGCCGATTTCACTACCACAGTTTTTACTTCTAATGGCATTTTTAAATACTTCTTGATATTACCTTATGCGTCCTTAGTGTGGACATGCAAAATCCCTTGTGTGCATTCCATACTTTAACAGTAGTGTCGGAAGAAGCAGATATTACTAGAAGGAAAAAGGTTGCAATAGGTTATTTCTCTATAGTAAGACACACGGTCAATGTTTCTTTTCAAAAGTAGAAGTCTTGGCGCATTCTGTTTAATTGGAAATAATTGTTTACTGATGGATATTACTTTGGAAAGTAGGCAAAAAAAAGATACATGAGCCAGAGGAATGGGACTGCTAGCCACCTATGCTTCACTACTGCTGCCTGTTCCTCCTGCTGCGGTTCTCTATCCGAGCCACAGTCTTTAACTTTGGGATCTTAAAACCTTCATTCTTCCACAAACTGGGAACACTGAATGGCAACATTCAGGCTTACTGAGTAGTGTAGTGCTGATCAGCATGTTGTTGAAGGTGGGACATTCCCTTTTTAGAGGGCAAAGAGTGTTTTCTCCAAGATGGGTTCCGTTTGAGCTCCTCCTTGAAAATTATTCAGAAACTGCAGGTTATGATGAATGCATACCTCAGTTCATGCCATAATGACTATATCATACTAAGTGCCTTCCAGCATATTCCAAGGTGCTGATTACTCACAATACACAGTAAATGGCTCTAGGTATCCCACAATTTAGGGAGCACCGTCTCTAATATGAACTGATCCGGGAATTCTCTCGTCATGGGAAAATACACCCAGGTCCGCTTGGAAACAGGGCCTTTTCTGAAATGGAACTTCAGCTCTGTATTCCCAGCTCTGGGAGAGGACCACTACTTTATAGCTTCCAGTGCCAGATAGAAACATTTGTGGTGTTCATTTCCTGTCTTAAGATTTTGCTGATAGCGCCAGTTTATCATGGCCTGCTCTTTCATGCTGGGATTTTAAAGACTTGGACCCCTTTATATCTTCCTCCAATGGAGAAAGTCTCTCTTGAGACAAAGTCTTCACAGAAAAAAGTTACTGGATCAAGCTTAGTGCAAAGGAGTTGTACAATATTGTGCAAACTGCTCTCTGCATATATGTGGGATCCCTAGCTTTGCCTCTCCAGAAAAAGAAAGTGGCCTGCTTTATGGCATTACTGCAAGATTTGTAAAGTGCTTTAAGAACCTAAGAAAATCACAGCATACTTATTACCGTCCCGCTCTCAACCCTAATATCCTAATAAGTCTTGTACCATCAAAAAAGGAAAAAGAAGGTACTTACAAGTTTTGCCATTGCAGCAGAGTACAATGTCATTCACCCAGTCTGTGTGATGTTCCATAGATGCTATATAAGGGTCTTGCTGAAATTAAAAATTGTATTATGAGATCTTGTAACCGGGTTCTTTGAGAAACCTCTGAAGGTCATTTGTGATCTCTGACAATTTTGGCTGTGGTTCAACACAATTATACTTCACAGCCAAAATGATTCAATTAATTTCCCTCAGCAAGTTGAATAAAGAAGCCAGAACCTAACTCTCATTACACTATCATAATTACTAAAAAGTTATACGTGCAAGTTGTATTTAGTTTCATTCCCAGTTACATAAATGACAGTGAGCTTATTGCTGTAAGCCTGCCATTCATTTTCATCAGCTAAGGACTTAAAATCATGGAAGAGGCCAAGCTAAACTGTAGCCAGACATGACAGACACCTTTCCAACGGCTGACAACGCAGCAAAAAACAAGATCTTCAAAACTTACAGAAATTACATTGGCTGGTTGGCCGGTTGCCAACCTTCCAAGCACATCTTTTAAAAACAAGCCATTAATTTGTATGTTTGCTTTACCTTGTGCTGGTTGACACTCCATATCCTGATAATGGAGTCACGGCCTGCTGTAAAGAGTCTGTTTAATGCTGGATCCAGCTGCAGTGCATTTACGCCGTTCCGATTGTACTTCTCCACTTCATCTCTAATTACATAGGAGACCTAAAATGTGTTGACACGTTTCCAGTTAAAGCATTAAGAACCTACAGATGAGGGCACTTCACTCGAGCCGCTCATTTTCAACAATGCTTCCATTATCCTTTTTTTTAAAGTCATGAATGCCTGTAAGAGACATATGCCTCACATTAAATTAAAACAATAATTGAGAAGAGAGTAAAACCTCAATATCAAATCACTAAAATACCTCAAGCAGAGGAAGCAGTCTTTCACTTCTGTACTTGGTAACATATACAAACAGAATACTGTATAACTTTTCCAAAGGAATGGGTGGGATCTATGAAATGTAGATAGATTTTAAAAAAAAATATATATATATACTATATATATATAGTAATTTCTATTATTTACAGGAATGTTAAATGGAGCAAAAACCATGCTCATTTTGGAATCTAACAAATTCTAAATGTTTTGGGAGAATATGACCCACAGTCCTTTATGGAAGGGAAGCCTCAGGAGTTGCTTACAGTAGTTGTCTACAGATTAAGAAGAAGAATTTGGATCTATACCCACCTTTCTCTCCTGTAAGAAGACTCAAGGTGGCTTACAAACTCCTTTCCCTTCCTCTCCCCACAACAGACACCTTGTGAGGTAGGTGGGGCTGAGAGAGTTCTGAGAGAACTGGGACTAGCCCAAGGTCACCCGGCAGGAATGCAGGAGTGCGGAAACACATCTGGTTCACCAGATAAGCCTCTGCTACTCAGGTGGAGGAGTGGGGAATTTGTTTGAAGACTCTGCTACTGGTGAAATTTCCTTGTGTGAGTCTAGCAACTTGCGCAAAGGAGGAGGAACATATGCCCAGGACTGCATCAGCACCTTTTCCCATCTATCTCCCCTCCTCCATATGCACAAACATGAATGCTTGCTCTGGACAGAAAAGGGGAATGTTACTGACTTTCTTCCTGCATGACACCTATTTACCTCTTAGAGAAAAAACACCAGAGACAACATAATTTCTGTCTGCCTGCCAAGCTATAATCTGGGGTGGTGGTTTGATTTTCAAAAGGGTTCACCACTAGAGCACGGCAGACATCCTTTGAAGCAGTGATTTCATACTAGCTGTAGCTGGCAGCTCCTAATGCTCATTCAATAACAGTACAGTATTTCTCACACCCTTCAAAACCAGCAGCTGTGGCTGAGAATATGATTTACCCTCTTTTCGGTCACCCACACGATAATCGCAGCTTGTAAATCAGCCACCAGCATCAAAAACCTGGAAAGGATCCCCCCCCCCTCCCCAGATCACTAAACTCATCTCTTGCTTCAGGTGTTAGTACTTGTGCATCAGAATGTAGAAGGACAGATTTGTGGCTGGGTTCGTGGAAACACACAAATGCATATTACAATAAGAACAGTTCTATTTGTTTGGTTGAGGGATTTATGCCCCGCCCTTCCCCAACAAGTCAGGATCAGGGCGGCTTCCAGCAAACACAACAGTACATAAAAGAAAAACCCTGCTGGATCAGACCAAGGCCCGGCAGTCCAGCAGTCTGTTCACACACAGTGGCCAGCCAGGTGCCTCTAGGAAGCCCACAAACAAGACAACTGCAGCAGCACTATTCTGACTGTGTTCTGCAGCGTCAAATATAATAGGCATGCTCTTCTGATACTGGAGAGAATACATATGCATCGTGGCTGGCAGCCATTTTGACTAGTAGCCACGGATAGCCCTATCCTCTACAAACAGATCTATTCCCCTCTTAAAGCCTTTCCAGTTGGCAGCTACTACTCACATCCTGGGGCAGGGAGTTTCCTATGCACTGTGTGAAGAAATACTTCCCTTTGTCTGTTTTCAATCTCTCATCCTTCAGCTTCAGCAAATGACTCAATGAATCCTCCCTAAAAGTGTGGCTTCGTAGTACTTTGCCATGTGATTTATGATGGGTGATGGGGTGGCAATATAGCACAGGGCTTCTTTTGGGGTGACACCAAAAAAGTGGGGGCGAACTCTTATCTGGGGAACTGGGTTTGTTTCCCCCTTCCTGTACTTGAAGCACGCTGGATGACCTGGGGCCAGTCATAGTTCTCTCAGAACTATCTCAAGCCTCACCTACCCCACAGGCACCTGTTGTGGGGAGAGGAAGGGAAGGGGTCTGTAAGCCACTTTAAGATTCTTTATGGTTGAGAAAAGCGGGGTATAAATCCAAACTCTTCTTCTTCCTCCAAGAACAGAAGAAGAGTGCTTTTTTCACTTGAAATCTATTGGGACATCTTGACCTTCGGCTGCAAGACATATTTGTAGATCAGCTTCCATGGCAATGTTTGTTTATTTATTTATTTATTATTGGGTTTTGTATACCGCCCTACCCCCAAAGGGCTCTGGGCAGTGAACAACATAAATCACATATATACAATAACCCTTAAATACATTAAAACAATTTAAAACGCAGCGATCAATGTTAGTGGCCTTTTCTCCTGCTGAGTCCCTTTTCGCAACACCTCTCCGATTTCCTTACCAGGAATACAAGGGCTTTTATATATATTACTGGTACAACCATTTCCACCCCTATTTGTATCTGATGAAGGAAACTTTGACTATTAAAAAGCTCATACTCTGACAATCTTGTCAATCCCTGGAGTCGAGTCTAACTCTTTTGAGGTGTGTGACTGGGCCACACACTAACAGTGTGTGACTGGCCCAAGGTCGCCTAGCATGATTCGAGTTCAACACTCTAAGCCATAGGTGTCAAACTTGCAGCCCTCCAGATGTTATGGATTAAAGTTCCCATCATCCCCTGCCAGCATCATGCTATGTTATAGTGCTCTAAGCACTACATATCACTGGCTAAGGGTTAAAGAGGTTCAGGAAAGGATCTGAGAAGGGGGAAGGGAGGGCCGTGGAATGTGGCAGAGGAAAGAGCAGCAAACAAGATCAAAGAAAAGGGGATACGGAAGGGGACAGCAAGCAGAGCAGCAAGCAGGCGCCAGGGCACCCATAGGTCTGAGATGGCGGATGCAGATAAGGAAGTTTCACAGGATTTCCTAAACCCTGTAAAATCTGCTGATGGGTTTGGTCATTTCACTAGACGGATAAAATTCCAAGGGCAACAGTGCATTGCATAATAGGCAGAGAGACCATTAGTCCCATTTACTCCACCATAAATGTCTGAGAACTGCAATCAATTGCCAGCTAATGACCACAATCTGCAATTTTCCTATTAGTGAGAAGACCCTAGAGACCCAACGTCACATGCTCATTTAGGCATTATTAGTACAGTGGGCATGGCATACTGGCGAAGAGAATGAGCTACGGTTTAGGAAGACCCTGGTTCAAACCTCTTGCTACAAAATCACTAGGTAAGCATCAGACAAGTTTCTCTCCCAGCCTCACTTTACTGAATAACAACACTGGCCTACCTGTAAAGATTACAAGATAACCTGTGTAAACATTTTGAAGACTTGAAACATTATACGATGCAATGTATCAAATGCCCAAAATACATTCCTGTATTAGTTATAAGTCACAAAAGGCAAAACACCAGGTCATTACTGACCCATGGGGTGATGTCACATCATGACATTTACTAGGCAGACTATGTTTATGACAGTGGTGACGAACCTATAGCACGGGTGCCAGAGGTGGCACTCAGAGCCCTCTCTGTGGGCTCACACGCACAGAGTACGTCAAGTGGGGGTAAATTGCTCCCCCTCACACACACATCTAGGCTGGCCTGGGCCGCTGGACTTGATGTGCGTGCACCTCAGTGAGCAGGCAGGACTTAGCTGGAGGCCTGGTGCCTGTGCTCCAGGTGGCTGCTGCCCTATGGGGGGAGGAAAGAGGCAGCAGAGATGCTAGAGAGGCACATAGTGGCGCATGTGGGACTTGCTGGAGGCTACAGCAGGCTGGCCCCTGCTTGAGGGTGTTATTCAGGTTAAATTGCTGCATTGGCACTTTGCGATAAATAAATGGGCTTTGGGTTGCAATTTGGGCATTCTGTCTCGAAAAGGTTCTCCATCATTGGTTTATGGGGTGGTTTGTCATTGCCTTCCCCAGTCGCCTATACTTTACCCCAGCAAGAGGGGTACTTGGAAGGCAGAGTCAACCTTGAGCCAGCTGCCTGAAACTGACTTCCGCTGGGATAGGACATGAGCAGAAGTTGAACTGCAATACTGCAGCTTACTACTCTGTGCCATGTAGCTCCTTGCTAGAAGTCCTACACAGGAACTATTTCTGCTAGAAAGGCCCGATTCAGAAGGCGTGGGGTGGGGGGGGGGGGCACCAGTTAGTATTCCCCTTCTGTAGCTCCCATCCCCTTCTTTGGCCTCTGGATAAGCATCATCAGGGAGAGAAACGAGATTAGCCACAGGGATCTCCAGTTGCTGATCTTTAAACTAAACCACTGAAATGCCTAATAAAGTCTTTTGATTCAAACTAAACACTGGCCATTAACTGTTGGCTCAGGTGAAGTTCAGTGGCAATGTCATCATTTTCATTTACATAGGAGAAGAAGCGTGCAAAAGATTAACAGGGGTTGCCTGGGGTAGCATGAGAAAAACTGCACACCTCATTTATCTTAAGGCAGTGGTGGCGAACCTTTGGCACTCCAGATGTTATGGACTACAATTCCCATCAGCCCCTGCCAGCATGGTGAATTGGCCATGCTGGTAAAGGCTGATGGGAATTATAGTCCATAACATCTGGAGTGCCAAAGGTTTGCCACCACGGTCTTAAGGGGAGGGCTTTTGTTGGAGTATTGGGTAAAGAAGACTTCTGAGTCTGAAAAGAGCATAGACTGTTGATCTAAAGATTCTGCGTATTACATGAAATAAGTATTCATCCAAAACTACTCCTTTAGAATACAGCAAAGCTGTCAACATTTACCACTCTAATACTATAAGCAGTGTTGACTAGAACTCCAGCACTACAATCCATGAGGGGAGGAGCCAAATGGAATCTTGGGAGGGGCACGAAGCAATGCAAATGCGGGTTCCCACTTTGCGGGTCGAGAGACAAATGAAGCAACCAAGCCTGGAAACCATGTGCACACAGCAACACTCTTTGGCTTCAGGAGCCAGCACCCATGGAAGTAGTCCAAGGGTGGTGTTGACTTTAGTAGACTTCCACAGGATTTTCAGCCTGAGAACATCCCCTACACTGCCTGGTAACCTATGCCACATTTTAGTGTGTCATACCCCTTAGGCGGCAATAAGGGTTTCCTGGTCAGCTGGGAAGTTCTTCAGTTTTCAAAGCTCCCATTGCTACCTGAAATCTCTAAAGAGGTGGCCTGGCCGCTCCATGGAACTGCTCTCCCCTGGTGGACTGCACTGTCAATATCAATTTAGACAAGCTATACATCACCCTGTTCAGTTTCTCTTCAGGATGTTTCATGAATGCAGCAGAAGTAAAGCACAAGAACGGATTTCCTTGATTTGTTCTTGGAAAAAGAATTATCACTGACAGAGAGCAGCAGTGGCATAGTGGTTAAGAGCAGGTGCATTCTAATCTGGAGGAACTGGGTTTGATTCCCCGCTCTGCCGCCTGAGCTGTGGAGGCTTATCTGGGGGATTCGGATTAGCCTGTGCGCTCCCACACACACCAGCTGCGTGACCTTGGGCTAGTCACAGTTCTTCGCAGCTCCCTCAGACCCACCCACCTCACAGGGTGCTTGTTGTGAGGGGGGAAGGGAAAGGAGATTGTAAGCTCCTTTGAGTCTCCTACAGGAAAGAAAGGGGGGAGATATAAATCCAAACTCTTCTTCTCTTACTCCAAATATATCCAACATCTTTGTAAACACAAAGCATTTATATTTTTGGCCAGGACCCAAAGTGCTCTGCTACGCATGGTGTTCTGTAACATCCACAGGAGTTTTCCAACTCCCAAAGTGGCAAACATCAAAAAGGAGCCAGGAAAAAATGTGATTCATTTGTACAAGTGCAGGCACTCCATATTATTTTAAGCCCTCAGGATTTGATTACACGCATTCAAACTCAATGGCCACCAGTTGCCCAGCAAATATGGGTTTTGCTTCACTTTTAAGAAAACATAAGTGAAAGTTTTCCAGCACCTCTTGAAGAGCCTCCAATTATTTGTTAACCTGGGAACTGGCATTGATGCCTTCTTTCCATTTTTCAACAGCATCCCATGAAAAATGGAGGTGAATCATCCACTCTTTGGGCAAGCACAAAATGTATTGGTCTTGGCCATTGATTAGAACCAGTCAGTGGTGGCGAACCTTTGGCACTCCAGATGTTATGGACTACAATTCCCATCAGCCCCTGCCAGCATGGCCAATTGGCCATGCTGGTAGGAAGACTGATAAGAGGTATGATCCCACTAGCTTATCTGGAGATATGCCAAAGGTTCAGTCCTACAACTATGGAATTGTCTGAGAAAAGTAATGCACTCTCATGCACAATTCTACCAACAATTTCTAATTCCCTGAAAGGAAAATATAAATACAAATAAGAATTGTACAAAAAACTGATGAAGTCACAATCCACCAAACCACTGTCTTGGTCACATCTGGTTATCTATAAAATATCTGCAAATGTTCTGTGTGTTAGCTACAGAAGTACAGCACAGACTGTGTGTATATGAATTTCTTAAACAGAAAATCTGCATTGTGAAATGAACAAGTCTTATATCAGTAGACAGCATTGCCTTTGAACAGATCAGTGAAAGCTAAATAGCCCTGACAGCCATCAAATTAAGTAGCTACTACAGGATAGGACAATGTAATAGAGAAGACCATTTCAAGTGATTGCACACCTGCTTACTGCCAACAGAGGACTAAGAATTGGATGCTATTGGGATTGCATTTCTGGAAGCAAGATAGGAACAAAACTCCTTGTACTGAATCCTACTGGCTCTGCCACCGAGCCACAGCTCTATAGGAAAGACTGGATGAGAGCAGGTACAAAAGCCATTGGAAATCTTTGCTGACAAAAGGACCTAGCAGGAGACCTCTACATACAAATATTTTACTTACAACAGATATCCCACTGTGCAGTGTGACTGACCATCTCAACAGTCACCATGCTTAACCAGGAGGGACAACTTGTATTGTGTTCTCTTTTACTCTACAACCTGTAGCAAGATTTGCATGCTTACTGGAACCTTGCATGCATGAATGTCTGTGAATAGGTTAAGTGTTACGAGGGAACTATGTATAACTGTGCAACTCCCCCTCTCTTGATCTTGGAAAGTTGCTGTGCTGCATAACTCTTTCCTTGGCTGCCAGACGTCTTATCAAAACCACCATTCCCCCCCTGTTCTTGCCAAAGAATAGTAAATTTGAGGAAAGAAAGATACACAAAAGTGACTTAATTCTGAAGTCACTCTCATTCAGTATGCCTCAATATTTTGGGTAAAAGAAAAGAATAACACTCATCGCTTTCTTTCTTAACTTCTCTACTGAATAACTAAGTAACCAGTTAGTTGAGTCAAATAGAGAAGGACAGCAGTGACTTCTCTCTCACTGTTGTATAAGGTTTCTATTTAGAGCTTTTTTGTGCCTGTTGACAGCAGAACCAACAGGCAGAACATGACAAATGAAACACATACCTGGGTTCCTGACACCTATATATACTACATAAAATGAGGAGGTATAGAGGGCTAAAATTCTGGACAGCAATGCTCCAAAGTGGAAGAGAGAGAAAAGATAAATATATTTCAACACTTCCCTACGTAAATTACTTTTTTAATTCATGTGATGAGCCACATTATTCTACAGACCAGGAAGAGATTATCCGGTTGCTCCCTTTCATTTATTTACCTGTTTTAAGATTTTTATGTTTTTTGTATGACTTTATGTTGTTTCGCAGCACTCTGAGACCCTCTCCGAGGGGGATAGGAGGCGGTAGACCAAATTATATCAAGTTTAATAAATAATAATAATAATAATAAAATAATAATAATACCACCAAAAGAAAAACATTCAAGAATTCCCACCATTCCCTTCCCAATTATCACAACTTTCCTCCAAGGGACTCTACAGTGATCCTATGAAGTGGGAGAGGCGAAGTGAGAGAGAGGAAAACAGCACAAACATAGAGCTAACTCAAGGTCACATAACAAGCTTCATGGAAGGGTAGGCATGTGAACCTAGACAGGCACCTCTATGAAGCTTCAGCTGTACAGAATGTTACCACTCGTTCCACACTGGAACACGAACAGTTTGGATTTATACCCTGCTTTTCACAACCACAAGAAGTCTTGAGGCAGCTCACAAACTCCTTCCCTTCCCCATAAGAAGCACCTTGTGAGTTCGGTGGGGCACAGAGAGTTCTGAGAGAACTGTGACTGATCCAAGGTCACCCAGCAGGCTTCATGTGGTGGAGCAGGGGATTGAACCTGGTTCAATACATTAGAATCCACCACTCTTAACCACTACGTCACTCAATTGTGACCACAACCACAAGAACGTCACAAGGGGGCCTTCCATTCGAGGCGCAGCCATGATGGCCCCCCCCCCATCACCCATTAACAATCCGGGCCTGCCCTTCGTGTCCTGCACACGCAGAACCATTTCGCTTGCAATAGCGTGGAACAGGATCCTGGACGAAATGAACCGCTACTCTGATCAAGCCCGACCTTCCTTGTCATGGAACGTCCCTTCCTTCTCATGGGGGTTTCCGGAATCCCAAGAGTCGTCGGGGAGGGGGGTATTTTAAAGGGAAGGCAAACATTTCCTTGGAGATTTACCTGTCGCCTAGAAACACTCGGACCAGCCCGCCCGGCGCCCCCCCGCTGCCCTTCCAGTCCGCCTCCTTACCCAAGGCGCCCCCGCCTTCACTCTCATGGTTCACTTCTCCTGTCCGCCTCGGGCTTCCTCTTCCTTCCGCGCCTCCCCAGCCACGCGTCAGCGCCCTCCCACCCTCCCCTTCCCTCAGCCCTCTTCCGCCGGCCCCCTCACACGCCTCTCACCTGCACTTTCCGCCGCCCCGCCGTGTTCTGTCGGTGATGCGCCGCCATCTTGCATGTTGACACTATGTCGTCATGTCCGAGGAAAGGGCTTCAACCGGCCCGGAAGTCCCGCCCGCTTTCCAACTCAAGCCGGCGAGCGCGGTATGGGTAGAGATGGGAGGCGGGCCGGTTGAGAGCAAGTGGAGGCGTGGCTTGCACGGTTGCCATGGCCGCGACTATTGCGCAAGGCGGTGCCGCGACAACGATAACGCGGGAAAAGGGCCGGTTTTCTCGCGAGAACACGCGCGAAAAGGGCGGGGATAACTAAAGAGACGGGGAAAGGTGACCGTTTCGGCGGTTGGAAGCTAAACTGCGCGCGCTGCTCCAACCGGCAGAAAGGAGCGCTCGCGCATGCGCACCTAGTTTGTGACGCTTCCACCAGGATTTCTCACCCTCGCTCTTCTATGGATTGATTGAGGAGATTTCTATAGCGCCCTTCCCTTTTCAGGCGCTTCAGGCTCCACTCTCCGTTAAAACAATATACATTATAAATAATTTAATACCTACAATTTAAAATACAAAGTTAAAAGATGTAAACTACAAAAATAATTTTAAATATTTCTTGAGGCAATTAGTCCATCATGCACAGGTCCCTCTTTTCACTATAACATCGAGTATTTAAACTGGATGGGACTCCAGCAGAGGGACCAGTAAACAATACAGTAGATAAGATTTCCTCCAGATGTGCTGTGAGGGCCATGATGCCTGCATGAGGAGCCTCCATGTTTCCCTGCCTTAAAGAGCACTATCAATTTAAAATAACAGCCTCTGCTAGAAGTTGAACTAATATTAAGAAGAAGAGTTTGAATTTATATCTCACCTTCCTCTCCTGCGAGGAGACTCAAGGTGACTTACAAGCTCCTTTCCCTTTCTCCCCCCACAACAGACACCTGGTGAGGCAGGTGGGGCTGAGAGAGTTCTCAGAGAACTGTGACTAACAGTGATGTAGGTATAGATTTTTATGGGGGGGGGGTTGGGGAAGGCCACGCCCCCACCTGCCCCTGGGAGCGTGGCCACACCTCCCCAAGCCCCGCCCCCGGCCTCAATGCTTATAAAAACCGCTCTCCCAGGCCAGAGATGGGAGACTCCCCTGCCCTGCCACGCCCTGCTCCCAGCTGGGCTCCCAGCTGGCAGGTGGAATCCCTTCTTCCTCCCCTCTAGGTAGAGGGGTAGCTAGGGAAAATGGAGCCTGGTGCAAAACCTGAGGTTTGCGCCCCCCTCCCATGGGTGGCTGCTGTGATGCTGAAATCCACCCCCAAATGTGGCACTTTAGCCTTTCCTTCTTCATTTATTTTAAAGATTATTTTAAAGAATGGAAACGGCATGACACATTTTTATTTATTTTATTTATTTCTTCGACTTTTATACATACACCTGGAGGTACAGGTGTGCAACAAAATTAATATAATCTAAAATAACAGGAAGAGCACATTCAATAAATAGATACAATATAATAAAATTAGGGCTCTAAATCTCACATTAAAACCGTTTAAAACAGCACACAAAACATCGCATCTGGCAGTCTAAAAGTCCCTCTGAGGGGAACTGAAAGGCCCACGATGTAAAAGGCCGCAGATGATAAAAAAGGGAAGGAGGGGGCACCATCAGCAGCCGGCTTCTTCTAAGGCCCGGTGGAACAGCTCGGTCTTACAGGCCCTGTGGAACTCTCCAAGGTCCTGCAGGGCCCGGACAGTTGGAGGAAGAGCGTTCCCTGAAGGGCCAGGGCTGTAAAGGCCCTGGCCTGAGTGGAGGCCAACCGCATCATTGAAGGACCAGGGAATACCAGCAGATTGGCCTCCGCTGAGCGCAGAGGCTGAACTGGGACATGCAGGGTCAGACGGTCCTGAAGATACGAGGGTCCCAGGCTTCGTAAGGCCTTAAAGGTTAGCACCAACACCTTGAAGACGATTCGGAACTCAACTGGGAGCCAATGCAGATGACGCAACACTGGCAAGATATGATCTCTAACGTTTCTGAACTGTATCCTGATCAGGGTAGCCTGATCTCCTCAGCTGGTGGAAATTAAGCAATGTTGATCTTGGTTAGTGCTTGGATAGGAAACCACCAAGGAAGTTCAGGGTTGCTACGCAGAGGCATGCAATGGCAGGCCACCTCTGCACCTCTTGTACCTTGACCTGGATGGCCTAGGCTGGCCAGATCTTCTCAGATTCTTAAGCAGGATCAGCCCTGGTTAGTACTTGAATGGGAGATCACCAAGGAAATCCAAAGTTTCTACATGGAGGCAGGCAATGAGCTCTGAACAACTGTTGCATTGAAAGCCGTTTGAGGGGTTGCCATAAGTCAGCTGTGACTTGGTGCCACTTTGCACACTTTTAGGGAGCAGTTCTTGCAGGCACAGATTCTGAGCTGTCTCACTGGGTCAGGTGAGCTGGGTGGACTATGGCCCTTCCCCCCCTTACCTTAAGCCCCGTGCTACTCTCAAGTAGTCTGCCGGGGTCAGCCCACTACAGGGGGTGACAACACAACCACCCGGCAGCTGCAGCTCAGCCCCCCCTCAGCCGCCAGCGGACATCTCTGGCTCTCACGGCTTGGCTGACTTTTACGATGACCCCGCGCGGAAGTGTAGCGAGGGTGCGTGCGTGGCGCCAGGAATGCCGCCGCAGCTGAGGTAGCGGCGCGCCCAGCAGATAGCGCGGGGAAACACCCTATAAGTTCTGGCCTCGGTGGCTGGAGCTGCTTCTTCAAGTATTCTGACCTCCTGCTCTTGGCTTGTGGGTCAGCTCCATCTCTCTCCCGTGAGGCTTCTGGGTGCTCTTGAGCTTCAGTCAACTGGGGCTCTGGCGAGGCAGGGTCATTCTGCCAGTACTCCTCGTCTGAAGATCCCTAGCTGGCTAAACCTGAGCCCATGACATCCAGTTCACCACCATCGCTAATGTGAAGGGGTGGAGCATCAACACCAGTTCTGCCCAGATTATAGTTCACTTATTCTTAGCCATTACACCACACTGGCACCCCCCACCTCCTGAATGCCCTGTCTAAGAGGGAAGCTGGCCACTGAATGAGCAGTGACCCCACAGCAAAACCATACACCTGGGCCGCCTTCCCTGGCAGCATCCTAGGACAGGCACAAGGGTCCATGGTGGCAGCGGTGGGAACAGGGAAGGAGGTTTATTTAACAGGCCCCTGCTCAGTAGTGGGATTCAGCAGGTTCGCACCACTTTGAAGAAGAAGAGAAGAAGAGTTTGGATCTATGTCCCCCTTTTCTCTCCTGCAGGAGACTCAAAGGGGCTTACAATTTTCTTGCCCTTCCCCCCTCACAACAAACACCCTGTAAGGTAGGTGGGACTGAGAGAGCTCCGAGAAGCTGTGACTAGTCCAAGGTCACCCAGCTGGCGTTTGTGGGAGTGCACAGGCTAATCTGAATTCCCTAGATAAGCCTCCACAGCTCAGGTGGCAGAGCGGAGAATCAAACCCAGTTCCTCCAGATTAGATACACGAGCTCTTAACCTCCTATGCCACTGTTGTTAAAATGGTGCTTGTAAACAAACAGTTGTTAAATTATTTGAATCCCGCCACTGCCCCTGCTTGCCAGTAAGTGCACAGCTGCCCCTTTGGAGTCTGCCTCATCTGTTGGGGTACCTGTTTGGGTTCAGAACTGGGAGAGGTCAGCCTCAGAGTGTGAACTTTGCTCTCCTCTGTGGGTGTTGGCACAAAGTGATCACCCGGTAGTGCTAAGTGCCCTCTCGTGTGTTTTCTGCCACCGGGGTGCCTCGCTGTTTGGTCTATGTCCGCATGGCAGTGAACTGTCACTTGCCCTACTTCATGAGTTATGGAGCATTCTGGCTGGGATTTTTATATGGCTGGGGTTGGGTGTGATTGGGTGCCAGGGAGGGGAGTGGGGATGAAGACGATTGGTTGCACCTGTAGTCAGCGTTCTTAGCTGCTTTGTGGCTCATGGGGGTGGCTCCGCCAGTGGAGAAGCACTTGCTTTTTCTGTTCAATGGGCACCTTAGGGCTATGCTGTGGTTTTGCACCTCTCTGCTGGTCAAATGACTGAATAAAGAATCTGATCTTCTTTGTCAGGGGATGTTCCCAGGCTGAAAGGGCTTAGGGAGCCAGTCACACCTCACAAACCGCCAACAACCACTCTGGTGTAAGGGCCTGCATCTTAGTTGCACCAACAGGCAGCTCCCAAGACAGGCACAGTGGGGTTGGGCAGTGGTGGGATTCAGCCGGTTTGCGCCACTTCGGCAGAACCGGTTGTTAAAATGGTGCTTGTAAACAACCAGTTGTTAAATTATTTAAATCCCACCACTGGGGTTGGGGTCCTGTGTTGACATAATTGTTCCTTAAGCCTGCAGGAGTTGGCTCCCTAAGCCCATCCCCCCCACAACTCCACTGAATGGTTTTAATGTATTCTGCTCTTAAAAGCTGTTAAAAAGGTTTTAAAGGACAACGTCTATGTAGTTCTATGATATAATGGAAGGAAACAGGAACCTACTTTGAAAGGGAGGAAAAAATAACTGCTTCTTCCGATAAAAATGTAGATCAAGCCAGAAGAATACCTTCCGTGTACTTGGGAAATCCTTAGTCACTTTCTTGGTCCCAACTTTGCAGCAAAAAACTGTTCAGGAAAAGAATCCCCAGTGTACAAGAAGCAGCCTTTATTCCAGATGTGTTTCTCAAGATTAATTCTTCATCTTCCTGTTGATAGCAAATAATTTCCTGTATGTCCAAGGCAGAAGACATACTGAAACTCATTTTGAAATCATGACTGGAAGAAGCTAATAGGACAATTTACTGCAATAATAGCATGCTGTACCAAAAATGTGAAAACTTCCCATTAATGCCATCATAACATGCTACACTGCCCCCGCTTCTCCATCAATTTATTGGCTAAGGGGAAGCAATCAGAACAACAAATGTAGCTGTAATCTCCCTCTTGTGGGAAAAAAGGACAAATTCCCAACATTCTGTGAAGAGAGAAGAAGATTTTTCAGGTCAGATAAAATCTTAGTTTCTGTTCCAATTTATCTGTTCTTTAAAATAAGTAAAGTCCTATAGAATGTTGTTTTTTTATAAGAATATAACTGGCATAAGTAATTTCATTAATATTGTGCTACTTGTTTGCTTTGAACTATTAAGTGGTTTTATGCCATTATTTTGGCAGCCCTTCCCCACCTGGAGCAGCAGTGGCGTAGGAGGTTAAGAGCTCGTGTATCTAATCTGGAGGAACCGGGTTTGATTCCCAGCTCTGCCGCCTGAGCTGTGGAGGCTTGTCTGGGGAATTCAGATTAGCCTGTGCACTCCCACACACGCCAGCTGGGTGACCTTGGGCTAGTCACAGTTCTTTGGAGCTCTCTCAGCCCCACCTACCTCCCAGGGTGTTTGTTGTGAGGGGGGAAGGGCAAGGAGATTGTAAGCCCCTTTGAGTCTCCTGCAAGAGAGAAAGGGGGGGATATAAATCCAAACTACTCCTCCTCCTCCTCCTCCTTCTTCTTCTTCTTCTTGTTCTTTACTTTTGTTACATCATTTTTCTGCTTACTACTGTGTTTTTCCTCTCCCAGTTGTGTTTAAGCTTGACAGAACAATATAATTCTCACAAATAGATTGACGGATAGCTACCAAATATGTCACATAACTATGCTTTTGCCAAGCAGAAAGGGCTGCTAACGGGTGGCAGCTGATCTGTGCAATAACAATTATTCTTTGAATCAAGAGTAACCAGTTACAGGAAGCAAGTAATGGAAATACATAGCAAAACAGAAACAGAAAATTCTGGTTTTTGTTACCATAGACAACAGGCTATCCAATAATCATAAAGGATGGTTTGTTATCTATACATTAAAGAGCAGTGCATTCACTTGCTGTGAAATGTTCTATGGTAATTAATTACTGTTGTTTATGTTCAGTACGCTCAGTTCTTACAGTTTAAGTATAGTGTATGGGAAATTATTTTGTTGAGTATGATCTGCTCAAGGCACTTCCATGAATCCGGACCTTCATGTGAGGATAATAAAAGATTTCAAGCCTTCCAGTTGAAATCAGGATTTATGTGCAGTTCACTGCATGCTGTGGACCTAAAGAATGCTTGGGGAATACATCTGTGTGAGGTGTGGAAAAATCTCTTGCCCTGGGTATGGTCAAGCTCACTGCATCCAGCCCACAGTGAGAAGAGCTCTACAGATTCCTATGGGGATCTCCTGACAAACATGCAGTACTGCTCTCAAGAGGGGATGGATCTTGTCCATATTTTAAAACCGTGTTACATTACCTCAAAATCATCTTGTGAGCACCAAAGAGGTGCTAAAAAGAAAGGAAGCAAATTAGTTGTACTGGCACTGAAAATGAACACCATATAATAGAGTTGGCTCTCTGAGTGCACATGTAAAAGTCTGCAAAACAGAATATTATCTAATTGTTCCTCTCCCTTGGTTTCGATGAGAGAAACCTTTTTGCGTTATTAGCTCCTCAGTGTTTTTTGCAGCGATGAACTAATTTGCCCCTATTTGAAAGTTGATAATGTGGAACGATCACCCAACCCCATTTACTCATATTGTTTTGTTTCCTGTAATACCTCCAGGAATCTTCACGATTACTTTAAAGCTAGGAACGGACCCCTCCCTCTTCTCCACCTCCCATCCTGTTGCATTTTCTACAGCAGGCTGCAGTGATGAAGGCCAGCACCCCCTAAGAAAAATGTGCAATTCTGGCCAAAGGAGTGATTTCCCTTGTTTTTGCCATCTTGGAACAGCTTGATTGGGAGGGGAAATGCTCTACATGCTGCTGAAATGATGTGAATTTGGAGGCTTTCACCGAGAATCATGTAAGTTTTTCCGGAGTGGTAGAAAACTATGTGGTAGGAAATAGGGCCGTGGTGGCGAACCTTTGGCACTCCAGATGTTATGGACTACAATTCCCATCAGCCCCTGCCAGCACGGCCAATTGGCCGTGCTGGCAGGGGCTGATGGGAATTGTAGTCCATAACATCTGGAGTGCCAAAGGTTCGCCACCACTGAAATAGGGGAAATGTGGGTTCATTTCTTTTCAAGCTGGCATGCGGGTGATTGCAAATAGTTTTCCAGAAAAAGGCGGGGTATAAATGAAATGTAATGTAATAAATAAATAATATGTGCAATTATTATATAAGTTCAATAATGTCACTGATCAGTACAAATAAGGCAGTACGAATGAGTCCATTTGTGAGTCCATTTGTGAACTCTAAGTTGATATGAAGTTACCGATTCACTGTGTATCTTCCAAGAATGATCCATAGGTTGTTGGGGCAGAAGGACAACCGTTTGTTGAACACGTTGTGATTACGTATTGTGGTATTACGTATTGCAGTGTCAGTATTTTGATATTAGAATTCAGACAAAATTGGACAGATTTAATTCTTTTGAAATTGTTTTGAGAAAACACACTGCCATTAGGTTTGAAAAACAACTGTATCAGCATTGCCTTGCTGTCAGTATGCACCTAGGGTTGCCAACTCTGGCTTGCAAAATTCCTGGAGATTTGGGGGCAGAGCTTGGGGAGGGAAGACTTTGGGGAGTTGGGGGAGCTCAGGGAGCATGCAGCTCCATAGATTCTACCCTCCGAAGCAGCCCTTTTCTCCAAGGGAACTGTTGATATTCCTTCCCCCCAGTTTTCACTCCACCTTCACCAAAACCGAATCCAGTTTCTCTTATGATTTATTCCGCATGCAGATTGAAGAGACAGGGAGATAATATACATCCTTGCCTAACACCAATGGGAAACCATTCCGTTTCTTCATATTCTGTCCTAAAAGTAGCCCCTTCAGGTTGTGTGAATTGCCCTACTGCTGGTTTTAAGACCTCTTTTTTTCAGCTTGAAAGCTAGAAGGAATTGAAAAAAGCAGGGTGGGGACTTAGCTCTTTCTCTTTAACTAGGTTACCTGTCACAAATCTCACAAATGTTAAGTTCTGGTGTTTTTCATCCAACATCTGAAGCGGCCCAGTTCGGCCAGTTTAGGTTGTTATGCAATGTTCTATGAAATGTACATATCTGCAGTATTCTCAGGGACCTATTAAATACTCTTAGCCAAATATGTGTTTAGCTGATGGGCAAACATCCTGGGTGCATCAGAATTATACAGTTTTCACTATCACCTTTTCCTTGCTATAAACAGAATCTTTGTTGTTGTTGTTGTTCTTATTTGCAGACATAGTGGAAAAGATGCCATTTTCATTTTCAACCGCTAGTAATTTCCTCCGTTTCACCCCTGAAACCTTAGATGGTATTAGAAAGAGGCTTGCTGAGAAGAAAGAAAAACAGGAATCTGGTGAACAGATTGAAGAGGAAATTATTCGACCACAGCTTGATCTACAAGTTTGCAAAAAGTTGCCTGCTCTTTATGGGAAACTTCCTCCATGGCTCATTGGGGACCCGCTGGAGGATCTGGACCCCTATTACAAAACTCACGAGGTTAATTACTTTGCTTTTGGGGAACAAATTACTAGATTTTTTTGATGTAGAATAATGCTGCGAGGCTGAAACTGAAATGCGGCTGCATCTTATTGTGGAAGCCAAAGCGGAATTTTCATCGCTTTCAGGCTCTGAACCATGTCCTTCATACCAAGGTTAACCAATCAGACATCAGTTTGCTCACATCCTTAATCAGTTTGTGGGTTTCAACTTGAAAACAATGTAGTATTGACCGATACTAAACAGTTACCTTCAGCAACTAGAATTGAGTCCAGTAGCGCCGTAGAAACCAACAAAATTTTGGCCGTGTAAGCTTTTGAGAGTCAAAGTTCTCCTCTTGTCAGATGTCTTGTGTCTGTAAGGTGCTACTGTAAGATGTCTGTAAGGTGCTACTGAACTCAAACCTAGCTGTTTTGCTCCAGACCAACATGGCTCCCTTTCTGAAAATATCTTGAGCTGTTACTCTGGTTCATCAGTTCAGTAGGTACATCTTGCAGATCTGAGGGCCAGGGCCGATATTTTCGATGTGATTTTTTTTCAAGCTACCAAGATTGTAAACATGCACAGTTATGAAACTTCCAAATCCTATTAATGCTGGTGGCAGCTACAGCCAGTCCATTTGAGCCCGATTGCTGCCGGTTGACCAGGCAAGACATAGTTTTCAGTGCAAGAGCTTCTGTCAATTAGTTGATAGAAATTATTTTCATGGAACATCTCTAACACCGTCTTTCTTGAAACATGTTTTTAATCACACTAAGACTTGTATGGAGATCCCATAATTATTGCCATTATGACAACAAAGACAACTCCTCTTATGAAGTATGGGAAGATGTAGATTGGTTTTTACTGCCCTCCCAATTTGTGAATTTATCAGATATTAATGTGTTATTTCATTTATTTACTTAATGGAAAATATCAGGACCAGTGCTTTCCAAAACAACAGTAAAATACACTAAAGTGATAAATGCTATAAAATTTGCAAAAGTTTGCATACTGTTTATTAAAATTTGATTTATTTTGAAGGTGAACCTTTAGACAGTAGTGAAATCATGTATATTCTTAATTTCTAACATTTTCTTTCTGTTTGGTGTATGATATTTAATACCTTTTAATATGTATTTTGCAGACGTTTATGGTACTAACATCCAGGAGGAGAATCTTTCGGTTTACTGCCAACGATGCCTTGTTTTTATTTAGCCCTTTCAATCCAGTAAGAAGGCTAGCCATTAGAATTTCAACACACACATATCCTTTTAGTGGGTCTCCCTCAGTCTGCTTTATACTGAATTCATGAAAACTGGTATTTATAATATGTCGTTACTGAACCAGTTTCCTACTAAAAATGACCGAGGCACCAAGGAATTCCAGAGCCCTTCGGGGGTAGGGCGGTCTATTAAATTTAAATTTTAATAACAACAACAACAACAACAACAACAAGAGAGAGGATATTAGCTGAAGAGATGTATACTAACAGAGGCATAGCAAGGGGGGAAAGCGCCCGGTGCACCGGTGCATTCTCCACCCCCGTCCCATCCCAGAACGCCTCTATCCCACCCTGGAACGCCCCCAGAACACCCTTGCCACACCCCCAAAGGGGCGCGCTCCCGGTGCATTGCACACGCCTCGTCCCCTTGGAGCTACGCCTCTGTATAAACACATCCTTGGGGACTAGATTTGGTGACTGTTTGTGTTCATATTCAGTCCATACTGAATACCCTGTTTAAAAATGAAAATGCATTTTTCTCTCTACAATATTTCCCCTTCTTTCTGCAATATTTGGTATGATTCATAGATTTGATTAATTTGAAATAGCGACCTTTGGCACAGTGTACTTTATTCTCTTTTGCCCTGTGCTTCTGGCACATTTCTAATTTGAATTATGCTGAGTGACCTTCACGGGAGTAGATTCACGGACAAGGATCCTCGATGTCTTAAGGTGAGGGGTGAGGCCTTTGAGTCTGTGGTATGAATTTAACCACTCTTAACATAGAATTTCAGAAGTTCATAAAGAGAAAATGTATTGCTTGGGATGGACAGGACATGGGACAGGATGCAGACAGGGCCAGACAGGCTGAGTCACAATGATCTGGAGCAGATATTTTTGCAAAACAGACCATTTGCATTCTGTAGTATATGCCTATGATATGGACTCAGAGGATCAAACTACTTTCACTGTTTGTTTCTTACAGGAGAAACCTTGTAATTACTTAGGAATATATTTTGTGTATTATGGGAAAGAACCAGAGGTGGGATCCAGCAGGTTCTCACAGGTTCCCGAGAGTTGGTTACTAATTATTTGTATGTGCTGAGAGGGGGTTACTAATTGGTGATTTTGCCACGTGATTTTTGCCTTAGTTACGCCCCTCCTCTCAGCAGTAGCGCGCAGAACTTGAAGCAGTCTAGCAGGAGGTGCACTGGTGTGTGTGGCAGCCTGCGCCTGCGTGCATTCATTTCCCGCCCAAGGACCGGCGCAGCGGCTGCGTCCTTGCCACAGCCCTGCCCAGGAATTCCCCGCCCCCGGAATGCCTGGCCACGCCCCCGTCGTGTCCTGCCCAGCCCCATTGGTGCTACGCCACAGTTTGAATCCCACCACCATGGGAACCTGTTATTAAAATGTTTGGATCCCACCACTGGGAATAGCTGTTACGTTTTTACTAAAAGATCCTAGCAAGGGTAAGGGAAATGATTAAAGGGAAGCCGATTCTGTCACTTGTGGAGAGGAATGATCCAAACAGTTCCTAAGAATGCAGTCATCGGATAGAAATTGCTCGACTTTTGTCTTGTTGAGAAACTTTTCCCCTTCATCGCATTCTAATCCTGTCCTTTAATAAAAGCCTTGTCGTATTCTGTCACTGGACACAATATCTTGTGTGGACATCGGATTAGGCGCTGAGAGATCTAGCCGATATTTGGGCATGAGTTACAGAGGCAGTCACTGCTTTTCTAAAATTAATAGCACTCTGCTGGTGCCTTTAAAGACTACCGATTTTATTCCAGCACAAATTTTCATGGGCTAGTGGTGCTCGTTTAGCTTCCAGGCCTGGGTGTGGTTATTCAGAACCACTTAGAGGCCTGAAAATAAAAGTACATCTGGAAGTTGCTGGCCTTGGTGCTGACTAGACATGTGTAGTTGTTAGAAATGTCTTTTAACTTTAAAACAGAGAACTAAGTAGCCAGTGTGGTATAGTGGTTAGGAGCAGTGGACTCTCATCTGGAGAACCAGGTTAGTTTTCCTGCTCCTCCACGTGGAGCCTGTTGGGTAACCTTGGATTAGTCACAGTTCTCTCAGAACTCTCTCAGCCACCCATACCTCACAAGGTGTCTGTTGTGGGGAAAGGAAGGAAGGAGCTTGAAAGCTGCTTTGAGACTCCTTACAGAAGAGAAAAGTGAGGTATAAATCAAACTCCTTGTATTTTTTTAATCAGGCTAATGATTGGTTATTCGTTGCTTAATGCATAAATCAAGAAACGTTGTGCGTGTTAGTTCTTTTTTTCTTTTCTCAATAGGGTGCCATTTCCTTAACTAATTATTCACCTGGTTCATTGGGTTCATAACGTGTGTCGTTCTTGTCAACTCAGTGCTTATGGCAGTGCAAGATTTAAAAAATGCTCAGCAGTTTGAGTAAGTATCACTGCACTTTTTATACACTCTCCTCCAGCTGCAGCATGCTGATCGAACAGTGCAGTCCTAAACGGAGTTACACTTTTTAAAGTTCACGAATGTCAATGGACGTAGAAGGGTATAACGGTGTTTATTTGGCTCTGTAGTGGGTTGAATTGGTGCAGTGAAGGAAGCTGGCATGGAGAAGTGGCCCGATCTTATCAGATATTAAAAGCTAAGCAGGGTTGGCACTTGGATGGGAGACCACCAAGGAAGACTCTGCAGAGGCAGGCAAAGGTAAACCGCCTCCACTTCTCTCTTGCCTAGAAAGGCCCTTGCTGGGGTTGCCATAAGTCAGTGGCAACTGGATGGTATATCCTTATACAGCGTGACGTCGTGGTTAAGAGCATTCACATTCTAATCTGGAGAACCAGGTTTGATTCCCTGCTCTGCCACCTGAGCTGTGGAGGCTTATCTGGTGAACCAGATTAGGTTGCGCACTCCAACACATGCCAGCTGGGTGACCTTGGGCTAGTCACAGTTCTTAGGAGCTCTCTCAGCCCTGCCCACCTCACAGGGCATTTGTTGGGGGGGGGGAGGGGAGAAGGGAAAGAAGATTGTAAGCCCCTTTGAGTCTCCTTACAGGAGAGAAAGGGGGGATATAAATCCAAACTCTTCTTCTCCATAATTGTGTAAGGGATGGAATTCCAACAACAAACCCCCAGCCAATGGCTGTGCAGGACTCACGAAATTCCATCCCGTCCCCACTTATATTCTCCCTAAAGTTTGATTTGAGTGCCCCTATAGATACAAGCTGCCTGTTTAACTACTGAAAGCAAAAAGGTATCTTCATAAAATCAGTGACTCACTTTCTCGAATGGCCTTTTCACCTGTTGCTGTCTACTCTGTAAGTGCTGTCTACTCTGGTTTGCAAACCTTGGGGGGTGGGGGTGGGCTTGTTAAGTCCAATATGCCAAAGTAGCATTTGGCTTGCTGGATCACTAATTGCACAGGCATGGCTTGACATCTGACTCAGTATTAGATAAATAATAATATAAAAGATACCTCTCTCCCATCTCACCCCATAAGACTCCTTGGTTTTCCTTGGCTTTTGTTTGAAAAGGAAGCAGGTTTGTTATTTATACCTTCCTAATAGCTTCTTTTCCCCTTGACACTTTGTTTTTAGGTATATTTTTGCAGGCACTTACACTGTTGAATTTGCAATAAAAGTGGTAGCAAGAGGATTTGTTTGGGATGAATTCACCTTCCTTCGAGATCCGTGGAACTGCCTGGATCTTTTTGTTTTAATCATGACGTACGTTTCAATGTTTTTTTCATTGCATGTTAGAGTCACCCTTGAAGTAGAAAGGTAGGCTAGAGCGCAGAGAACATCTGACCTGTTGAGCATTTAATAAATAAGTTGCCTCATACCTTCCATAAAAGGCTTTCTCTTATTGTAGAGTACTAGCTGCCATGACAGAAACTTTAGCTGAAATCCCGAGGACACTTCTCCCTTCATGTCATGCCTTTTGGAAGAATGGTGTAAAATTTGGGCTATCTTAGGCCGTTTCTGCATAGCGACGGAAGGGGTTGGGTCGGCGTAGATGACGCCGGCCCGACCCCTCTGGGACCGTTTGCATGAACAGTCCCAGAACCTCCCGGGATGACAGCGCAGAGCTGCGCCGTCGTCAGGTCGACCTACCTGTCCTGAGGCCCTCCGGCACGTAGCCGAGGCCAGGGGACACCCCCCCCTGCCCTGCGCGCCCGCTCCGGAGTCACAGGGCAGAGGGGGAGTGTCCCCAGGCCTCGGCGACGCGCCGGAGGGCTGCAGGGCAGGTAGGTCACGAAGCAGCTGTGCCCCCTGTGCGAACGGCTCCCTGGGGACGGCGTTTTTGCCGTCCCCAGGGCGCCGTATTCCGCCCGTGTGGAAAGGGCCTCAGACTTGTCTAGAATTCAGGAAGCCTAATGTTGCAACATTTTTTTAGTTTTTATCAGCCGTTCTCAACTGCTTGGAAATACCCTGTCCATGTTTATCTCCCCATGAATCAAACCAAAAATTTTACAAACCAAAAATTTTACATAATGGTGTTAGATAAGCAGTCTGTCAGAAATAAATCCACGTGGCAAAATTATCTGAGTTAAGCTTCTCACTTTCTTTGGGAAGCAGGAATTTTCCAGAGCAGGCAATAGCTTCTGTGCTCAAATGGAATATTAGCTGTAATTAGTCTTAAAATGTTTTAGCATTCTAGTTCTGTGCTGAATCTTGTTTTCCCCCTCATTTTCAGATACGTAACTTTGTGGGATACGGCACACGGTAGCATTTCAGCTCTTCGCGTTTTTAAGGTCCTGAGAACTTTCAAAGCTGTTTCTGTAATGCCGGGTGAGGAACTGCTTCTTGTTGTCTGTCTATTTTGCTTATTTGTTGCCACTAGCAAGTATCTGGAACTCCTTCTCAGATCAAATCTTTTTATTCCCTTTGTTCAAATCTGAATCCCTTCATTTACAAACACCATTAGAGTTTCCGCACGGCCACGCTGGGGATTGGGTCGGTGTACATGACGCCGACCCAACCCCCCTGGGACCGTTCGCACGAATGGTCCCGGAAACTACCAGGAAGACGGCGCTGCACGGCGCCGTCACTCGATCGACTTACCTTCCCTGCGACTGTCCGGCGCGTCGCCGAGGCCAGGGGACACACCCCCTGCCTTGCGCGACCGCTCTGGAGTCGCAGGGCGGGGGGGCGTGTCCCCAGGCCTTGGCGACGCACCGGACAGTCGCAGGGAAGGTAAGTCGATTGGGAAAGGGGGGAGGGATGGCGCCTTCCAGCGCAGTTGGAAGCCGCTGTTTCCCAAAAACCTCGCTCGGGGAGCAAGGTTGGGAAACAGCGGCTTTGTGCCGCTGGGGAGGAGCAAGGGCGGCGTGGCTGCGAAGGAGATGCAACCCTCATACGAACAGCTCCCTGGGGACGGCGTTTTTGCCGTCCCCAGGGCGCTGTATTTGGCCCGTGCGGAAAGGGCCCATGATTTGTAAGCCTGTTTTGACTAACCTAGGGAAATAAACCACTCAGCCCACCCAAAAGAAGGCTGTTTATCTGGCCTGTGAGAAAGCAAGCCATTGTGTTCTGTCCCAGCTGCACCCTGGAAAAGCAGCCCTCTCCTCAGAACTAATTACAGTTGTCAGGTTTTTGGATTGTCTTCTGAACAGTGCAGAACATTTTTACAAAGATAGTGAGATAAGTAATTAGAACAGGCTGTTGAATTTTTCTCCCAGTAGCATTCTGCATAATTATTTTTCTCTTTGTAGGGCTGAAAGTTATTGTAGATTCATTGTTTCAGTCTATCAAGAAACTGGCAAACGTGATGCTCCTGACAGTTTTCTGCTTGAGTATCTTTGCCTTGGTTGGCCTCCAACTCTTCATGGGCAACTTAAAAAATAAATGTGTCCGCCTAAATAATACTGAACAGAAAGATAACAACTGTGTTCTAAAGAATGACAACTGTGATGCAGGTAAATTTTGGACCCTTCCCCCTAAAGGTGCGTCTGGTTAATAATTGTGACTTATTGAATTATTTGAAGTTCACTTTTTCTTATTTTTTTTCCAGAAAACTTGTCATACTACTGCATGAATTACACTTGTGAACCACTGTTGTGTTATAACCTCCCAAATAAGTAAGTGTGATCAGCAGTATTGTAAGGATCTTGGTGAGCAGTTGTTATTTCTTGTTCTGCACACTGCTCTGTTTCCTCTTTCTGCCAGTGGAGGAGGGATTCAAGGTCAAATGACTTCTCCCGCTTAATCTGCAGGAAGAACTATGCTAATTAGCTGAGTCTTTATCTAGCTAACATGGAGAGTAATGAACCAGATCCAGCCCAGTCTACTTTGCAGTTGGGTTGTCTTCATATCTCTTTGTACTGGGCACCCCAATACATCAGGGGGACAAGTAGAGCTAGCCAGCTAGTTAAGTCAATTTCTTGTGCGTCCTTCCTCTTGTCTGCTCTGCTGCTGTCTGTTCCTTTGTTTACGCAAATGGCTTCTCTTAGGGACTTCCTTCCAACTCATTCCCTCTGTTCCTGCTTCTCTGTATAAACTTCATGAAAGCAAGATGTGCTCTGTACAATCTCTTTCCATCCTAGCCTCTCCTCCTTTCTTTTTTATCCTCCTATAGAGTTACTTAAGAATAAAAGACTTCCTTTAAATGTACTTAACAACTTTTATTGAACCAACTTTACTGATTCAGGCTCCTTCCGCACATGCAGAATAATGCACTTTCAAGCCACTTTCAATGCACTTTGAAGCTAGATTTTACTGTGCGGAATAGCAAAATCCACTTTCAAACAGTTGTGAAAGTGGATTGAAAGTGCATTATTCTGCAAGTGCGGAAGGGGCCACAGATGTTTTTGATTGACACAGTATTGACACAGATTGACACAGAATAAAGGACCTTACAATCTTATAACAAGAAGCCTCAAGGGGATTTTACCCCTGAATTGCCGCCCCCCTTCCACTTCCTGGATAGACTGTTGGATGTAGAAACCTAGGTTCAAATTTCTACCCAGCCACAAACTGCCTGGTATTTACTTCACAGGATAAAATGTGAAGTGCAGTTAAATAGAAGTCTAATATGCTTGGTGGAATACTGTGTCAATCAAAAACATCTGTATCAGTAAAGTTGGTTCAATAAAAGTTGTAAGTACGTTAAACGGAAGACTCTCGTAGCAGCATTTGTAGCCCTGTAGTTTTGGAGATTTTTTTTCCAAGTTCAGTTCAGGATGCTGATGCTGACCTTTTAGCCTTTCACAGGCTAAAACCCACATAACTCAAAATTTATATTTTATTTATAATTTGATTTCTAGGCTGCCCTTCCTTTCCCTTAATGGGCTCAGGATGACTTATTAAGTGTACTGACAATTCAGCTCAGTATGAAAGAAGCCAGAGTAATATTTGATGTGGACAGTATTCGATGTGGTATTTTAATCTATTTATTAATCTATTTTATTAAGAATGTTTTTCTGTTCAAATAGGAACAAAATTTAGCAGTTTAAAATATGCTTCAGAGGGCTATGAATGTTCAAATTCTCTATAATTTGGGTGTGAGGTAAGCAGCCACGGAAATCTCTTTTCCTTGAAAGCTATCAGTGAAATACTGTCTGATTTATTGTTAGTAAAAGCACGTGTCCAGAATCCTACTTCTGCCAAAAAACTGGAGAAAATCCAAACTATGGATACACAAGTTTCGATCATTTTGGATGGGCTTTTCTGTCTTTGTTCCGACTGATGACACAAGATAGCTGGGAAGTCCTGTATCGCCAGGTAAAACATGAGATTTTTGTTTTGTCTCAGCAATCCTCTGCTCTTTGGTGCCAACTTTTTAAAGCTGTGATAGTGAAAATGTGTTTCATATTTCCTTAATATCCTGTGATGCATTTTGTACCATCAATAATTTAATATGTCTGGCAGTCTGTAAAATCTCAGTATTTACTTCATTACTCCTGTTTGACAATTCCGTTTTTCAATCATTAGGGAGTCATTATCTAAAAAGTCAGAGGCCGTTTCCACACGGCCACGATGGGGGTTGGGTCGGCGTACACGATGCCGACCCAACCCCCCTGGGACCATTCGCATGAACGGTCCCAGAAACCACCGGGAAGACGGCGCCGCTGAGCGCCGTCGCCCGGTCGACCTACCATCTCTGCGGCCGTCCGGCGCATTGCCGAGGCCTGGGGACATGCCCCCCCTGCGCTGCGCGACCACTCCGGCGTCACAGGGCAGGGGGGCGTGTCCCCAGGCCTCGGCAACGCGCCGGACAGCCACAAAGACAGTAGGTCGATCAGTCAGAGGGGGGAGGGATGGCACCTCCGAGCTGCTGCCGTTTGCATGGCAGCGGCTCAAAGCCGGCATTTTCCGTAAACCTCGCTGGGGAAGCGAGGTCAAAAAACGGTGGCTTCGCGCTGCTCGGGAGGCGTGAGGGCTGCGCAGCTGCACAGCAGCTGCACCCCCTGTGCGAACAGCTCCCTGGGGACGGCGTTTTTGGGGACGGCGCTGTTTATGGCCTGTGCGGAAAGGGCCAGACTCTCAAAGGTCACAACCTTCTGCATCCTGTAAGCAGAACCTTTGGCCGTTTCCGCACGGCCTCCTTGCGCCCCCACGCTGCCAAGAGTGCGGGCGGCGTGGGGGCGCAAGCCCGTTCGCATGCAAGCATGCGAACGGGAGAAGCGGAGGCCGGCAGACGGCAGGCGGCTCCGCACGGAGCCGCCTGTTCCCCCTCCTCCCTCCCACTTACGGTGTCCTCCTCGTCGCCTGCGGGGCATCGCAGCCCCGCCCACGCTGCCCTCCGACCCCTGGAGGTCGGAGGACAGTGTGGGCGGGGCTGCGACACCCCGCAGGCGACGAGGAGGACACCGTAAGTGGGAGGGAGGAGGGGGAACAGCGTCTTCCCGGCGGCGCGGTTTGCACCGCGCCGCAGGGAAGACGCTCCCTCCCCAACAACAACCCTTTAAAGGGTCGTTGTTTAGGGTGGCTTGACGCCGCCCTGGGGGGAGGGAAGCGCATTCAGGTCGCCGCTGCTGCATTGCAGCAGCGGCGCCTGTGTGAACGGCAGCCTGGGGGCGGCGTTTTTACCGCCCCCAGGCCGTCGTTAATTGGCCGTGCGGAAACGGCCTTTGATTCCCCATTCCAAGGACCCACAGTCTGTTATATGGCATCTTTGAAAAACAAATCTGCTGCTTTAGGACTACATAATCTTAAGGTTCTTTCCCATAATACACAAAAGATATGTGATCAAATGGATTCTATCTTGACAACTGACTAGCATTGGCTGTTGTAAAGAGCTTGGGAGTGTGGTGCTAGTGGACTCTGAGAGATCCCTATAGGCCATCTAGTCCAATCTCCTGTTCAATGCAGTTTCAGCCTAGAGCATCCCAGAAAAAATGTTTGTCCCCCACCACTGCTAAAGACTGCCAGTGAGGGGGAGCTCACCACCTCCCTATGTAGCTGATTCCACTGCTGATTCTTTTCAAATATCCCAGAGTGACCCTACTGCCGTTCAAACACCACGGGAGCAGAACTGGTTTATTTTTCTTACCTCGCTGCACTGGGTAGACCAACGAAGAGGTTTGTGCATGCAGGGATATACTTGCGGTGTAAATACAAAAGACCCGGACTCGTGTGGAACAAACTGGAGTATTACCTCCCCGTCCTAACTTGGCTCCTGGAAAGAAATGGGCAGCTGTGCGGAGGGAGAAACCGGGATAAAATAGACCCGGGTTAAAAAACCAAGGTGGTACACAGGTATAATTTTGCCATGCAGAAACCACCCAAGGCTCTGAAAGCTCTCTAAATAGTTATTTTAGCACTCTCGGGTGCATATGATCTGGCCTGGGGGCTTTGTACTCAGCCAGTGCAGCCAAGTGTTTCTCAATCCCCCGCCCTTCCCATGTCAATCAGCAGCCCAGACAATGTGCCTTGCCTACTTCCATCCCCTGATGAGCCTGGTCTCTTCTTCAGGGGAAAAACAGAGGCAAAATAGATATTGAGCCTTTCCGCTTTCTCTCAGTCCTCTGTCAGAATTTCTCCACTTTCACCCATCAATGGATCGATTGCCTCTTTTACTCTGCATACGCATTAACGTTTTAAGAGTCTTTTATTGGTATTAGTGCTATTGTTATGTTTAGAGGTGCCTTACGTGCTTATATGTGTTTATTGCGGAATGTCTTATTGTAAACCGAGAGAACAGAGGAGAGGATGCCATTTCAAAATGTTCAAAATATAGATCGATCAATAAATAAACTAAGCCTACAAGAATCTGCGCAACTCAGTTGTTTGTTCCTACAGGTTATCCGGTCTTCAGGGAAAAGCTTCAGCTTTTTTTTCGTGATCGTCATCTTTATGTGCTCCTTTTACCTCTTCAATTTAATCTTGGCTGTTGTGATCATGGCATATGAGGAACAAAATAAAGTAACGGCTGCATATACAAAAGCAAGGGAATTATTACTCCAGGAAGCAAAAGAAATACTAAGGAAAGAACAGGTTTGTAAAAATCTTATTACGTATGCTGTAGTCTGTCTCAGAAAAAGGTGTTAGTAGGGTTGTATGTTCCTTCATCATAGAACCCGACATGCCCGGCCTTCTTTGTTGTGGAATGCTCTGCCTGGGTCCTAGTACCGTGGTGGCGAACCTTTGGCACTCCAAATTGGCCATGCTGGCAGGGGCTGATGGGAATTGTAGTCCATAACATCTGGAGTGCCAAAGGTTCGCCACCACTGTCCTAGTACCTACCTAGCCCTGCTCCCTCCATCCATTTGAAAGTTTGGTGGCAGTCATTCAATGAACTGCAAACGCTCTTATATCAAAGTACCATGTTCAGTAATGCACAAAATAAAGGCAGCACATAAAAATGAATGATAATTCTCATCTTCGTTCAGAACTATATTCTAAAGTTAGGATTCTGATAGAAGTGAGAGGTTAGCATCAGGCCTCTTAAGAGGTCAGAGCCCCAAGAGCCTTATCTGGCACTCCAGCAAGGTCAGAGTCACAAGAAAGCAAGTGTAACCTCAGCTTGTGGGTTCTGTGGGGCAGTACTTGGAATGAGTTTGCAAAGAAGCAAATTTAAACAAAACAGTTTACTTCTCTTTACAAATAACACTTTAAAAACATTTAACATTTACAATTCAAGGTTCTGTTCAGGTTGCATTTCAAGTCCTTCTATTTACAGTCTACTGATATTGCCAAGTCCAATTCTTCTTTGCAAGTTGGCTGGCTCCTGAAGACTCCAAGGGCTTGATGAACAGGTTGCAACATGATGAAGGTCTCCAGGAGAACTCTCACCCATTACAACCACAAAAGAAACCCTTAACAAGGTGTTAAGGGCTTATAGAAATCAAGGTCCGAGTCTGGTACCCTTGTCTTCTGCGAAGAGCTCTTGCAGCCTTTCTGCTGCTCTGAGTCTCCACCCCCTTACTGGGTCAACCCATTCTGGGCCAACCCATTCTGGGCATGGGGGTTACACAAGCGGTCAAGGAACCAAGAGGAACCAAGAGGCCACTCAATAAGGGGAGCAGTGAAGAACATCAAGGGACCAGTTTCACAGACTGGGGAGCCAGTGCTAAGGCTTGTGATGCTTGATGGCCAAGGACTGGCCCAGTGTCAGCTGACCCAGTTCTCTGTAGGGCTCATCTGCACATTACAAGACCTTTGTTTTGGTGGGGAACAGCACGAGGATTTTATATCACACATGCAGTGAGAGCTTCTGAAATCTTATGAGATCAGGCTAACCTGGGTTATCCAGATCAGGGCCATGGTGTGTCCTTTAAATAAGATTTTGTTTGAGGCACAAAAGGCTTTAAGTGGTAGTCAGTGCAGCTTTGTCAACCAATACCATCTCCATCCTATCAGGATTCATATACTTCAAAAGGGAACCAGAGGCGCTTTGGGGATTCTTTGGGGTACCCTGTAGCTTAAAAAGTGAAATGCTGCTTAGTAAGATTCACATTTTTATATAAATGTATAATAGCCAATTGTTTGTAATGGCTGGAAATATGCCGTGTAATTCAGGCAAAACTGGTAGGCTGAGCCTCGAAAACTGTCTCTCTCAATTCTGTCTGCACTCTTATAGTGGAGAACAAGCATTCATAAGGTGAGAACAAGATTTCTTCATCCTCCTTACACATAGAGTATTTGTTTCAGGAATCAGCTGCCCGAAGGCATGTGTTATCCTTGGGTGAAAACATGGAAATGCCACGCGTAGAATCCAATAAAAAGGAAAGAAAAAGCAAGCGGAAGAAGAAATTAAAAAAGAAGCCCAAAACATTTGGGGAAGATGAAACTACATTTTATTCAACACCTGATAAAACCCAAAAGGAGCTGGTAAGTTTCAGGAGGCGCTCAGCTTTAAATGCAACATTTAGACGGAAGAGCAAAATTGATCAGTATTGTTCACTAAAGATTATCTAATGGCCAAGCTGTATATAGAAAATGTTGAATAGGCTACAATTGTACTGGATTTCTATTTTTAGAGGTCCAAAAATTAAAAATTCAGAAGTTATCAGAATTTCACAAAAAAGATTTTTCTAGGAGCAGCAGTGGCGTAGGAGGTTAAGAGCTCGTGTATCTAATCTGGAGGAACCGGGTTTGATTCCCAGCTCTGCCGCCTGAGCTGTGGAGGCTTATCTGGGGAATTCAGATTAGCCTGTACACTCCCACACACACCAGCTGGGTGACCTTGAGCTAGTCACAGCTTCTTGGAGCTCTCTCAGTCCCACCTACCTTACAGGGTGTTTGTTGTGAGGGGGAAAGAGCAAGGAGACTGGAAGTCCCTTTGAGTCTCCTGCAGGAGAGAAAGGGGGGATATAAATCCAAACTCTTCTTCTTCTTCTACATCTAAATGTTACCAGAATTCCATTGGTCTGTTTCTATTACTTGTTTAAAGATTTATTACATAGTTGATTAAATGATATTGTAGCATTTGTATAAAGGCCAGCATTTGTAAATGCAGTTTCTTGCAAGCAGATCTTGGGACCCATGTTCTGTCTCTTAGTAGTTCTGCTGTATCTGAAATACACTGAAATGGCCTGAATGCTGCTGCTAGTTATTTGTAAAATATGGTTTGTGGCATTAACCCATTTTCTTGTTAGATCTCTATAGGGGGCTTCTTTTATCTCTGTTCCGATATTCATTCATAGGGATTATGTAAATAAATTGAGATTTTGTAGTGTCACTTCAAACATTCACTTTTAACTTGGTTTTTTTTTTTACTAAAAAGAAGGAACTATTAATGTCTTATAACATATCAGCTGAGATGGTAAACGATCCATTTCAAAGGCAAAAGTTAACAAGCGCAGCGAATGTCCTCAGCAAAAGTATGGGTAAGTGCCTCCATTTGTTTAGTTGGGTTGTAAAAGGGAAATTATCCAGATTGGCATTCTTTTAAAAATTGATGTTGTATATGAGTATAACTGGCACATCTGGAAAGCCTCAATTTAGGCCCTCCAAAATCTTTGGATTGGGTCCAGACTAACATTTTCATGGATGCAAGAAATTCTACTTGCAAAACATAATTTTTCTGCCTTCCCCTTTCATGGCAGCCCAAAATGCCCCCAATCCTTTTTTGGGGGTGTGGGGAATCATCTCTCCCCATTTGGGGGGCTGCAGAAGAGAGATGGAAGGAAACACTCCCTGAGTGGAAGATGTTGCACCTGCAGAAACTATCTGGAATCAACCATTAGCCAAAGGAATCGGAATATGGCCTTTAAAGTGGCTTTTTGTTATTGCATTATTTCAGAGTTTTCAGCATATGTTTGTATCATATTTTCATGCAGATTTCAGAGTCAGAAGAAACTTCCTTTTGTCAAGGCACACTCAACACATAATCATTTTTGGTGTTAGCTAATAATAGTAGTTCAGCACAGAGTTAAGAATGCTTAAGTCCATTTGTTTTCAAATGACTGTGCTTTCTGTTATGAAAAATTCTATGTGTCAGGTAAGAAACCGCAAACCTACACAGACTTACTCCTGACTACACTTGGAATATATGTTGAAGAATTTCCCTGGGAAATTGTGGCAGGTACTTTCAAGCCACGTGTGCGTATATGCATTAGAAATACCAGTGTTTAAATTATTACCTAACCTAACAAATATATCTATAATTGTGTTCCTGTTGTTGTTGTTTAGAATGGGAAGAATCAAAGCTTGAATTCCCTCCAGGACTGAAGCGTGCTGCCCAAAAGTATCTAATTTGGCAATGTTGCCCGCTCTGGTTGCAAATGAAGGATATGGTGAAGAAAATAATAATGAATACATTCACTGAAATGTTTATCACACTGTGTATTATAATAAATACCATCATATTGGCATTAGAGCGTACAGTTTTATGTCCAGAACAAGTTAGCTATGCAAACTCTGTAAGTCATCATCGTACTTAACATTATGCCCAAATTTACTGTGTTTACCATTTGGGATGATTTTAATGCTTTTAAAGTGTGTTTTGTACCAAGAGATTTTACCCACAATCCTACTTGAAATCAAACATCCACATAGCAAAGTGACTATCAGGTTAAAAAAAAAGAAAAGTTTCAAATGAAAATTGACAAGAAGGCCAGGGTTCTAATTCACATGACATTACTGGCAGATTTCTCATTTACTTGGTAAAATGGTGGGAGCAGCAGTGGCGTAGTGACTAAGAGCAGTGGCTAAGAGCAGGTGCACTCTGATCTGGAGGAACCGGGTTTGATTCCCAGCTCTGCCGCTTGAGTTGTGGAGGCTTATCTGAGGAATTCAGATTAGCCTGTACACTCCCACAAATGCCAGCTGGGTGACCTTGGGCTAGTCACAGCTTCTTGGAGCTCTCTCAGCCCCACCTACTTCACAGGGTGTTTGTTGTGAGGGGGGAGGGGCAAGGAGATTGTAAGCCCCTTTGAGTCTCCTGCAGGAGAGAAAGGGGGGATATAAATCCAAAACTCACTCACTCTCTTCTCCAGTAAAATTAAAGGTCTGTCTGTCTGTCTAAATTATCATTAACTTCAATGATATATTAGATATTAGACTGAAGGGGTTTTAAATGAAAACAGACAAATGATTAATTACATTTTAAAAAATGATAATAATATGTCCATACAACTTTTATGTTGCGATAAATTTTTTAGAAAGGTATAATAGAAGTCATTTATCAGTGCTCTTTATTTTATTTATTTATTTATTTATTTTTTCAATTTATATACCGCCCGATCCCCGGGGGGCTCCGGGCGGTGAACAACAGGAGCAATCATACAATTATAAATACATAGGCCCCATCATAAAATGACTTAAAACTCATAAAACAGCGGAATACATATAATAAGTAATAAAATATAAATAAATAGAAGGCTGTCCTGGCCCAATTTAAAACCGGTACACCTCCCCTGAGGGTTACCGGGTGGGAGCTCCTCATGTGAGGAGACCCTGATGTAACCGCCCCAGGCATAGAGCGGTGAGGGGGCACCATATTAGCAGCTGGACACTCCAAAGGCCCGGTGGAACAACACGGTCTTACAGGCCCTGCGTACTCACCGCAGGTCCCGGCCAGGGCCCGGACAGCTGGAGGAAGGGTGTTCCACCAGGCCGGGGCCAGTGCCGTAAAGGCCCTGGCAATGGCCAGCGTGGAAGGCCAGCCGATCATCATAGAGGGGCCGGGGACCACCAGCAGATTGGCGAAGCACTCTACTGCAGAGCATGAGCCGATTTGGAACATATGGGTAGTGATCGCCGGTCCCGAAGATCACGAGGGCCCCAGGCAGTCACAAGAAGCCTTAAAGTTGTCAAAACCGCACACCTTGAAGCGTGATTCCGAGATTCAACCGGAAGCCAATGCAGCTGCCGCAACACAGGCTGGATGTGTTCTCTGAAGGCGCCTCCTGTGAGCAGGCATGCTGCCGCATGTTGGACCAGTTTTAACTTCCGAATCAAACGCAAGGGAAGGCCGACGTACAGCGAGTTACAATAGTCCAGCCTGGAGGTGACCGTTGCATGGATCACTGTGGCGTAGTGGCTAAGAGCAGTGGCTAAAAACAGGTGCACTCTGATCTGGAGGAACTGGGTTTGATTCTCAGCTCTGCCGCTTGAGTTGTGGAGGCTTGTCTGGGGAATTCAGATTAGCCTGTGCACTCCCACACATGCCAGCTGGGTGACCTTGGGCTAGTCACAGCTTCTTGGAGCTCTCTCAGCCCCACCCACCTCACAGGGTGTTTGTTGTGAGGGGGGAAGGGCAAGGAGATTGTAAGCCCCTTTGAGTCTCCTGCAGGAGAGAAAGGGGGGATATAAATCCAAACTCTTCTTCTTCTGCTTCTACTGTCTCCGACATTCTTGGTTCTGTTCCAACTTTGTTTCTCTCACATAGGTTTTCACGGGCATTTTTATCATAGAGATGATCCTCAAAATCATTGCCCTTGATCCATACCACTATTTTCAGAGGGCATGGAACATTTTTGACTTCTTAATCATTGTCATAAGCATCGCAAGCTGGCTAGCCAGGATGCCCCTATCATTTTTCAGACTGGTAATGAGTACTTTTATTATACTAAATATAAATATTCTGTGAGAAATTTTTTGAACCTACTTTCCCTGGAGTTAATTTTGTTTGAGTGAACCTTGCGTTTGTGGCAAAAATGAATTGGTGATCATCAAATTACTTGACACATTTGGTACTTCAATTTGTATATGACTGCTGTATCACAGAGAGAAGTGATACACCTCTGAAGATGCCAGCCACAGATGCAGGCGAAACATTAGGAACAAGATCTACCAGGCCATGGCCACACAGCCTGGAAAACCCACAACCAGTTATTATTGTTAGTTCCAAACTTTGCCACTGTTGGGATAAGTGCTCCTGGTAGTTGAAGATTATCCCTTATCGTAGTTAGCAGAGCGGCACGGGTGGCTAGAACACAGCAGAAGCCTTACCTCGTGTGCGTGCGTGTGCGTGATGGATCCCAATGTGCGGCAAGCTTACACAAAAGAAAGTCGGAGTCAGTTGTAGTTTCTAATCTAATAAAAAGAGTATTTATTAGTGAACTCCATTCTGGATAGAAAGGTAGGTAGACAGAGTCACTATGCTATCCTAATCTAGCTGGATGGAGATGGATGCGAGTAGCATCCATCCTCTCTCTAGGGATGGTAGGAAGAAGTGGTGAGAAGGGGTCGAGGAAGAAGCCGGAAGGAAGGAAGTCCCTGAGAGTATCTAACATCAAAGGGATAGAACCAGCATGATAGAGTAAAGGTGTCAAATCCCTAGGTCCCTATCTAGCCACTAGCTCTCTAGTAAACCCCTCCCCCTCTGTAGGTTGAGGCAGGAAACAGCGTAAAGTCCTTCACTTCCAACAGCCACCATCTTTCAACTTACTATGTATTCACACCCTGCTGTAATTTTGCCCTAGAGCTGTTTTATCTGCTGACCAGTTTCTCACAGTTTTTAAATTTATAAACTCAATATTGGAAAGGTTGCATCTAACTCTTTTCTGTTGCTATTTCTCTCTCTCTTTTTTTAACAGCTGAGAATTTTCAAGTTATCCAAATTTTGGCCCGCTTTGGACAAACTCATGAAGATTATGCTAAAATCGGTGGGCCCGCTGGGCAACCTCACTCTTGTGCTGATTTTCACCGTCTTTATTTTTGCTTTAGTTGGCATGCAGGGTTTTGGGACCTATTACAATACGACTGGGAACAAGTGCTGTGGACCGGCACCCAGTCCCCTCTGTCCAAGTGGGGGCGAAATGTGCGCGCTGCGTTGGCACATGAACGACTTCTTTCATTCATTTCTTATTATATTCCGGATTCTGTGCGGAGAGTGGATTAATACCATGTGGGACTGCATGAGAATCACCCAAAAAGAAGGATGGTGTATCATTCTGTTCATGACAGTCTTGGTGGTTGGAAACCTAGTGGTGAGTTTCCAAAAAAATTCATACTTCTGGGGGCTGTAGAGGTCCTGTTTCAGAAGCATTTTATGCAGCGGGATACTCATATGAACATGCACACAAATCTGCCTTCTACTGAGTCAGGCCACTTTATTATTGGGGGGGGGGGGCATAACAAATCCTCCAGTGAAGATCTTAATAATTAGGAAAGTTCCTACAAAAGCAGTGGTCTTTCAGCAATCCTTTCAGTGGTCTTTCAGCAATCTGTTCTGAGAGACATGGAGGCTCCCTGCGGTAGTGATTTATGTCTACACTCAAACTGGACAGGATTGGTCTGGTTCCAAAACTGGAAAAAGTGGAACTAGCTTTTGATAGCAGCAGATCTGGATGCTGCTGTGTTATCCCCCTACTGGATTGTTCCTGGGATAATTCATAACGTTGTTTCCTGGACCCTCATACTGGGAACAATTAACATTTTTCTTAATTCTTAATATGGTAGTGAAACCTCCTTTCCTAGTTTTTTCCCCCCAAAATTAAATGTCATCTATTTTAATTCTTCATCCTCCCATCCATGTTAAAGGATGAGGACCTTCAGGTGGGCTGGTCCACCACTGCGGACTGATTGGGGTCCTTGTCATTCCCCTGCCTGTTACCATTAACATCATTACTGTTATCAGCCTGGAGTGGTACAGTGCAAAGATAAAGAGATAACATAACATGATCCTTGCTGATCACCAAACCATGGCCCATATTTCTTTGACCCAAAAGCACAGCTTTACGGTTAACACAGAATTCCCCAAATCACCCCAAACTGCTGTGCCTAGAATTCCTTACAACCGTGGTGGCAAACCTTTGGCACTCCCGATGTTATGGACTACAATTCCCATCAGCCCCTGCCAGCATGGCCAATTGGGCTGTAGTCCAATTGTAGTCCATAACATCTGGAGGAATTGTAGTCCATAACATCGGGAGTGCCAAAGGTTTGCCACCACTGCCTTACAGGAAACCAGAGCCTTCAGCATACCTTGCTCTTCCAAACAAATATTTAGAGCCGCTAATAACACTGTGACGCTTGCATTCGCTATTCAAAGACCGGTAACTCAGAATCAAACAAGTGTTCTTACTGGCATATCATTAATATTTTTTCTTCGTTTTTCATCTGATTGTCACTTGGCAGAGAATAGTCATTTTGTGGAATTTTTCCCTCATCACCTTTTAATTTAATTTCATTAGCGAAAAATAAATGCCACACACTGTTGTGTGTAAAGAAAATGCTTTCTTAGCGCGGAACCTGCCTATCAAAGAAAGACAGTGTAAACATATTGACATTACAATCACAATAACCTTTATTGGCATCAGGTATCAGACAGTGGTTATACACTATTATTAAATTATTAGATTTAAAATCATATGTTACATCTATGGATTTTGCTTTCCAACTTGACAGTTCATTAGTAAAAATATAAAATGGATTAAAAGGGTTTAGCCATTCAGTGCAAAGACAAATTTGTAAAACAGATACCATTTGACTATATTTAAGATCCAACGCCAGGAAATATCTGGCACTTCCCGATTTAGTTCTATTTGCTAAATCCACTCCTCAGGCTCTGGAGAATTGCTAAATATCCACTCCTCAGGCTCTGGAGAATTACTAATTAAAACAACAGGACAATTAAATTTTCCTAATATTAAAATAAGTAAATAAATAACATTGAGCCTATACATATGCATTTTATAATAACCCGAGGTGCCATGGCTGGAGAATATTACTCAATTATATATAGTTTATATTTGCATGATATTGATTTCATTCAACTTTGCATTCAGTATCTTTGGCTGAAAAATTATCATTTTGAATTTCAAAGCAAAAAGTTGCATTCATACAGTTACACATCTCTTAGGTACATGATCTTTAACAAGTAGCTGGCTAATCTCCCAAGCATCTCAGGATCATTACTATTTAGTGATTTTACCATTGATATTTTGGACGGTTTTTTACCCCTTAACAATGGTAATAGGGCTTCTCTCTGTGCGTTGTATTTTGGACAATAGTATAAAATGTGATCCAATGTTAAACATATTGACATTACCAATGCAATTATTTCCTTGTTTCCAAAACCGTTGCTTTTTACTCAGGTCCTCAACCTCTTTATCGCTTTGCTGCTGAGTTCCTTCAGTAGCAGTGCTGCAGAAGCTGAGGAATATGGAAAGGACCCTCACCTGCAGTTGGCCTTTGCTCATATTCGCAGCGGATTGCAACGTGCCCAACGCTGGCTGTGGGATCGGTGTTGCAGTGGACCCATGCAAAAGCTGAAGGCAGCCAGGAAACAGAAGACGGTGACGATTGCTATCCACAATGCCAGCCAGAAGAAGTGTGTCATTGAGATGAAGGAGGTTCAAGAAAACGGCGTGGACGACGAGATCTTCCGATATTGGGATAAGCCAGCCATCGATGGAAAACAGGAGGATTTTATGCCAAGCTCTAATAAATGTGTCTGTGTCCCCCTTGCTGAAGAAGAGCTTCTAAGTGATGGGGAAGAAAGCACCATCACGAAAATAGATTACAGGAACCAGGTAGGAAACCAAGGCTTTAAAGAAAATCTGCTGGAATGCTAGTATACCAAGCAAGCAATTATTTGTGCACAGTAAGACTAGTCCAGGGGTAGGGAACCTGCGGCTCTCCAGATGTTCAGGAACTACAATTCCCATCAGCCTCTGTCAGGGGCTGGTAGGGGCTGATGGGATTTGTAGTTCCTGAACATCTGGAGAGCCGCAGGTTCCCTACCCCTGGACTAGTCTGTATATAGCAGTGATGGCGAACCTTTTTGAGACCGAGTGCCCAAATTGCAACCCAAACCCCACTTATTTATCGCCAAGTGCCAACACGGCAATTTAACCTGAATGCTGAGGTTTTAGTTTAGAAAAAAACGGTTGGCTCCCTCTTCCTCCGCCCCACCCGCTCGAGCAGGGGCCAGCCTTCTCTAGCCTCCAGCAAGTCCCGCACGCATCGCTCTGTGCCTCTCTAGCATCTCTGCCTCTTCTACGCCCCCCCCCTCGGGCAGCAGCCACCTGGAGCACAGGCACCAGGCCCACCAGCCGAATCCTCCCTGCTCACCACAGTGTGCGCACGTCATGCTCAGTGGCCCAGGCCAGCCTAGGTGTGTGTGATTTTCCGCCCCCCCACATGACAAACTCCGTATGTGCGTGCCCACAGAGAGGGCTCCGAGTGCCACCTCTGGCACCCGTGCCATAGGTTCGCCATCACTGGTATATAGAGACATAGGAGGGGAAATGGCGCCCGGGGGAACACCTGTTCCAGGTGCCCCCCACTGCCCTCTCCACCCCCCACTCCCTGTGCCCCACACCACACTTAACTTAGCCAACAGGAGCCTGTCTCGGGCCGCCCCTCTTCCTGGCCCCACCAGGCTGCTCCTTCAGCCAATGCTTAGAACCCATTGGCAAGGTTGAGACAGAAGAAAGAAGAGGAGGAGTTTGGATTTATACCCCACCTTTCTCTCCTGTAAGGATACTCAAGGTGGCTTACAAGCTCATTTCCCTTTCTCTCCCCACAACAGACACCTTGTGAGGTAGGTGGGGCTGAGAGAGCAGGCTCCAAAGAACTGCGACTAGCCCAAGGTGACCCAGCAAGAATGTAGGAGTGCGGAAACACATCTGGTTCCCCAGATAAGCCTCTGCCAATCATGTGCAGGAGAGGGGAATCAAACCCAGTTCTGCAGATTAGAATCCACTTGCTCTTAACCACTAACCATGTGGCTCTCTCTCAGAAATTGAACCAAATCCAGATAAGGTAATACTACTACTGGAGGTTAGATGGAAGCCTTGTCCTTTATTCTTTAGATGGAGTTTGCTTGTGATTGGCTAACTGTTGAGACAATACTTGTTCTTTTGGACTTGCAGAAGAATAGAAATGCCTTTTTCATCTTCATTTGTTTCAAAAAAGATCTCCCTCTTCTTGGGTTCTGCTGATTTGACTATACTCTGTAACCTCAAGATTAGTTTTTTGCAATTTTTTTCTATTTAGGCCTGTCACAGAAAATAACTTATAAAATATAGTTGGTTCAGAATGTGGCACCTTGTCTCACAACAGAATCTTCATGAAAGCAGAAAGATCTTTAATGTGGCTAGAGGAGACATGATCCTTGAGAGAACAAAACTTCAAAAGTACAGTAAGACATGAAGAGAACTTTTGGGTCCACCTTTTTAAGATACTTTCTCACACAAGGCTAGACCAGTCTGGGAATAGCGCCAAGCAAGAGATAACTAGGCTGACCAGACGTCCTGCTTTTGACGGGACAGTCCCGCCTTAAAACAACTTGTCCCGCGTCCCGTGGGTTTTCTCAAGTGTCCCGGTTTTTGGAAGGCTGCCGCACTGCCTTCTGGGGCGCAAGGCAGTGCAGCAGCCTCCCGCGCACGGCCGCAGGAGCACGGCCTTCACGGGAGCGCCCCAGAAGGCAGTGCGCTCCTGCGGCTGTGCACGCATGTGCACACGCGGCCGCCCGTCCGGTTCACAAAGGTGACCGCCTGGTCACCTTAGAGATAACACAAACTGCAACAGTAAAAACAGGTGTCAGCAAGAAAAACAGGTGTCAGCAAGGCACATTCCAATTCCCTGTTTACATGTCTCCATATTGACTGCAGGATGCTATGTATTGCTTTAGTTTTTATTTTTTATAATTATTGTATGAAGGGATTCAGTTTCCTTTCCTATTCAGTTTATTTTTCTAAATGGCAGGTTTGAGAATTATTAGCCTATTGAATGGTCTGTGTGCAAAGTTTAGGAACAAAATATTGCATCATAGAAAATTCATTATTTGTTGGAATTTTTTTTCTGGGGGAGGCAGCTACGACATAGGAGAGAACAGTACAGAAAGTCAAGAAGACAGTCTTCTCAGATTTCTGACGTTACTAGTCCTTTGTCTTTGGATATCCCCAAGGTAAACAAAAATGGTTTATCAGCTTTATCATTTGTTCAAAAATGAGTTCGTGCTTCTGCTGTGCGCTATTCCACTTTAATGACGTAGAGGTCTCTCTCTCTCTCTCTCTCTCTCTCTCTCTCTCTGTTTTCCTTTTGCACTGTAGTTTCCAGAGGTGGGATCCAGCAGGTTCTCACAGGTTCCCAAGAGTCGGTTACTAATTATTTGCGTGTGCCGAGAGGGGGTGACTAATGGGTGATTTTGCCACGTGATTTTGGCCTTAGTTACGCCCCTCCTCTCAGCGGTAGCATGCAGAACTTGAACCAGTCTAGCAGGAGGTGCACCGGCGTGCGTGGCAGCCTGCGCCTGCGTGCATTCGTTTCCCGCCCAAGGACCGGCGCAGCGGCTGCGTCCTTGCCACAGCCTCGCCCAGGAATGCCCTGCCCCGGAATGCCCGGCCACACCCCCGTCGTGCCCCGCCCAGCCCCATTGGCACTACGCCACAGTTTGAATCCCACCACCATGGGAACCTGTTACTAAAATTTTTGGATCCCCCCACTGGTAGTTTCCATAACAAGTCAAAACTGAGGCAGCCTGGTCTGCCTTTAACTATAAGGAGGAATAACTGAACCTTGCATTCCTGAATTTTTGTGACTCAGGAACAAATTGTTATCTACACAATGAAAAGGGCCAGAGTCTTACTTTTTAAAAAAGAAAGAAAACTAGGAATTCACATGAGCTAGTATATCATGTCAATACATTATTACAAGTTAACAATTACTGGGTACGGGGTTTGGGGGTGGGGGATTGAAAGCTCATAAACATCCATGTTGGAGAAAATAGCTGCTTGGGAGCCTGAAGGAAGAAAAATGATGTGTAACTGGGGCTGCTGATAATGCAAACCTTCCCATCCAAACCACCAGATAACATGCCTAGGCTGCACTTTTCCCAAAAAGATGAGAGGAAAGCTGATTTGGAAAAGCGTGTGTCAGGAATGGGGAAAGGATAGTTGGAGCCCAGTCGCAACACAGGATGATGCGGATGCTTGAAAATAAGAGATGCAGTTTGGTGGCCAAAGTGAAGATACACTTCTGTGTGGCAAGAGACCGTAACTGTGTTACAGTGCAGTCCTGAGGAGAATTAGATGCTTCTAAGCCCATTTACTTCAATGGACTTTTAAAGGTGTAACTCTTTAGGACTGAATTGGTCACCGGCTGCTTTAAGAGGATACTGCTATTCCTTGTTTTGTTTTCATGTCCAGAGGTCTGATCTTGACAGCAGCAGCTCTGAGGTCAGCTCAGTAGAGCAAACCCCTGTCGTCTGCCTCCCACTTGAAAAGCGGAAAGAGCCGGAAGACTGCTTTCCAAAAGGTAAAAGACCGGCTTTTCTTGGCACGGAATTTGCGTGTTTATCAGATGTGTTCAATTTTTTTTAGCAAGGATGAGAGAGAGAGCGCCACTCTTGTACACGCTCCATTACATACCAGCAAGGCAGACAAGAGTGCCAAGGTCTGTGCCATGTACCTAGGCCCCACTGTTCAGGAGTGCTTCAGCCCCATGGTGCCTGTGCCACTTGTGGCTACTGTCTTGCAGGCTGGCCAGTCATGGCATGAACTACAGATGACCAGCAGCATCTTTGGGGTCTATTTTGATCACCAGGGAATGTTCCTGGGGCTAGAGAGGCATTCTTTGATTACCAGGGAATGTTCCTGGAGCTAGAGTAGGCTGACCAGACGTCCCGCTTTTGGCGGGACAGTCCCGCCTTCAAACGATTTGTCCTGAGTCCCACGGGTTCTTTAATTTGTCCCGATTTTTGGGAGGCTGCCACACTGCCTTCTGGGGCGCAAGGCAGTGCGACAGCCTCCCCCGCGCACGGCCGCAGGAGCGCACTGCCTTCTGGGGCTTGCCGTTTCCCGCCCTGTCACAGGGCGGGAAACGGCAAACCCCAGAAGGCAGTGTGCTCCTGCGGCTGCACATGCGCGCGGCCGCCTACCCCGTCCCGGTTCACAAAGGTGACCATCTCTTCACCTTAAGCTAGAGGCATTCTTGTACATAATAAAATTGATGCCATCGATCAGTGATTGCATATTACACACACACACACACACACACACACACACACACACACAAATCTGTTACATATAAAACTAAGAGATATAATATTGAAACAAGAAATATTTTTTAAAATATTTTTCTTTCTTTCTTGTGAATGACATGGTGTGTAAACTTCTGGTAATGCTTCCAGAGGCCAAACAAAACAATCTGGTTCACCAGATAAGCCTCCGCCACTCAGGTGGAGGAGTGGGGAATCAAACCCAGTTTTCCAGATTAGAATCCACCTGCTCTTAACCACTACACCACGCTGGCTGGTGTGGCGTATGTATATGTATATGTGTGTGTACTGAACAATACAGTGTGTTGTGTGTGCCCGTGCGTGTGCGCGTGCTGAAAAGGAACAAGCAGCGGTACTGGAACAATGTGGGGACACAGGAAAAGAATAAAATGAAATTTTCCAAAGAACACCAGCACAAGTAACTTGGAGACTAACAAGAAACTGGCTTGTATCTACCAGAAGATTGCTGCAGATAAAAGGAGGGGCAATTTTGCCGATCCTCTCCTCTTATTCCCTACTCATGCTGTTCCGGAAGGTTTTCTGTCACCCAGGAAGGTGAGAAAATCACACTGTGTGCCTGGAAATCCCTTCTATCCCTGGAAATCGTGATTATGTGCAAATATGTGAAAGCAACATTTTTTGTAAACTCATCTGGGCAAGTTAATGCGCCTAGTGTTATAGTAGAATGTGACTTACCAAAAAAAAAAGAGGCAAATGTATTAGAAATGATAACATACCCCGTATATACTCGTGTATAAGTCGACCCGCATATAAGTCGAGGCACCTAATTTTACCACAAAAAACTGGGAAAAATTATTGACTCGCGTATAAGTCGAGGGTGGGAAATGCAGCATCAATTGAGGCATCAGTAGGTTAAATGTTTTTGAATATTTATTTCAAAGAAAAACAGTAAACTGGCTCTGTAAGTGGAAAAGAGGGTCAACAAGAACAATATGGTATCAACAATAACTTTAAAAGTACAAAAACCTTAGCTCAACCAGCAACCAACCTAAAACACAAGAGTTAAAATCCTTCAAAAGTGGATTCCTCATCATCATCTGTGTGTCCAAATGTAACCCAACTTAGATTTTAAGAGGGATATTATCAGAAATGAAAAATCTAATATTAGCTTCCATTTTAAACAATGGGGGATGAGGCATCCCCTTTGGGGGTCAGTAACTTTGGATCCCCTGACCCAAACTTCACCAAACCTGGTGGATATCATAAAGAGACTCTCCTGATGAGATCAGCCAGGTTTGGTGAAGTTTGGTTCAGAGGGTCCAAAGTTATGGACCCTCAAAAGGGTAGCCCCATCTACTAATAGCTCCCATTGAAAACAATGGGGAATGGGGGCACCTCCTTTGGGGGTCCATAACTTTGGACCCCTTGAACCAAACTTTACCAAACTTGGCTGGTATCATCAGGAGAGTCTTCTGAGGGTACCCTGAAATTCTGGTGCCTCTAGCATAAAAACTGCGCCCCCTGCTGGCCGGCAAAGTAAAAACACACACAAAAATTTAATGACCCGCGTATAAGTCGAGGGGAGCTTTTTCAGCATTAAAAATGTGCTGGAAAATTCGACTTATACATGAGTATATACGGTAATCCTAAAAAAGAACTCCCAGTGATGGTTGGCAGCAGATCTGCTTGATGCAAAAAGGTTTAGTATTCATCTCATGATCATCTCATGAGTGACACCTTGAGCAGCCTGGTATCATGAGCAACTCCTCTTCTGCCCCCATAAGTTCATGCTATGTACCTGCAAAGGACAGCATCAGAATCAACTAGCCCAGTGATGGCGAACCTTTTCGAGACCGAGTGCCCAAATTGCAACCCAAAACCCACTTATTTATCGCAAAGTGCCAACACGGCAATTCAACCTAAATACTGAGGTTTTAGTTTAGAAAAAACGGTTGGCTCCGAGGCGTGCGTTACTCGGGAGTAAGCTGGGTGGTAGTTGATGACTTTGCTTTGAAGCAACCGTGCAACTCTTCCAACGGGCGAATCTTCCAACGGGTGAATCACAACCCTAGGAGGGTTTACTCAGAAGCAAGCCACATTGCCAGCAACCGAGCTTACTCCCAGGTAAAGGATCATGCTTTAGTTCTTCACATGAAAATCAGTGGGGTTTAACGGCACTTAACAGGGTTACCTACACTACTTCCCCAAAACTGGGTCGAAGGTTTAATGCTAATAATCGAGCTCAGCGGCCCAGGCCAGCCTTAATGTGGGGGGGAAGGCGACTCTGTTTGCGCGTGCCCACAGAGAGGGCTCTGAGTGCCACCTCTGGCACCCGTGCCATAGGTTCGCCATCACTGATCTAGGGGACAGAAGAAAAAGTATGTTCCTTCTCCAAAAAAGACACTGGCAGGTACAAATATTCCATTGTTTCTATTTCAGAACAGTGATACCTTGTCTATTTATTTTCTCCAGGTTGTGTAAAGATCTTCCCAGGTTGTGTAGTAAAATCTGATACCTTTCCGGGTAGCATTTGGTGGAGGTTTAGAAAATTTTGCTTCAGAATTGTCAAACACAATTGGTTTGAATATTTTATCATATTCATGATATTGCTGAGCAGTTTCACTCTGGTAAGTTCCTTATTATATCTTCCCAAAATAAAATAGTATAACTTTCTTATGGCTTATAGTCAGCTCTGATTTTCTGCAGGAATGTGTCCAAAAGTGTGATAGATTATCACCAGTATATCTAATTCTCAACATGGTCAATATATCTAATTCTCAACCTGGATACTTAAATCCGGAATACATTATTAACTTAGGCCCCTTCTGCACGGCAAATTTTTAACAGTTTGCAGGTTCCTGTTTTCGCATTAACGCACACCTGCGCAGGCAGCAATGGGTGCCCACAGAAACAATCCAGGTTGCTGTTGTGCCTTCGCTGTCATTCATCGTTTTCCCTCCTGTTACCTTAAGAAGAAGAAGAAGAGTTTGGATTTATATCCCCCCTTTCTCTCCTGTAGGAGACTCAAAGGGGGTTACAATCTCCTTGCCCTTCCCCTCTCACAACAAACCCCCTGTGAGGTAGGTGGGGCTGAGAGAGCTCCGAGAAGCTGTGACTAGCCCAAGGTCACCCAGCTGGCGTGTGTGGGAGTGCACAGGCTAATCTGAATTCCCCAGATAAGCCTCCACAGCTCAGGCGGCAGAGCTGGGAATCAAACCCGGTTCCTCCAGATTAGATACACGAGCTCTTAACCTCCTACGCCACTGCGGCTCCTTAATGTGTTTTTCCCTCCTGTTACCTTAATGTGGTTCTGACTCAACCTCCATTTGAACCTGTCAGGGAATTTCCATTAAGATTCTGGCCATAAAGGTTATTTTCCTGACCACAGTCACACCCATGCACAGGATATCAGAGCTGGGTGCTCTGTGCATAAGCAGAGGCCTGTGTGTTTTGTGCAAAGTCACAATGATTCAGTGACCCTCCCAAGAGGTACATACAGTGATTCAGCATCCCAGCCTGGGTATCCTCCTCCTCTGACAGAGAACAAACGCTGAAAACTGACATCGAGGGTTCTTGTCAGTGGATGGAGAGAATCCCCACGTGGAGTAATTGGATATCACCATCCTTAAAGATTAACCACAGTCTGTCTTCTATTGAGGGGTTTTCACAGTTTATCTTGTTCCCATCCCTGTCTGCAAATACCCAGTTTCCTTGTTTTAGCTTATAATTTTGTCTGATGTTAATGAAAGACATTAAATGGGTTTTGGTTTTGGATTTATTTTTAGCTGTTGCCTTTGACCTTCTTTTGGGGAGATGCCAAATGTTTCTTGGCCCATTGAGTTCTACATGTTCACTATTGCTCCTCCCATTGGCAAAGACTTGGCTAATTAGCACAATCCTGCCTAAAGAGTGAATGCAGGTAGTAATGCGCCTGATCCGGAAACTGAAACTGGTCCAACATGCGGCGGCCCGGCTGCTCACAGGGGGCGCCTTTCGGGAACATATTCACCCTGTGTTGTGCCGCCTGCACTGGTTACCGGTTGAATTCCGAATCATGTTCAAGGTGTGGGTGTTGACCTTTAAGGCCTTACGCGGCCTGGGACCCTCGTACCTTCGGGACCGCATTACCCCATATGTCCTGGCCTGCCCTCTGCGCTCAGCAGAGGCAAATCTACTGGAGATCCCTGGCCCCTCGATGACGCGGCTGGCCTCCACACGGGCCAGGGCCTTTACGGCTCTGGCTCCGGCCTGGTGGAACACGCTACCACCAGCTGTCCGGGCCCTGCAGGACCTTGGAGAGTTCCGCAGGGCCTGTAAGACCGAGCTGTTCCACCGGGCCTTTGGAGAGTCCAGCCGCTGATAGTGCCACCGCCCCCCCCCCCCACTACTCATAAGGTCCCCTAACATCATGGGGACCCATTTCCTATCTGGAGAGGGTGTATATAGGTTTATGGGCTACTGTTTTAGAATGTAACTGTTTTAAATTGTATGTTTTATATATAATTCTCTGTTGTTCAACGCCCTGAGCCCTTCGGGGATAGGGCGGTATATTAAATTTAATTAATTAATTAATTAATTAATTAAATAATATGATTTGGATTATTTACTTTCACCAACAAGAAAAAAACATTCATATTGAATTCCAACACTCTCTTTTTTTCCCAAATACAATAAAATCTCATTAATCCTGTGAAAAATATGTGTGGTTTAATGGATGGATTTTGCTATGTGTTCATCCTTTGATTCATTTATTTATTTAGACTTTTATACCGCCCTATCCCCAGGGGGCTCCGGGCGGTGTACAACATATAGAAATAACAATATAAGATAGCTAAAACATTTAAAAGCAGCGATAAAAACCATAAGAACTAATTCTAATAATTAGGACGGCGTCCAGCATTCTATTTTTTAAAGTTCCCTCCCCCCAAAAGGGAGGAATGGCGAGTTTCATTGGGTGACAAATGGCCCAGATATCAGGGGCCAAAGGTGGGGGGGCACCATCAGCGGCCGGTTCCTCCAAAGGCCCGGCGGAACAGCTCCATCTTACAAGCCCTGCAGAACTCGCCAAGGTCCCGCAGGGCATGGACAGTTGGAGGAAGAGTGTTCCACCAGGCCGGGGCTAGGGCCGAAAAGGCCCTGGCCTGCGTGGAGGCCAGCCACATCGCCGAAGGGCCAGGGACCACTAGTAGATGAACACATAGCAAAATCCATCCATTAAGCCACACATATTTTTTGAGAACTGGGACTGGATTAATAAATTGAACCTTAGGTTAAATGTATAGATTGTATACTTAGAGAACTGGAATAAGTCGTCAGTGAATGCCATGAGAGTAGGCTGCAGCCTACTCTCATCTGGCAAATTTTGAACATCATCTGGCAAAATTTTGAACATATCCCGCTACAGAATTCTAAATGACATCTGATTTCTGAAATCCTAGACTTTGGAAGACATTTACCTCCGGGAAAGAGAAACCATTAAAAACATACTGGGCTGTGCGGATATGTTTTTCCTCTACATCTTCTTTCTGGAGATGCTTCTGAAATGGGTGGCCTATGGTTTCAAGAAGTATTTTACTGATGCCTGGTGTTGGCTTGATTTTTTTATTGTATGTGTAAGTATCACACATGTTCTTTTGCGTTTTGTGTATTTCACCAATGCAAAGAGATTGGCTAGACTGCTTCTGCACTATAGCGAACATTTACAACTAATTTGGCTTGGCTGCACTGCAAAATCCTGTTTCCAGTGATTGCTGTAACATATTAATAGTGGAAATATCCATGGATACTTGGATGCAGCCAGAGGTGGGATCCAGCAGGTTCTCACCAGTTCCCGAGAGTGGGTTACTAATTATTTGTGTGTGCCAAGAGGGGGTTACTAATTGGGTCTGCTTTTCCGTTAGAAATTCCATTAGGTCCAAAAATTATAAAGTCCTGTTGTTTCCTATGTGGCTGGTTGGCGAAGGTAGAAAACGGGATAATTCTCCCTGTTGGGCTGTTTTAAAAACATGTTTTAGAAATATGGTAAAGTTCCTTGTTTAAGGAAAGTATCCTTTTTTGATTTCTAGAAACAAAATTATGTATTTGAAAGTATTAAGTATTTGACAGGCAGCCAATTAGAGAAGAAGTAGTTGTTTCTGTTGGCAGTAGACGATAGGACTTGCTATAATGAGTTTAAATTATGGACAGAAAGATACCAGCTGGAAATTAGGAACTTTTTTTTTACAGTAAGAGTTTTTTACAGTAACAGAGAAATTATCAATGCCCTGCCCCTGGAATGCCTGGCCACACCCCCGTCGTGCCCGGCTCAGCCCCATTGGCGCTACACCACTGTTTGAATCCCACCACCATGGGAACCTGTTACTAAAATTTTTGGATCCCACCACTGGATGCAGCCCATTGTCAAGATGCTTGAAATAAAATCATTGGGCACTAAAAGAGCGACAATCCGATTTCTCATTGACAGCAGCAACAACAAGTAGTGCACTACCTCGGAGTGGAGAGTGGTGGAGTCTCCTTCTTTGGAGGTTTTTAAAGAGAGGCTGGATGGCCATCTGTCAGGAGTGCTTTCATTGTGTGTTCCTGTGTTGCAAGGAGCTGGACTTGATGGCCCCATGGAGTCTCTTCCAACCACACAATGGTCAGATCTCTGTGGGATCTGCTCCGTATTGCACTTCTGCCTCAATATCAGAATGCAGAAACGGAGGAAATGCATGGAGCATGTCAATACCTCTAATCTAAGCCTTGCCATCTTTCAGCTCAGAGAAGCTGGCCCTAATGCCCCAAATCACTTGCAGGATAAGAGACATTGTGGGGTTTCCCACATAGATTCAGTGTAGCTCACACCACTTCTTCAATCATGCTCTCCTACTTTGTGTGCTGGCTCTCAATTTGGAAGAATTTTATGTTGGGGAAGACCATTTTCAAACCCTCTCCTTAATCTGACACCCACTGGGTGACCTTGGGCCAATGACAGTTCTCTCAGAACTCTCAGAGCCCACCAAATGCCTCTTGTCTTGGAAACCCTACCAGGTTGCCATAATCAGCTGTTACTTGATGGCATTTTCCACCACCACGTATCATGTTTTCTCTACCATACCTTTCCAGTTTATGCAGAATAATAACAATGCTCAACAAGTCTTCTAGCACTCCATATCAAACCTACTGTGCATCCTAGAACATGCCCCAGAATTAATAACAATACTTATCCCCTTGTTTTATTACTAATATCAAGCATCATAATAAATGTACAACCAGAAAGCATTTCTTAGCTTTGAAGAACTTGCAGTTTAACCTCTGACATAGAAGAAGAGTTGGTTTTTGTATCCATCTTTTCTCAATCTTTACGGAGTCTCAAAGTGGTTTACAAACTGCTTTCCCTTCCCCTCCCCACAACAGACACCTAGTGAGATAAGTGGGGCTGAGGGGCAATTGAAAGAGGGGAGGGAGAGAAAGGGAAGGGTGAGCAGGACAAGATTCTTGGTCATTTCTCAGTGGGTCAAGGGCAGTCAGGGAGAGGTTTCTGGGCAAATCTTTGTTTATTTGTTTCAAACATATACACACCACCCTTCAGAAACTTTCTTAAGGCAGCTTACAACTAAACAAAGGCTCATTCCGCCCATGCCGAATAATGCACTTTCAAACTGCTTTCAGTGCTCTTTGAAGCTGTGCAGAATAGCAAAATCCACTTGCAAGCAGTTGTGAAAGTGGTTTGAAAACACATTATTTTGCGTGTGCGGAAGGGGCCAAAGAAAACCATTGATGTTGGCACAAAAATTATTATCTAAAGTTGAAATGTTTGGGAAACTAGCTGTCTTTTTCTTCCGTGGTTACAGGTTTCATTGGCCTCTCTTCTGGCAGAAGCTAAATCAACTGGGGAGAATATGTGTGACAACCAGATCTCCATAAAATCCCTCAGAACTCTGAGGGCCTTGAGACCACTTCGAGCGTTATCCAGATTTAAAGGGATTAAGGTATTTCTGCCGTCGCCTCCCTGAGTTTCTCATATGAATAAGCAAAACAAACAAACAAACAAACCTGAATTTAGGGTTTTTAAAATGTTATTGGCCGTTTCCCCACTTTTAAAATGACGTCCGTTTCATCTGGTCCTGGACCTTTTTAGCACGAGGGTCGTCTTCCCCACTGCCCCGCGCCCTGTGCGGGTCATCAAAAGGCGCTGTTTTGAGCAGCGCCAGAATGACCCGCGCTGAGGGGGCGCAAGAGCAGCAGAGTCGGGGCAGCTGCGTTGTAGCCGCCCCTGTAATGGGGAGGGCAGTTGGACCCTGCGCTACTTGGTGAGAGTAGCGCGCAGCAAACAGTGAGGGCCATTGATCTTTGGCCAGGTAGCATTGAAGCCAGGAAATTGACTTCTCCATAAATTAGTGTCTTTTTTAGTCAGCTGGTTGTTGCCCTTCCATAGTAATTGGCTTGCCACTGCACGAGACAGGAGGGTGGATTTGACTGGACTTCTGGTCCAGCAGGATCCTTCTTATGTTCTTTATCTGATGAGGCTTCCATTAATCTACCGTCTTATTTCAGCTTCTGTACTTCTGTTCTTTTTCCTTTCTCATCTCTAGTATTTGATATGACTATCATCTTCAGCTTTCAAAGCCTTGAACAGACACATTTAGCATCATGCTTTGAGTGTAAGAGCTAGAATAGATGCCACAACCACTGTTGGCTTAGAGGCTTCTGATAAGGCATTTCTATGGTGTAAGTGATTCCAGGTCATAACATTTGCAAATGCTATCCTTATGAGTCACTCCATCACCTTGCGATTGGCCTGACCCATCACCATCACAGCGGTTCCATGGGGTGATTCACATCATGACAACTCACAGTTGTAACAACCAGGATGAGAAAGGTTTTGGAGCTTCCCCACAGCACCTGTAACATGCTCTGCTGTCCTAAGACGTATGGTGATGGAGGAGAACAGATATCAGTAAAGGAACTCTGAGAATAGAGTATCAGATAGAAGCGACAGAAGACATGTTGCAGAAAAACACAGTATATACTATTCCAGAAACATTGTGTAGAAGAAGTAGACTTTGAGGAAGTATGCACAAAAGGAAGGAGGATATATACATGATTTTTTTAAAAAAACCCAAGCATATAAAGCAGTGATGGCGAACCTTTTTGAGACCGAGTGCCCAAACTGCAACCCCAAACCCACTTATTTATCGCAAAGTGCCAACACGGCAATTTAACTTGAATACTGAAGTTTCAGTTTAGAAAAACAGTTGGCTCCGAGGCATGCATTACTCAGGAGTAAGCTTAGTGAAGCAACCATGCAATGCTTCAAATAGGTGAATCACGATCCTAGGAGGGTTTACTCAGAAGCAAGACCCATTGCCAGCAACCGAGCTTACTTCCAGATCATGCCCAGGCCAGCCTAGATGTGTGTGTATGGGGGGGTGATTTTCCACCCCTCTCCCACATGATGAACTCTGTGCGCGAGTGCCCACAGAGAGGGCTCTGAGTGCCACCTCTGGCACCCGTGCCATAGGTTCGCCACCACTGATATAAAGGAACCCTGCTGCAAGCAGCTGCATGCCTTTGGGAAGTTTACAAACAGGGTATGAAGGTAACCTCCCCCCCTTCAATTTATCCCCCCACACATCTGTAGTCGGAAAGAGATTGCTTAAAACATGGTTAGTTCTCATGGTTACTGGCTGTAATAGAGCTATCCTGTACATTGAATTTCTGATTGTATCTTTCATTTGCCTTGAAGGTTGTGGTGAATGCCCTCATAGGTGCTATCCCTTCCATTGGAAACGTGCTGCTTGTCTGTGTTGTTCTCTGGCTCCCGTTTAACATCCTAGGAGTAACTCTATATGGAGGGAAATCTGTGCATGATAAAGCTGGTCCAGACTGCGACAGCAAAAACTACACCTGGGTCAATAACACCGTCAACTTTAACAATGTTGGGAATGGATATCTGGCTCTCCTCCAGGTGGTATGTTGAGTCATACAAATGTCCTACATGTATGTTCAGCCAAGAGTGGCTATTCTTATCAATAACAGGAATATTTTACTAAGAAAGAAAAAGAGTTTGGATTAGGAAGAAGATGAGTTTGGATTTATACCCCGTTTTTCTCTCCTGTAAGGAGACTCAAGGTGGCTTACAAGCTCCTTTCCCTTCCTCTCCCCACAACAGAAACCTTGTGAAGTAGGTGGGGCAGAGAGAGTTGGGAGAGAACTGTGGCTAGCTGAAGGTCACCCAGCAGGAATGTAGGAGTGCGGAAACACATCTGGTTCACCAGATAAGCCTCCGCCATTCAGGTGGAGGAGTGGGGAATCAAACCCAGTTCTCCAGATTAGAGTCTGCCATTCTTAACCACTATACCATGCTGGCTTTTAAGTTATATTTAGGATTTAGTTTTGAGGTATCTTTTTTAAAAAGCCTAATTATTAAGTCTTTTTTTGTGAGTTTTGAGGCAACAGTGTATGTAAAACAACACTGTCAAATTCCACTTGATTTCTTTACCCATGTAAATTAAATAGCATCTATTATTAAGAATCCTGAACAAATGTAATCAGAATGCAAATTTAACTAAATAAACTAGATTTAGAAGATGCTTGTCTAAGTTCTGTTTGAAAGAGCTGCAGAGGACCAGCCTGATGAGGATTAAAGTAAATCTGTTTGAATTCTGTAATTCATCTGCGTGATCTAGAGGGCCAAACAAACAGGACACAGAGCCAGAGGCCAAGGTCTTCCCCCGATGCTGCCTTCTCGGTCTGCAATCCAGAGGTTTGCTGCCTCTATATATGGAGGTTCCCGTTACTCACCATGGCTAGTAGCAATTGATGGATCTATTTGAGTGGTGGAGGCTAATCTGGTGAACCAGATGTGTTTCCACACTCCTACATTCCTGCTGGGTGACCCTGGGCTAGTCACAGTTCTTCGAAACTCTCTCTTAGTGATTAAGGGAGCCTCCGTATTCAGAGGCAGTTAACCTCTGAAGGCCAGTGCCAGGAGCAGCATCAGAAAAGACCTCAGCCTCTTTGCCCTGTTGTTGAACCTCCAGAGGAGCTGGTTTGGCCCCTGTGTGAGACGGGATGCTGGACTAGATGGACCACTGGGCTGATCCAGCAGGGCTCAACTGATGTTCTAACTTTCTTAAATATCCAGATAAAGGAAATAATAACTTGGTTTGTTAATGTTTTTTGTAGGCAACATTCAAAGGTTGGACAGACATTATGTATGCTGCAGTAGATGCATCTAAGGTAAGGCATTACATTATTGTATTTTTCTGCCAGTGGAGGAGGGAAGCTATTTTTGATTGCTCCTCCCACTTGCTCCATACGCAGGATTGTGCTGATCAGCCAGCAAGAGGATGACATCCCAGTTCCTGTCTTGTCTGCTCTGCAACTAGGTTTTTTCCCTTCTTTCCTGATGGACTAGCACCCTTGTTAGGATTTGCAAGTGTCTGTCACAATCCTGATAACAAGGGGTTAACTGTGTGCATGTTAATTAGATAGTGAGGTCAGTGTCTTGCTATCAGTTCATTGATTAGTCATTGGGCAGTTAATTTGACATTGCTTATGTGAGGCAGATAGGTCAGAGGTTATAAAGTTAACTATGTTTCTTTGTCTCACACAGACTCAGACTCACACAGAGCAGAAAGGGCGCCCTGCACCAGCAGGAATTCTGCCGGTGGAGGGGTGGGGGCCATTCACACGGGAGCGTGCGAGCGGCCCCCGCAGAGGCCGGCGGGGGAGAGGCAGCTCCGCACAGAGCCGCCTCTTCCCCGTCCCCCCCCACCTCGTTGCCTTCGTCGCCCTGCTGGACTCCTAAGACCCGCCCACGCTGCCCTCCGACCTCCAGGGGTCGGAGGACAGCGATGGAGGGTCTCAGCAGTCCAGTAGAGCAACGCAGGACGACGAGGTGAGTGGGAGAGGGACGGGGAAAACAGCGTGTTCCCGGCAGTGCTGTTCGCACCGCGCCGGCGGGAATGTGCTGTTTTCCAAAAACCTCCCTCCAGGAGGGAGGTTTTTAAAGGCGGCCTGACGCCGCCCTGGTGGTGGTGAAGGGGAGCCAGGTCTGCGCTGCTGCATTTTAGCAGTGCCGCCTGTGCGAACAGCTCCCTGGGCGCCGTATATGGCCCGTGCGGAAAGGGCCAGACACTGAGCACAATGCTCACACACGAGGTTTTTCTTTGTACCTGTAAGATGGATTCACCTTAATAGGTGAATGCCTAGGCCACATGTGGGCTCACATGTGCCTAAGTTCTGCAACTAAGTTTGTACTAGAATATTTTTTATTTTTTATTATTGCATTTTTATACCGCCCTCCCCCGGAGGGCTCAGGGCGGTGAGGATTTAGTAAGGATTTATTGTGTTTATTCCATGTATACCCTACCCTGATTTAGTTAAGTAAAGTTTCTTTTATAATCACAGCAAAAGTCTCCTGGTCTTTCCTCTGCTTATTACCCAAATAGGGAAACAATTCCCCAACAACCCTCTTTCTGTTACCTTATTCTCCATCCCCACCCAAACGTCTGTTATAGTTTCTTCTTCTTTCTTGATCCCTCATTCCAGCCTCCTGCCCATTCCTAAACAAACAAACCCTTAGAGTGAACAGAGTTAGGAAATCTGAAGATTTAGATCATGTGATGTCCTTCAAAGCCCTCGCCCTATCGCATTCCACCTCCCAAAAAAGCTTCCAAGGTTTTTTGAGGCACACCTCATGGAAGAGGCTATAGCCCACCACCTCATGGGTCACCAGTAGATGGGCAAAGGCAAAACTGCTCCTGATTCCTGCCCTGCCATCCAGAGGTGGGATCCAGCAGGTTCTCACAGGTTCCCGAGAGTAGGTTACTAATTATTTGCGTGTGCCGAGAGGGGGTTACTAATTGGTGATTTTGCCATGTGATTTTGGCCTTAGTTACGCCCCTCCTCTCAGCAGTAGCGGCAGAACTTGAAGCTGTCTAGCAGGAGGTGCACCGGCGTGCGTGGCAGCCTGCGCCTGCGTGCATTCGTTTCCCGCCCAAGGACCGGCGCAGCGGCTGCGTCCTTGCCACAGCACTGCCCAGGAATGCCCCGCCCCAGGAATGCCCGGCCACGCCCCGTCATGCCCCGCCCAGCCCCATTGGCGCTACGCCACAGTTTGAATCCCACCACCATGGGAACCTGTTACTAAAATGTTTGGATCCCACCACTGCTGTCATCCCATTTGCCAAAGGTGAAGCTCCTAGCGTTTTGCCTGCATCTATGACTGGCATCTTCAGAGGCACCTCATGGTAAGATGCGTTTCTCTCCCTGGCATCGTGTGGAGAAACACATCTTATTGTGACATGCCTCTGGAGATGCCAAAAGCTAGAGCTACCAGACCATGGCCTCAACAGCCTGTTGATTCTGGCCATGAAAGCCTTCGACAATACACCTGTTACGCTGTTCGGTCATAAATGATCCCAAGACTCCCCTTATGTAATTTCCTGTGTAAAATGTGGGGGGTGGGTTTTATGTTCCTTTTCATTCCATCTGAGGAAATGAACTCTGTCTCATGACAGCTTATGATGGGATAAATGTTGTTAGTCTTTAACTAGATTTCTCTTTTGCTTATCAGAGACAGGGCTTTTTTTGGAATGTCCTGATCCTTGATGTTTGTCTGGCACCTGCCTTACCTTTACCTTTAGATGCAAGGCCAAAATGTCTAAGGCCTTTAACTGAGGAGGTTCTACCTGTCAAAGCTGTTTTTGTGGTTTGCTTCCAGCCACAATGGATATGATTTAGGCTGATGGATGTTATTATGCGTTCTTGGGCAACTGGCTTGTTTTTTATTACTTGCTTTCAATATCCCTAATTTTTATATTGTTGTTTTTTATGATTTCCTTGTACATTTATTACAAACTGACGGAAGTTATGTATTTCCCTCTCTTTCCATTTAAACACTTGGTTCTTTCCTTTCTGCCTCATTTCAGGATGGGAAACCGCCATGCTGTGAAAGAAATAAGTATGCCTACCTCTTCTTTGTGGCCTTTATCATATTTGGATCTTTCTTCATGCTGAACCTCTTCATTGGAGTTGTTATTGACAATTTTAACCAACAAAGGAAAAAGATAAGTAGCATATGAGTTACAACAGTCTTTCCTTTGTACAAAGATACAGGGGACATGCAAAATCTGCTGGGGGGGGGTGGTATGTGCGAAGGGGGGATGTGTGTACATGCAAACTGCTGTCTGCCCATGAAAAGCTCTGGGGAAGCTTGGCCAATTGGAGAGACTATCTGAAACCGGTTCCCGTATTTTGAGAATTTCCCCCCAAAAGTCTTAATACAGAATGTAATCAAATCATTGTTTATATTGCAGCATCTGAAAGCATATCTTGGTTTCTTTAGGCAGAAAGGTGCATCTAAATGTTATAGAAGTGTTATTTCCTTATACCTAGGCGGAGAACTCATTTTTTTGTCAGAGGATCAGAAGAAATATTACAATGCGTTGAAAAAACTGGGTAACAAGAAACTACAGAAGCCTGTTCCACGGCCACAAGTAAGGCCTTCGCAAACAAAATAGCATTTCCTTTATTACTTCTCAAAGAGACCTTTCTGAAGCCAAATTACTTAACGTAAAATAGATTTGTCCTTCCCTTGGAAATTCAAAGTTGTTTATTATAATAGGATTTTTGTTTAAGATTATGTGGAATTTGTGAATATGTCCAGATTAGTAGTGAAGATGCCTGCAAGGCAACGCAGCGAAGGAGGTAAAGGAAAATTTAAAAAACCACGCCTCTGTGCAAAGGCTTGACAGCAACCCTCATTGTGTCTGCAGGCTCTGGTCACTGCTGTGTGGAAGGGGCCTCAGTTATTTATGGTAATCCCAGATGCCTCAGAGAAAAATAATTAAAAGAGTAGGTAACAGTGGTGGCAAACCTATGGCACGGGTGCCAGAGGTGGCACTCAGAACCCTCTCTGTGGGCACACGCAAACAGAGTGCCCCCCCCCCCCCACATCTAGGCTGGCCTGGGCCACTGGGCTCAATTATTAGCATTAAACCTAAGACCTACCGGTAGTTTTGGGGAAGCAGTATAGGTAACCCTGTTAAGCGCTGTTAAACCCCACTGATTTTCATGCGAAGAACTAAAGTGCAATCCTTTACCTGGGAGTAAGCTCATTTGTTGGCAATGCAACTTGCTCCTGAGTAAACCCTCCTTGGGTCATGATTCACCCGTTGGAAGAGTTGCATGGTAGCTTCAAAGCAACCCCACCGACTACCACCAAGCTTCCTCCTGAGTAACGCACGCCTCGGAGCCAACCGTTTTTTCTAAACTAAAACCTCAGTATTCAGGTTAAATTGCCATGTTGGCACGTTGCAATAAATGAGCGGATTTGGGGATGCAATTTGGGCACTCGGTCTCGAAAAGGTTCGCCATCACTGGTATATAACTGGATTGTTACTTTTGTATTGCTTTGGCACCCCCCAGTAACGGACATGCTTGTTTTGTTCATTCATTCATTACAGAACTACTGCCAAGGACTTCTTTTTGATATCATAAGCAAGAAGGCATTTGATATTTTCATTTTAAGCCTCATTTTCTTAAATGTGGTAGTCATGGCAGTGGAACACGAAGGCCAAGGAGAGGAAACCGAGAAACTTCTTTCAAAAATAAACGTTGTCTTTGTTACTATCTTTACTGGAGAGTGTCTAATGAAAATGTTTGCTTTGCGGCACTACTACTTCAGAGACAGTTGGAACATATTTGATTTTGTCATTGTGATTCTTTCAATAACTAGTAAGTTAAAAACCTCCCTCTCCTTAGTTACTGTTTCATATAAAACTGAGACTGTATTTATTCAGATGCAAGACTAGTTTTTTTGGATAACCCATCAAACCAGGGCATCATTGTAAATTTACACACAAGTTACAAGTATGTCCCGTTATAAAAATGTTTCTGGAATAAAGTTATGCACCTGTTCCTCCTTTAGCTACCTAGATGATTCATAGTTCCCCTCACCTTTACACAAGTTAAGATCAGAAGGGATTCTCAGGCCTGTATGCTTCCCTTCTACTTTTGCTCCCTATCCTTCATAGCACATGGAAGGGACTAGGAGATTTCTCTCTCTCTCTGTGTGTGTGTGTGTGTGTGTGTGTGTGTGTGTGTGTGTGTGTGTGCTGTTTAGCCACAGCTGACTTATGGCAACCTCTTAGGGTTTTCAAGGGAAGAGATGCTCAGAGGTGGTTTGCCATTGCCTGCCTCCACATAGGCTGAGAGAGTTCTGACAGAACTGTGACTAGCCCAATGTCAACCCATAGGCTTCAAGTGGGGGAGTGGGGAATCAAACCCATTCCTTCAGATTAGAGCCTGCTGCTCTTAACCACTACACCTCACTGAGGCCCTTTCCGCGCCTGCAGAGTAATGCACTTTCAATGCACTTTCCCCATTGTTTGCAAGTGGATTTTGCTCTTCTGCACAGTAAAATCCAGCTGCAAAGTGGATTGAAAGTGCATTATTTGGCATGTGCGGAAGGGGCCTGGCTCTCCTGGAGATTCTATGCTTTTGGGAATGTGGGATCTTCCCTGACCCTAGATATCGAAAATCTTGTACAGTATTTAGGGCCAAGGGATGCTGTGTGTTCACATCAGCGCAAGGCTGGGGATTAGGATGAGGGGTTCAGCGAGAGGAATTTTAATAGAAGAGCCCTTCATGGATAGGATGGGATATAAACAGAGGTGGGATCCAGCAGGTTCTCACAGGTTCCCGAGAGTAGGTTACTAATTATTTGTGTGTGCCGAGAGGGGGTTACTAATTGGTGATTTTGCCGCGTGATTTTTGCCTTAGTTACGCCCCTCCTCTCAGCAGTAGCGCGCAGAACTTGAAGCAGTCTAGCAGGAGGTGCACCAGCATGCGTGGCAGCCTGCGCCTGCGTGCATTTGTTTCCCGCTCAAGGACCGGCACAGTGGCTGCGTCCTTGCCACAGCCCCGCCCCCGGAATGCCCAGCCACACCCCCATCATGCCCCGCCCAGCCCCATTGGCACTACGCCACAGTTTGAATCCCACCACCATGGGAACCTGTTAATAAAATTTTTGGATCCCACCACTGGATATAAATAAAATAAAATAAAGCCTGCAAGCCAGAAATTCACAATCTCGCTGTGCATAGAAATAAGGGAGAAACGATATCCAAATAGTTCAATAAAGAACACTGAAGTCACTAGCAATTTTTGGATCTTGGTTATATCTGCTATTTGAATAATATTTATTTATTTAGAACCTTATACTCCATCCTTCTTTGAACGGGGACCAAAATCAGTTTGCAACATCACTCACCCAAGTCCATTTTACCTCCTCAACCAACCTGTTCAGTAGGCTAGGTTAAGCGAGAGTGACCAACCCAAGGTGGAGCTTTCATGCTAGAGTGAAGATTAGAACCTGGGTCTCCCAGATCTTAGCACAGCACTACATAGTGATGTGGGTTCGTTGTCAATATCCCTGCCATTCAAGATTATGGACCAGATGTTGCAGACACCATACTATTCTTGGAATTAAAGGGAGGGGGGGAAGAATGCAAGTACAAAAGAAGGGGGTGATAGCAGAATGGATCTGACCCCTGTTCCTTCCCAACCTGCAAATGTATGTGCATTCATCTCGCTACTTTTTTTTAAAAAAAAAAACCTTACACATAACAAGGGTGTGTCGATTTCCATTCACAACCCTCACCTTTGCCTGGTTAGGCACCATAATCTGAATACTAATTCCAAAGGTTAAGTCAATATTTGCATTTTGCCAGAGACTGTAGACGGGCATTGAAAATACCAATGATTTTAGCAGATCCTTAGGACAGAGTTAAATGTTTAATTTCATTTTCGCCTAAACTGGAAGTTAAATGTCATTGTTGATGGTTTTTTCAAATGACATGTTTTCCTTTGGAACAGGTTCAGCCGCCACATCTCGGGCACTGGCAGAATTGTTCCCTCCTACTCTCCTGAGAGTCATTCGGTTGATCCGGATCAGCAGACTGTTGAGACTCGTGAGAGGGGCCAGAGGGCTCCAAACACTCCTTTTTGCACTACTGATGTCACTTCCTGCTCTTGCCAACATTGGGCTCCTCCTTTTCCTGGTCATGTTCATCTATGCTATTTTTGGGATGACTAACTTTGCCTGTGCGAATTGGAAATATGGGATCGATGACACTTTCAACTTCCAGACCTTTGGCAGTAGCATGCTTTGCCTCTTCCAAATTACCACATCTGCCGGCTGGGATAGCCTTCTCGCCCCGATGCTCGAGAACGATGAGAACAACACCTGTGCTCCCAATTTACACATACGCAATACCACCTGTGTAAACTCAGTTGTGGCAATCACATATTTTATAAGCTACATCATTATATCATTTCTCATTGTAGTTAACATGTATGTCGCTGTCATCATAGAGAATTTTAACGTCGCCACCGAGGAAAGCACAGAGCCTCTCAGCGATTACGATTTTGAGGTTTTTTATGAGACTTGGGCAAAATTTGATCCAAACGCAACTCAGTTTATTACTTACTCGGCACTTTCGGATTTCGCCGATTCTTTGGAAGAACCTTTACGCATCCCCAAACCAAACAACCAACAGCTGCTTGCTATGGACCTTCCCATGGTGAATGGAAATAAAATCCACTGCCTGGATATTTTGCTTGGCTTTACCAAAAGGGTGTTGGGGCAGTCTGGGGAAATGGGCCCTCTGGAGTCCCAAATAGAGGCCAAGTACATCAAAGCTAATCCGAAGAAGATAAGCTACGAACCCATCATAACGACTCCCAGGAGGAAGGAGGAGGAATGTGCCGTCATTATCCAGAGGGCTTTCCGGATCTATCGACTGCATGTGCTACAGAAAGCCAACAATGAGTCTTGTGTGAGTATCCCCTTGGAAGACATTGCAGGGGAAGATGTCTATGTGTTCAGGCCAGACACCAGTGAAGGCAGTCTGTTAGATGCATGTCAGAGCCCATCTTCTGTGTCTATTCCTCCCTCTTACAGTCATGTCACATGCACCGTTGAGGGCATTCCTCAGATGAAGGACACAGATAGCAGTGATCACAAGTGATTTACACATCACTGTCTCTTTTGGCCCAATATAATTTCCCAGGGAATGTAATAATGTGATAACACTTCTGTCATTTAGACACCTTTCCTGCACAACTTTTCTGCTGATATCACCTCTGAAGTACAAATTGCAAATAACGGGTTTCCAAAAACATTTGAAGGGAAAAGGTTTATAGTTTTTCCTCTATTGACTGGTAGAGTTTTTAGCATACTAGTTAAGGCAGCTTGTATTTATTAATGCTGGAAGGGTGTTGCAAGATGAAAAATTGGGTTTGTCCATATTGCTTCCCAGAATCACCCTACATTTCTTACCAGGTGACCCTTAGGTAACCCCATATTTATTGAAAGCTATCTTCTGGATGTCTACCTACAAGCCACTCAAAAAAACCTGTCCTTGAGCAAGGTGACCAGACGTCCCGCTTTTGGCGGGACAGTCCCGCCTTAAACCAATTTGTCCCGCGTCCCGCGGGTTTTTTTACTGTCCCAGTTTTTGGAAGGCTGCTGCACTGCCTTCTGGGGTGCTCCCCTTTTCCCGCCCTGTCACAGGGCAAGAAACAGGGGAGCGCCCCAGAAGGCAGTGCGGCAGCCTCCCGCGCTGCTGCACTGCCTTCTGGGGCACTCCCGTTTCCCGCCGTGTCACAGGGTGGGAAACCGGGGAGCGCCCCAAAAGGCAGTGCGCTCCTGCGGCCGCACGCACGCGCACACGCGCGCCCACCCTGGTCCCGGTTTAAAAAGGTGACAATCTGGTCACCTCACCCTTGAGGCATGAGGCTTCCACTTGGAACAAGAATTTGGAAGCTTTTATACAATTTATAGCAGGACAAAGGTGGTCTGTAGTGAAAAAAAAGTAGCTCTCCTAGTAGCTCAGACCTGCTAACAAACCTAACTTGGAAGAGGTTTTTACAAAAATAAAGGCCAGAAAGTAACACTGGTGGCTTCCTTCCTTGGGGCAGAGCTTGAGGGTCGAATGGGGTGGGAATTGAATCATTGCCTGAAGTCTCTCAGGTCGCTGTTTCAAGATTTGTTGTGGTATGAGATCCAATTCTGGCATAAGGAAGGTCAGTAGCAAGGGAAGACATGGGAGGCCAATCTGATAAGGGGAGAGATGCCTTCCTCTAAATTCAAATGCAGTTTTGTAGCATATGGATCAGGGCTGCCCCTTGCAGAGTATGAATGTTTAAAATAACCATGTGTGCAAGTGATCTTTATATAACACACCACTTATACTGTGTGGCATAAATAACTGCTGTAAAACAATAGCTTATATTCTAATAGTGAAGTCGGCCAAATCTCGTCATTATGATTGTGAATGAACAGGACAGATCTTTATACAAACCTGAACAATTCCCCACATTTGCAGAAAAATCTGATTTTTTTCTTCATTGTGGGCTTAACAAACCCCACAATGATAAAAGAAGCACCTGTAGCTTTAAAAACAGATTCCCTCAGTGGCAGTTTCTAGGCAACTGCAGCATTTCAAGGCTTGGTATCAGTGAGTAAAGAGTAGGGAGAGGGGGCAGGGTTCTTTCCAGGGCTGTTTCAGCCTCTGAGAGATGACTCATCAGCATCAATCACTTTCTGGACCACATCAATCACTTTCTGGACCATATCAATCAAATTCTGGACCACTCTGACAACCACTACGTCAGACTACACAGAGAAGCCATTGAAATCCACAAGCACATGGACGATTTTAACAGAAAGGAAGAAACCATGAAAATGAACAGAATTTGGCTGCCAGTGTTGAAAAATATTAGAGTCAAGACAGTGTCTAACCAGCTCCACACGAACATAGGATGACTATAGACAAAGGAAACAAAGGCCAGGATACTTCTATTCAGATGCTCCCACCTATTGACCTTGCTATCTCCATTGTTACTCCCATGCTATAGACTTCATTGTTACTCATACTTCTATTCAGATGCCCTCACCTATTGGCCTGGCTGTCTTCTTTGTTACTCACAGACAATGTTTCTTCACCCACCCTGGACACTCCAACAGGTATATATACTCCACTTGGTTTCCCAACATCAGATCCTCTGAAGATGCCAGCCACAGATGCAGGCGAAACGTCAGGAGAGAATGCTGCTAGAGCACGGCCATGCAGCCCGGAAACCACACAGCACCCCTGTGATTCTGGCCGTGAAAGCTTTCGACAATACATCAATCACTTTCCCTGGGGTTTTCCTGCCATGCAAGGAGGCCTGGCCAAGATGGCTGGCACAACACAACTGTGCCATAGTTTTCCTAGATACAGTTTGCCTGGGGGAGAAAGAAAGCTGAAGCTAGTTAGGTCTGCTGTTTGGTGGGGAGGAGAGAAGGAAGCGGGAAATGTGGAGAGCCTGAGAGGGCTTTGAGGGGAGGGAAAAAGTGGGTGAAGGGGAAATGAGATTCCCCCCCACATACAAGTCCGTGCAGATTACCACTTGTATCTACCTATAAGAGGCTGATTGCTGAATTCACTTAATGGTTTTAATACAAGAAATGGGATTACTTGGATCAACATCGTACACATGCACCAATATTTACCTAAGCAAACACAGATATCTGCTTCGTGTATAAGGATGGTCGTTCACAAGCTTCAGCACTTAAATAAAATAATTGGATTTTCAGATTGTTGTTGTTGTGATTATATTCTCAATGGGATGGGGACTTTGCAATAAGGTCTGTGCCCAATCATAAGGTACTGAAGCACTGCTTCTTAAACTGCGTCTAGAAGAGGTGCAAGAGGGGAAATGACATAACAGCAATTGGTTTTATGGTCTCCAAGCCAAAAGATCCATATTGGTACCTTCAAATCTACCTTGCTTTGGTTTGACAGAGGAACCCACCAGTGGAAACTGTGGAATATGGTACTTCTTGAGTGGCACTCTCTCACACACCGTGGCATCATGCCCCCATTCATTTCTACCGTTTCTAATCCTCCTCCCTTAGCTAGTCTGGTGGAGTAAATGCATTCAGACACTGAGCTCCACTGGCAAGAATAGTCTCTCTGCTTTGCAGAGTCCCAGGCAATCCTTAGAGCCCAACATCGACGGCACACAGTGGTTTGGCACTTGGATCGGGGTAGATGGGGCGGCTTTATGTATCTATATGTGTTTGGTTGCTGCCTGATACGCCTGAATATGGGTAGAAGAAGAAGAGAAGGAGGAGGAGGAGGAGGAGGAGGAGGAGGAGGAGGAGAAGAAGAAGAAGAAAAAGAAGAAGAAGAAGAGGAGGAGGAGGAGGAGGAGGAGGAGTTTGGATTTATATCACCCTTTTCTCTCCAGGAGACTCAAAGGGGCTTACAATCTCCTTGCCCTTCCCCCCTCACAACAAACACCCTGTGAGGTGGGTGGGGCTGAGAGAGCTCCAAAGAGTTTGGATTTATATCCCCCCTTTCTCTCCTGCAGGAGACTCAAAGGGGCTGACAATCTCCTTGCCCTTCCCCCCTCACAACAAACACCCTATGAGGTAGGTGGGGCTGAGAGAGCTCCGAAAAGCTGTGACTAGCCCAAGGTCACCCAGCTGGCGTGTGTGGGAGTGCACAGGCCAATCTGAATTCCCCAGAGAAGCCTCCACAGCTCAGGCGGCAGAGCTGGGAATCAAACCCGGTTCCTCCAGAACATGAGCTCTTAACCTCCTACGCCACTGCTGCTCCAGTTTGTATGGCTATATTCTTTTTCCTGCATCTCAAAATTGATTAGTAGATTGGGGGCGGGGGTGGGGGGGAAGTAAACACTGATGAAAGTGTGCAAAAGTCAAGCACCTTTAGGTGGTGGTGTCTTCTTGCAACATTATGGGCTTGTAATGTTCTTCATGTTCTCCTGCAGTTCAGTTTATTGTTACCATCATGGACCAGCATAAAAGAACAATAAAACATTGTAAGTATAAACAGTATTTCAGCATCCAACATACAACTCATGGTATGCGGACAGTGCGAAGACAAAAAATAGCAAATATCCCTTTGCTCATGTCCTGGATTGCATTTAAGAGGCTGGGCCCTTATTCATCCAAGCATCCCGCCTACTGCAAGCTATGAAACAGAATTTTGCTACGGCATATGAAATGGCCGGCTTATTCTAATAAAAACTTAACCAGAGAGATCTTGATAGTAGCAGATTGCATGAAGGGTCTGAACCGACGTGACAGGGGAAAAATTATACGGCTCCTATCTTCTGCACACATGTCTCGATATAATAAAATATGTGAGAGCATCTCCTGCACATCTGCCTTACATAGACATTTGCGCAGCTCTTTAGGTGTGATGCTCTCCTACAGAATGTATGAAGCATCAGATTCCTTATTTACTGCCGTAGCCTGTGCGGAGTTTCTCTCCACTGTTGATTATAATAGAAGTCTACACATATCACTAGGAAAATTTGGAAACTCTCAGAAACTAAAGTCCTGCCCCAGAAATCATTCCACTCGCCATTCTGGGCTCTTCCCAGCCAATCGTTGCATTATCTCCAAAGGTAGAAAACATGGGGAGACTTAGGACTGAGAAAAGCTTTAAGGTTCTTGCTGGGTCCCCAGTTTAGCCTCTGTTCCAATTGTTCACAAATCCTACCGAGGCAACTTTGGATCCTCTTAGTTTGTGATGCTCCGTTGTCTACATCAACAGTGTCAGCAGTGAACATGCCCTGTAAATAGTTCAGCTCTTCAAAGATGCTCTGGGAGAGAAAGAATCTTGCAAAAGAGGGGGCATCTTATATTCAACAGCCATTTAACCTTGATAATGGCTAGCCGGGAAATGGAACTGTGAAGAAATGTTAGGTATTCAAGCTTGAAAGCCACCAGAGGCTCTGACAGTGGTGACAGCAAGGGGAGAACTTCTTACTTCCTGCCTCTCTGCATGTGGACCAGCAGTGGCAGCAGGCTCACCTTCCTGGTCTTCGGGGGGGGTGCGGTGTAGAGGGAGGTAGCAGGTAGCCTAATGCTCCCCCCAAGGTCAAAAGTACCTGGACTTCTATGAAATAGTGACATTCACAGCACACCATGGGTGTATCTTTGGGGGGGGGGAACAGGGGGTCTCACCATCCTGGTGCCATTCACCCCGGTCACATGGAGCGCATTTGGCCACCCGCCCCCTTTCCGCCTTTCATGTGTGATGCACCAATGCCGCCTGCCACAGAATGCAGGGCTGGCAGGTGCCATGGCCTGCATATGTTTGCAGGTGGCGTGCTCTTGCTGCAGGGCCTTGCCATACCCCTGCAGCTGCTGCATAATGCCCAGCTACATGGGGTGTGGTGTCTACCAAATGAGGGCTTCCTCATTAGGGCCGTGGCTGAGTCTGGAGGGTGTCTGCGAGAAGAGGGGGGGGAGGGGCACAATTTGGCAGCTTGTCTTGGGTGCAGTTTTCTGTAGATGCGCCCCTGCAACACACATTTCAGAAAATGCAACAGGAAAATATCCCATCCCTCCTGTTCTGTTTAGGACACCAATTATGCATAGCAAATTAAGAACATAAGAACATAAGAACAAGCCAGCTGGATCAGACCAGAGTCCATCTAGTCCAGCTCTCTGCTACTCGCAGTGGCCCACCAGGTGCCTTTGGGAGCTCACATGCAGGATGTGAAAGCAATGGCCTTCTGCGGCTGTTGCTCCCGAGCACCTGGACTGTTAAGGCATTAGGCTATCCTGCTGCAGTTAAAGACAACTGTTATGGATGGAATTTTGTTTTGTATTCTTTGGGGGGAGTATACTTTCCAGTTTAACCTAACATGCCGCTACCTCAGTACTACATGTCAAATGAGGGTCTAGGAGAGAGCATCCTGGGCCCCAGTCCAAATCCTATTCCCTCATGTCAAGTCCTAGTTTGCACTTCCTTTCTCCAACAGCAATGGAGGCAGTGGTGGGATCCAAAAATTTTAGTAACAGGTTCCCATGGTGGTGGGATTCAAACAGTAGCGTAGCGCCAATGGGGCTGGGCGGGGCACGATGGGGGCGTGGCCAGGCATTCCGGGGGCAGGGCATTGCTGGGCAGGGCTGTGGCAAGGACGCAGCCGCTGCGCCGGTCCTTGGGTGGGAAACAAATGCACGAAGGCGCAGGCTGCCACGCACCTCCTGCTAGACTGCTTCAAGTTCTGCGCGCTACTGCTGAGGAGCGGAGGAGGGGCGTAACTAAGGCAAAAATCACGTGGCAAAATCACCTATTAGTAACCCCCTCTCGGCACACACAAATAATTAGTAACCTACTCTCAGGAACCTGTGAGAACCTGCTGGATCCCACCTCTGAATGGAGGGTATTCTTTATGTATTACCTCTCCCATCTGCTCAAGCAGGGGACTTGAACTGCTCCTATTATTGTCTTGCTGCCCCTTCTTTTCGTATTGGGGGGGGGGCATGCCCAGTAATAATCTCCCCCCTCCATCTTGTGTTCTTCCACTTAAAATAAAACAACGGGAAGTTCTCTCAGTCCACGCAGAGGCAGGCAATGACAAACCACCTCTGAGTGTTCCTTGCTGGCTCAAAATGATATTTACTGCTACATACTTAGTCCTTCAGTTTCATTCTTTCATTCTGTTTTCTTTTTACTTATTTCTACCTTGTTTCGGCACCTGGAAAAAGGGGAGCTCCTGATTGGTCCTCGCAGCATTTTAAAATCACTTTGAAATGGCAACGGCATACTCATGGTGCCCGCTAGTTCACTGTTGTGTTTAGTTTAGCCTTGAGTCCTTTCGTTCCGGCTTGGAAGCTAATATTCTCCCCACTCCCTGCACCCCACGGGACCAACTGAATCACCAAGAGCTAAATGTGCTGCTGCAGCTATTTACTATTATTTATTTAAAACATTTCTCTGCTGCCGTTCCACCCGAACAGGCTCCCCAAGGTGATGAACATCAAAAAAAATTCAACATTGAAACAACATTTAAAATAAAGTCCAAATAGAATAATCCAATGGAAAACATATAAACGCACCTAACACCCAAACCAGGTAGGAGGACTATTGCGGGGGAGGGAAGTGCCATCAAGTCATAGCTGACTTATGGTGACTCTATGAGGCAAGAAACATTCAGAGGTGGTTTGCCATTATCTGCCTCTGCATGGGCTGAGAGAACTGTGACTGGCCCAAGGCTAAGGTGACCAGATTGTCACCTTTTTAAACCGAGACCAGGGTGGGCTGGGACGCCACTCTTGCGCCACAGGAGTGCACCTCCGTGACAGGAGCGAGGAAACCGGGAGCGCCCCAAAGGCAGTAAGCGCCTCCTGTGGCCCGCACGTGCGGCAAGAGAGGCTGCAATGCTCATCTGCCTTCTGGGGCGCTCCCCTGTTTCTGGGGAGCGCCCAAAAAGGCAGTGTGCTCCTGCGGCCACATGCACGGGAGGCTGCCGCACTGCCTTCTGGGACACTCCCCTGTTTCCCGCCCTGTCACAGGGCGGGAAAAGGGGAGCGCCTCAGAAGGCAGTGCGGCAGCCTTCCAAAAATCGGGATTAGATTAGATACACGAGCTCTTAACCTCCTACGCCACTGCTTTCCACAGAGCCAGGGCCATGATGGAAAACCAGATGGGTCCAGTGTGTGGACAAAAAATGTCAACCTGATGACCATAGTTGGTGCCTGGGAAACACGGAAGGAGACTGTCCTTCTAATATTGAAAGTATGCCGAACGGAACAAAGATATCTTGGGTGGCCACTGAAATTGTAGCTTTTAGTGCAGAAATTCTGCCATCGACCAGATGAGTCTCCTATCACAAACCTTTTGCAGTAGCCATTTTAAGGGCATAGGACTTTGGACAACCAACACTCCTGATATCAGTGAGACACTCCCAGGAATGTGTGTTGGAAGTTGTACAAGCCAAAGAGACAGCGGCTCATTCCGCACATGCCGAATAATGCCCTTTCAAACTGCTTTCAGTGCTCTTTGAAGCTGTGCGGAATAGCAGAATCCACTTGCAAACAGTTGTGAAAGTGGTTTGAAAAGGCATTATTTTGTGTGTGCGGAAGGGGCCAGCCTGTCAGGAGCCCATGCTGTAGACGGCATCTAATAGCCAGAGTGCTGAAGACTTCTGTTCATCCATTGGGCTGTAAGCAGTGGTGAGATCCAAAATTTTTAGTAACAGGTTCCCATGGTGGTGGGATTCAAACAGTGGCGTAGCGCAATGGGGCTGGGCGGGGCATGATGGGGGCGTGGCCGGGCATTCCGGGGGCGGGGCATTAATAATTTCTCACTTACTGTAAAAAACTCTTACTGTAAAAAAAAGTTCCTAATTTCCAGCTGGTATCTTTCTGTCCATCATTTAAACTCATTATAGCAAGTCCTATCGTCTACTGCCAACAGAAACAACGACTTCTCCTCTAATTGACTGCCTGTCAAATACTTCATACTTTCAAATACTTAATTTTGTTTCTAGAAATCAAAAGAAGGATACTTTCCTTAAACAGGGAACTGTACCATATTTCTAAAACATGTTTTTAAAACAGCCCAACAGGGAGAATTATCCCATTTTCTACCTTCGCTAACCAGCCACATGGGAAACAACAGGACTTTATGATTTTTGGACCTAGTGGGATTTCTAACGGAAAAGCAGACCCAATTAGTAACCCCCTCTCGGGAACTGGTGAGAACCTGCTGGATCCCACCTCTTGCTGTAAGTGCCCAGGATGGTCTAGAGTTTGGGGAGATTATTTTTCACAGCAAAAAGCAACTTGAGACAAAGTAAGGGTGAAGCTTTCTTCTAGAAAGCTCTACTTCCCTTGGGAGAAATTGCCTTCCACTGCAAAATCATCAGACCGTCCCCTTCTCTCCGCCAAGCGCTTGCCAAGGGAGGAACAGGGGCAACCTGCCAAGGCACTCTGGGGAAGATCACACAGCGCACAGCACAGCCGCCATGGCCTCCTTGCAAATCACAGGTGGCCCTTCAAAGCAGGGGGACATTTTTGCCCCTGTTCCTAGGGATCCCCAAACATTACTGAAACTATACACCACTCTTTTCACAACAGGCAAACCATTCCACAAAAAGGGGAGGCCCTTTTTTCAGTGCAGCAGCACTGGCAATAAATGCCCCCCCCCATACATTAAATGTTTATATTTAATGCTTCTGTTTTATGCATAGTTTTTTCACTGGCTGTTTCCCCACTTTTAAAAATGACGTCGGTTTCATCCGGCGTGGACCTTTTCAGTGTGGGGATTGTGTTCCCCGGCTTCCCCACTGCCCCGCGCTCTGCGTGGAGTCATCAAAAGCCACCATTTTCAGCAGCGCCAGAAATGACACACACTGAGGGGGCGCCAGAGCGGCAGAGTCGGGGCGGCTGCGTTGTCACCGCCCCTGTAGTGGGGAGTGCCGCTGGACCCCGCGCTACTTGGCAAGAGTAGCACGCAGCAAACGGTGAGTGGGGTAAGGCCCACTGTTTATCTCAAATGGCTTGTCTTGAAAAGATTTAATTTTAACATTGTAAAGAAGAAGAATGTGGCATCAAGTTGTGACCGACTCCTGGGGACTTCATCCATGGGATATTCCAGGCAAGGGACCAGCAGAGGTGGTTTGCCATTGTCTTCCTCTGGAGTTTCCCAACTCCACCCACTGCAGCTGCAGAACTACATAAGGGCAGACTGGTACAGGGAGACATAGAAAGCAAAACAATTCTCAAGGCTGCTTCAGCATTAAGCTCCCTGTAGAAAGAAATATGGCAGGACCCGGGCTAATACATTAGAGGGTCATGACTATCTATCTATCTATCTATCTATCTATCTATCTATCTATCTATCTATCTATCTATCTATCTATCTATCTATCTGTCTGTCTGTCTGTCTGTCTGTCTGTCTGTCTGTCTGTCTGTCTGTCTGTCTGTCTGTCTGTCTGTCTGTCTGTCTGTCTGTCTGTCTGTCTGTCTGTCTGTCTGTCTGTCTGTCTGTTTATTTATTTATTTATTCGATTTATAGGTCGCCTCACCCCCAAAGGGCTCAAGGCGGCTCACAATATGGCTGTTCACAATGACAGCAAATAAATACAAAGACAAAATATAACTTAACCCCATTAAAATCTAATAGCAGCAATTACTTTAAATGAACAGAAATTAAAACAACAAAAGTTGTTAAAAACAAGCGCCCGATCCAAAGGCCAGAGAGAGAGGGGGAAAGGCAGGGCCCGAGATGGGAAACAGGCCCAGCCAAGATGGAAAACAGGCAGCCTCAATGGGGGGCGGTAGAGCCGCAGCTAGCCCCCCCAAAAGCCCGGTGGAACAGCTCGGTTTTACAGGCTCTGCGGAACTCCCCAAGGTCCCGCAGGGCCCGGACAGCTGGAGGTAGAGCATTCCACCAGGCAGGGGCCAGAGCCGCATCGTCGCAGGGCCAGGGGTCTCCAGCAGTTCTGCCGCCGCTGAATGCAGCGGCCTATGTGGGACATAGGGGGTAGACTGGTACATTGTGCAAGTGCCAGAACTCTCAGCCTGTCTAGCACCCTGCCATGGGACTTTGGACTGGCTTGTGGGTATGTTTTTTTCCAATAACTTAAAAGAGAAGAAAAGATAAAAATTTAAAATAAGGAAATAAGCTTTAAGCAGAAGCAGTGGCTGAACTTGCATATGTGTTAAGGGATTTTCGAGAGGTTGCTTGAGGATTTTATTGGCACACGACGCCAGCTTACCATCTCTATAAAAGTATTCCCTGACTCACAGGGCTTTTCCTGCATATGGCGTATCGCCTTGTCACGGTTCAAGGGACCCCTCTGCCTCTCCCTGCTGCCTTTTGTCTCCACAAGTGTTGAGAAATTACTCCACATCATTTCAGTGTGCATTCAAGCCATTAAAGAACTGAAGATTTCCGTCACACCCAAATAGGTTCACTGTGACTTTACACGTCCCATTTCCTGCTGTGCTCTAAAGCAAGTGTCTGTTGTTCTGAACTTTGAAGAATTACAAGTATACATAGACTGGAAATTTTTTAAAAGAAGTTGGGGTCCTACGAAAAAATCGCGACCCAAAGATGGATCTAGCTTGAATCAAGAAAGCCAAAGACAAACAAAAGCCTTCTTTTGCACAGGTTTTGTTTTAACTCTGTGTGAGTGTCTGTGTTTAAATGTATGGCTTTCATAAAAACGTATTGATCCATATTGTTTTCATGAAGGACTTACGTGCTGTCTCTTAGTCTGGACTTCCTGTCCGAAAGCACAGCCTTCTTCCTGCTGAGCTCGTCTGAAGACTTCAGGGCAGAAGAATGCATTCCTCTGCTCTCTCAAATAATTTTTCACTTGTGATTACAGGTGAGACTATAGAACGGAAGGTGGCCCTTAAGGCCAATCTACGTGAGCGTTGTGGGTTTTCTGGGCCGTGTGGCTGCGGTCTGGTAGGGTTTGCCCCTAATGTTTTGCCTGCATCTACAGCTGTCATCTTTAGAGGCATGTTACAGTAAGAGCTATGGCAGTGGTGGCGAACCTTTTTGAGACCGAGTGCCCAAATTGCCACCCCAAACCCACTTATTTATCACAAAGTGCCAACACGGCAATTTAATCTGAATACTGAGGTTTTAGTTTAGAAAAAATGGTTGGCTCTGAGGCTTGCGTTACTCAGGAGTAAGCTTAGTGGTAGTCGGTGGCTTCGCTTTGAAGCAACCATGCAACTCTTCAAACAGGTGAATCATGACCCTAGGAGGGTTTACTCAGAAGCAAGCCCCATTGCCAGCAACTGAGCTTACTCCCAGGTAAAGGATCGTGCTTTCATTCTTCGCATGAAAATCAGTGGAGTTTAACAGCGCTTAACAAGGTTACCTATACTGCTTCCCCAAAACTAGGTCTTAGATTTAATGCTAATAATTGAGCCCACCGGCCCAGGCCAGCCTAGATGGGGGGAGGGGCAACTCTGTTTGCGCGTGCTCACAGAGAGGGCTCTGAGTGCCACCTCTGGCACCCGTGCCATAGGTTCGCCACCACTGATCTATGGCAATTATACCCCACTGAAGTCCCTCCTCCCCAAAACCTGCCCTCCTCAGGCCCTGAAATCTCCAGGTGGTTCACAACCCACAGGTGTTTGGCAACCCTTTTTGGCAAAAGGTGTTTGGCAACCCTTTTTCTCCCCCTGAGGCAGCATTTGAAGCCCATTTGGGTTCACCTGTACTTGTAAAAAAGCCACTCCCTGCAGCTGCTTTGGGCCCCGTAAAAGGATTTATAGAATCAAAGGGTTGGAAGAGGCCCCAAGCAAGGGCCATCAAGTCCAATCCCCTGCCATGCAGGAACACACAATCAAAGCACTCCCGACCCATGTTCATCCAGCCCCAGGGAACTCCTTAAAAGCCCAAATGTGTTCAGCTCTGAATAGTTCAGCTCTGAATTGACTTTTAGTCTGATCCAGCCGTGTGAGCACAGACTGAGCTGCAACAGCAATTAGCCACACAGCGACTCTTTGTAGGTTCTTATACTCCTGATAGTTGCATTTGAGGAAACCCTGCATGAAAGTTGAAACTGGGGACGCTGCTTTTTCAAAGGCCTTGGGTTTCACTGGAACTCCGCAGTTTCCTTTGCGCAAGTTTTGCCGTAAATCAGCTGATGCTACTTTTAATGAGCGGTGTTCTTTGTGAGCTGTAAGCACACACAAAACTGAAAGGTTTCCCATCCTTAAGAATTAATTAATCTCTCCAATGTCCATTATCATCCATTCGCTATTTGTCCACTTCGAATTAAAATGCTATCTGTGCCAGATCGATCCCCCGGAGGCTGGCTTAGCCTTTTAGCACCATTTCACCAAGCTTGCATTCTGCAAAGTTGCATCTAAAGTTCCTTATTCTGTTGCAGAAGGCATTGGGAAAAGGGGGCGGGGAGAGCTGCCACCTCTCTGTTCTTTAAGCATAAGCATAAGCATTTTATTGTCATTGTGCACGCACAATGAAATTTACAGCAGCATTCCTCGATGCACACAATTTCAGACTCATACCCCATCCTCACTTTCCCCTTCCTCCACCCATCCCTACACAGCCCCAAACACATCAACACGAAGCCACGGAGTTCATCATAGCCACAGCTCTAGAGTAGAAGCTGTCTCTAAGTCTCTTTGTCCTAGTTTTGATAGACCTGTATCGTCTGCCAGATGGTAACAGTTCAAAAACAGTTCCGCAGGGCCTGCAGGACGGAGTTGTTCCGCCGGGCCTTTGGAGGAACTAGCCGTTGATGGTGCCCCCCCCCCCGGCCTTTTACATCTGTGCCTTTTGCCATCTTGGGACTTGCTGTTCTTCCCTCCTGAAAAAGGATTTTAAAATGGAACTGTCGGACGCCATCTTGAAAACTAACCCAGTTATAACGTTTAGTTTTAATTTTTATTGCTGCTTTTAATGGTTTTAGCTGTTTTATTTTATACATGATGGTTATTGTACTGTACACCACCCAGAGCCCTTCGGGGATGGGCGGTATAAAAATTGAAAGAATGAATGAATGAATGAATGAATGAATGAATGGATAAATAATAAATAAATAAATAAATAAATAAATAAATAAATAAATAAATAAATAAATAAATAAATAAATAAATAAATAAATAAAGAGAGTGTGCTGGATGAGATGGGTCTCTCAGAATATTTTGGGCTTCCTTTAGGCTTCGGGAATTATAGAGTTCTTCCAAGGAGGGGAGAGGGCAGCCGATAATCCTCTGTGCAGTAGTGATCACCCTTTGGAGCGCCTTCCTATCTGCCACTGGGCAACTGGAGAACCATACACAGATGCAGTAGGTTAAGACACTCTCTATAGCACAGCGGTAAAAGGACACCAGGAGTTTTCCATTCAGTTGTTGTTTCCTTAAAAGTCTCAGTACAGTCTTTGCTGGGCCTTCTTAACCACCGCGGCAGTCTGAGCATTTGCAGCTTCCTATCCCAGAAAGAGATATGAGATCCCAGAGGATGGCCTGGGCTAGCCCCATCTCCTCCAATCTTACAAGCTAAGCAGGGTCGGCCCTGGTTAGTGTTTAGATGGGAGACCACCAAGGAAGCCCAGAGTTGCTACACAGTGACAGGCAATGGCAAACTATCTATGCTGCCACCTGCTGGCAGGCAGGGCACACTCAGGTCTAGCCCTACTGGGACAAACAGGCAGCAGGCAACAGTGTAGTTGGAAGACAGTCCAATGGATCAAGGCAGGCGGCAGGCAAAAGCTTAGTCAAGAGTCAGTCCACAGGTCACGGAACAGGAGATCCGATAAATAGGCTGGGAATCAACGGTTGACCAGGCACACAGAGGCAACAGGTAACGCACTCGTTGCACCCAGGCAGAACCAAGCTCAAGGTAAGGCTTATATACAGATCCTTGCCCATGGGGCTCGGATTCTGCAAGGATTTAATCCTCATCAGATGCAGACACTTCTATCTTCCCATATCTTGCTGCAATACGAGCACTCCTCCTTTGCTCCTGAAACAGTTGCCTCTACCTCAGAGGCATAGCAAGGGGGGAAAGCGCCCAGTGCACCGGTCCATCCTCTGCCCCTGTCCCACCTCGAAACGCCCCGCCCTGCCATGCCTCCGCCACGCCCCCACAGGGGGCGCTCCCGGTGTGTTACGCACCCCCCTAGTCCCCTTGAAGCTACGCCTCTGCTCTGCCTCAGCCTTCTGTGCACAGCTGGCTCATTACTGGGTTCCCTAGAAAGATCTGCAGGCTCTTCCACCTGCACGACATCAAGCAGGGAAGGGCTGGGAGTTGGCTGTGCTGCCTGATCTTCCTCATGAGCAGCCAGATCTGGCGGCACCAGTGGTGGGATCCAAAAATTTTAGTAACAGGTTCCCATCGTGGTGGGATTCAAACAGTGGCGTAGCGCCAATGGGGCTGGGCGTGGCACGATGGGGGCATGGCCAGGCATTCCGGTGGGGGGGCATTAATAATTTCTCTGTTACTGTAAAAAACTCTTACTGTAAAAAACAAGTTCCTAATTTCGAGCTGGTATCTTTCTGTCCATCATTTAAACTCATTATAGCAAGTCCTATCGTCTACTGCCAACAGAAACAACGACTTCTCCTCTAATTGACTTCCTGTCAAATACTTAATACTTTCAAATACTTAATTTTGTTTCTAGAAATCAAAAGAAGGCTACTTTCCTTCAACAAGGAACTTTACCATATTTCTAAAACATGTTTTTAAAACAGCCCAACAGGGAGAATTATCCCGTTTTCTACCTTCGTTAACCAGCCACATAGGAAACAACAGGACTTTGTGATTTTTGGACCTGATGGAATTTCTAACGGAAAAGCAGACCCAATTAGTAACCCCCTCTCGGCACACACAAATAATTAGTAACCCACTCTCGGGAACTAGTGAGAACCTGCTGGATCCCACCTCTGGGTGGCACCGTGTTGTCAGGTTCTGCATCAGAGTCCTCTATGTCCTGGTAAGTACCCAGGTGCTGGCTCATGACACCACCTCTGTTTGTCTCTGACCTGACCCCAATGGCCCAGGCTAGCTGGATCGCATCGCATCTTAGAAGCACAGCAGGGTAAGTCCCAGTTAGTGCTTGCATGGGAGACCACAAGGAAGTCTAGGGTTGGCACAGAGGGGCAGGTAATGGCCAACCATCTTTGTACGTGTCTTGGAAACCCTACGGGATTGCCATCTTGTCAGCTGTGACTTGATGGCACTTTCAACCATCCCAAAATGAACTGGATAGGAAGACTTATTTTAAGAGATTAGTTTATTCAAAACATGGTTTCAAGGTGGAGGCAGAAGAAGTCCTCCAGCTTCTCCACTGACTTCATCCATTATCTCCTATTGTGACACCAGTATTCTTTTCCAGGTAACTGAGCCTATGATTGATAAAGAAGGAAGAATAAGGCCATGGCAAACAATTTAGGATGAAATAATGAATATGAAGGAAAGCTTCTGAGCAGTGGTGGGATCCAAAAATTTTAGTAACAGGTTCCCATGGTGGTGGGATTCAAACTGTGGCGTAGCGCCAATGGGGCTGGGCGGGGCACGACAGGGGCGTGGCCGGGCATTCCAGGGGCGGGGCATTCCTGGGCGGGGCTGTGGCAAGGACGCAGCCGCTGCGCCGGTCCTTGGGCAGGAAACGAATGCACGCAGGTGCAGGCTGCCACGCACGCCGGTGCACCTCCTGCTAGACTGCTTCAAGTTCTGCGCGCTACTGCTGAGAGGAGGGGCGTAACTAAGGCAAAAATCACGTGGCAGAATCACCAATTAGTAACCTACCCCATTCTCTCTCCTTCCTTCCTTCCTTCCTTCCTTCCTTCCTTCCTTCCTTCCTTCCTTCCTTCCTTCCTTCCTTCCTTCCTTCCTTCCTTCCTTCCTTCCTTCCTTCCTTCCTTCCTTCCTTCCTTCCTTCCTTCCTTCCTTCCTTCCTTCCTTCCTTCCTTCCTTCCTTCCTTCCTTCCTTCCTTTTTGCCTCCTCCTCCCCTGTTACTTATATATTTACTTCCATTATCTAGATCAAATGATGGATGTTTTTAGAAAGACAGGTATTTTAGTCCAAAACAAAAAAGAGATAACTTCTAACTGTAAACTTTAATGTTATACGTATATCTGTGTTTATTTTTATTACATTAATATGATTGCATTATGGTATCTTGTGAATGTTGGACACTGGCCTGAGCCCAGGAAGAGAAGAGGGATGGATAAATTGCATTAAAAAGACATAATAATCAAATAATTAAATAAATAATTATTATTGCACTGGCAGTCCAGTGAACTCTTCTCATAGGTGCTGATACCCCATTTGGAGTAGTTGATGGTGTCCTGCTATTCTGAAAAAGAAAAGGAAAAGGAGGAGGAGGAGGAGGAGTTTGGATTTATACCCTGCTTTTCTCACCATAAGGAGTCTCAAAGCAGATTATAAACTCCTTCCCTTCCTCTCTCCTCAACAGACACCTTGTGAGGTAGGTGGGGCTGAGAGAGTTCAGAGAGAACTGTGACTGGCCCAAGGTCACCCAGTAGGAATGCAGGAGTGCAGAAATACATGTGGTTCACCAGATAAGCCTCTGTAACTCAGGTGGAGGAGTGGGGAATCAAACCCGGTTCTCCAGATCAGAGTCCGCCACCCTTAACCACTGCAGCATGCTGGCTCTACTCAGCCAACTGAGTCCTTCCATCTTGCAAGCCTTTCCCACCAGAGATTATTGCTTTGGAAAGCTTTGCACTCTACTGGCACAATGATTTTTATTTATTTATTTATTTATTGTTGTATTTATAAACCGCCCTCCCCCGAAGGGCTCAGGGCGGTGAACAAACAATAGATAGAGCACAGTAAAATCCACAGTATCAAATATAAATAAACATTAAATGATGGCTCTATATTGTTAAAAACCAACCCCATTAAAATTAAATGCAGCGTTCCAACATCAAATATATCGATGGCGTCCAATCACTAAATCCCCTTAGAGGAAGGAGGAGGGGAAAGGGCGGCAGAGTCCATAGATGACATAAGAGGGGGGGGAGCCATCAGCGACCGGGCTCTCCAAAAGCCCGGTGGAACAGCTTCGTCTTGCAGGCCCTGCGGAAATCGTTAAGGTTCCGCAGGGCCCGCGTAGCTGGAGGTAGAGCGTTCCACCAGGCAGGGGCCAGAGCTGTAAAGGCTCTGGCCCGGGTGGAGGCCCGTCGCATCATTGAAGGGCCAGGGATCACCAGTAAGTTGGCCTCTGCCGAACGCAGAGGCCGATTTGGGACATATGAGGCAAGGCGGTCCCGTAGGTACGGAGGTCCCAGGCCGCGCAAGGCCTTAAAGGTCAATACCAACACCTTGAAAATGATTCGGAATTCAACCGGTAACCAGTGCAGGTGGCGCAACACAGGTGAAATATGGTCTCTGGCGGCACCCCCTGTGAGCAGACGGGCCGCAGCATTCTGGACCAGTTTTAGTTTCCGAATCAGACGCAAGGGAAGGCCTGCGTAGAGCGAGTTGCAATAATCTAGCCTGGAGGTGACCGTTGCGTGGATCACAGTAGCCAGATCCGTTTGGGAGAGGAAGGGGGCCAGTCACCGGGCCTGCCGGAGATGGAAAAACACAACCCGGGTTACATGGGCCACCTGGGTCTCCATTGAAAGAGATGAATCCAGGTGGACCCCCAGGTTGCGAACGGAGGGGGCCGGTGCCAATGTAGCCCCCTCCCACACCGACGGCTGGAAATCCCCCACCCCACCCCCCTGACCCAGCCAAAGGATCTCCGTCTTCGATGGATTCAGTTTTAACCTGCTCTGCTTCAACCAACCAGCAACCGCCTCCAAACAATGCTGGAGAGCCGCAGGGGCGATGACCGTCCCCCTCTCCATCAACAGAATGAGCTGAGTGTCATCGGCGTATTGATGACAGATCAGCCCAAAGCTCCGTACCAACTGAGCAAGGGGTCTCATATAGATGTTAAATAATAGCGGGGACAACAGCGCTCCCTGAGGTACACCACACTGAAGTGGGCACTTTCGGGAGGCCTGGTCCCCGCACCACACTTGCTGAGTCCGGTCCCGGAGAAACGAGGCAATCCACTGAAGGACAGTGCCTCGCACCCCGGAAGCGGCCAGGCGGCGGGTCAAAAGGTCGTGGTCGACCACATCAAACGCTGCGGTGAGATCTAACAACACCAGCAGCGCCGATCCGCCTCGGTCTAGTTGCATACGGAGCGTGTCTGTGACGGCGACAAGAACAGTCTCCGTCCCATGCCCAGCACGGAAGCCGGACTGGAAGGGATCGAAAGCCGATGTGTCCTCCAGGAAGCCCTGAAGCTGCTCCAACACCACTCTCTCAATTACCTTCCCCAGAAACGAAAGATTCGAGACGGGGCGGTAATTGGCCAGATCACCAGGATCTAATGATGGTCTTTTTAAGAGTGGGCGGACCACTGCCTCCTTCAACCCACCCGGAAAAACTCCTTGCTCAAGGGGGCTATTGATGATATTCAACAGGTGGGGTCGTAGCTCCGCCCGGCATGCTTTAATAAGCCAGGAGGGGCACGGATCCAGAAGACAGGTAGTAGGTCTAACAGCAGCCAGGACCCTGTCAACAGCGGCTTCAGAGAGCAGGGAAAACTGGGCCAAACAAGGGCCAGAAGACGGCAAGGGAGCCTCCAGTTCACTTATTGTCTCTAAGGTGGAGGGAAGGTCCTGGCGGAACGATGCGACTTTATCTGCAAAAAAGCTCATGAATGCCTCACAGCTAATAGCCAATTGATGATTTGTAGTACCCTCAGTCAATGAGGTGAGCGATCGAATAATGCGGAATAATTGTGCTGGGCGAGAGCTAGCAGATGCAAGAGAGGAGGAGAAGAACATCCTCTTCGCCTCCTTCGTTGCCATCTCATAGGCCTTCATAAACGTCCTATAAGATGTTCGTGCGGCCTCGTCACGAGATTTCCTCCACACTCGCTCTAGCCGTCTGAGCTCCCGTTTCATACAGCGTAGCTCCTCAGTGTACCAAGGAGCCAGCCTTGACCGGGGGCGCAGAGGGCGCCGGGGAGCAATAACCTCGATGGCATCGGAAAGGCGGGAGTTCCAGTCTTCCACCTGCTCATCGAGGGTGCCGGTGGGTTCAGGGTCCCGCAGAGCATTCAGGAATCCAGAAGGATCCATAAGTCTCCGCGGGCGGGCATAAATCTGCCCGTCGCCTAGACAGGGATGAAGCGGCACCTCCACCCGAACCCTCAGGGCATAATGGTCAGACCATGGCACTCTATCAGTAGAGGATATGACCATATCAATTCCTGACCCAAAGACCAAGTCAAGTGTATGCCCGGCGTCATGAGTGGGGCCAGAACTTACCAAGGAGAGGCCCAGTGTCGCCATGGATGAAACCAGGTCCGCAGCCACCACACACGAGGCGGTGTCGACATGGACGTTGAAGTCACCCAAGACAATAAGTCTGGGGAACTGCAACGCCCAGTCAGCCACCACCTCTAGCAGCTGCAGCAGGCCGTTCCCCGGTGCGCTAGGCGACCGGTACACCAGTAGGACTGCCAACCTCTCCGAGGCCATCCACTCCAGGCCAACACATTCCAGACCTATGATCTCCGGGACAGGGATAGCCCTAAAGGGGATAGTATCACGGATGAACATTGCCACACCACCACCCCGGCCCTGTGTTCGTGACCGGTGGAGACACGCGAAACCTGGTGGGGAGACCTCGCCTAAGGCGACGGTCTCCCCTTCTCGCACCCAGGTCTCGGTGATACAGGCCAGGTCCATCTGTTGGTCTTCGAGATATCCTCGAAGAACAGTGGTCTTATTATTTATGGACCTGGCATTTATCAACACCAGTGACGAAGCAGAGTAGCCCTGAACCCTACCACCTACGTCCCTCGGGATAGATCGGAGGTCAGAAGGTGGGCGAGCATATTTTCTGCATCTCGCCCATCTTCTCTCATATGGCCACCGTCTACCATCATACTTGCCCTGTCCCGTTAGCACTGGGATCCCTAGGCCCATGGGTGGCTCCCCCATTCCCTACCGTCCCTAGTCCAATCTAACTTCCTGGCGAGAGCTCCCCACTACTGTGGGCTCGGGCTCGCTGCTAACTAGGCCTATCTAACTAACCTAACACAACAGATCTACAATTAATTTAGATCGCAACAATACAACCAACACTCACTAAATTATACTAACTAATTCCCAAAGCCTATGCTAACTATCTATTAACAGTATAATCAATTACAGAATAATCAGAGTTTGAGGTGTTAATAAATACAGTCAGCATGAAGATCTTAATAGACAAGTATAACTAGAATAACTTCCCGATGCTCACACCAACGGGGGTTATATGTGTCCTCGAAGGTGATAGAGTACTATGCCATAATTTTGGGTTTTTTTTGGGGGGGGGATACACCAAGGAGCAGGGATTGCCAAGGGACTATCTTTGGGCATTTGTTGCTTAATCATATAGTCCTCTTAACTCCAAGTCTGGGCCTTTCCCCACTTACCTTAAGCCCCGTGCTACTCTCCACAGGTAGCGTGGGGTCCCCTGGCACTCCCCACGACAGGGGCGGTGACAGCGCAGCCGCCCCGACGCTGCCGCTGTCGCTGTCGCACCCCCTCAGCGCGCGGCATCCCTGGCGCTTTTTGCAACTGTGCCTTTTGATGACACCGCGCAGCGCGGGGTCGTGGGGACTCCCGGGCGCGCCCAGGGATGCTGCGCGCTGAGAGCAGCGTGTGGCATAGGGGGGATCCTGGTGAGTGGGGAAAGGCCCTCTGTCTTCCCTTTCATAATGAACCACAATCACACATGACTGCAAATATAGTTGGTGCCAGATGTTACGTCAAAATGACATTGCAGATATTGGAAAAATCAGTGGAGATTTTCTTCAACCATCCTTAGGCCTGTCATCAGTTCCAAGTCCCACGGGCATTATTTGTTCTTTCCGAGTCAAATCTACTTGCAGGGACAATTATCCACCCAATTGTGCAATCAATGCACGTCCTGGCACTTGGCCACTCTGTCATTACCTGATTACAGTCACTTCTCTGCGTCTAACGCAGAGCAATTATCCGCCAGTCATCTCCACCACCAGACTCTTGGTTCTTAAACATCCAGACACAGATAGAAGAAGAAGAGTTTGGATTTACCCCCTGTTTTTTCTCTCCCGTAAGGAGACGCAAGGCAGCTTACAAGCTCCTTTCCCTTCCTTTCCCAACAGACACCCCGAACACACCTTTGGACGGGTTGGTCAGGTCTGTGTCTATTTTCCTGACCTGGATGGCCCAAGGGATGTAATTGTATCTCTCTATTCTGCATTGGTTATATTGTGTACAGTTCTGGGCACTGCAATTCAAGAAGGATGTTGACAAGCTGGAATGGGTCCAGAGGAGAGCAACCGAAATGGTAAAAGGTCGGGAATCCATGCTCTACGACAGACCTGGGCATTATACGGCCCGCGGGCCACATCCGACCCGCTGGATGACCCTCACTGGCCCCCCTGCCTTTTGGCCCGGCCCTCCACAATATTTTCTGTTTCTTATGCGGCCCCATGGAAAAAATAATTGCCCACCCCTGCTCTACGAGGAGAGACTTAGGGAGCTGGGGATGTTTAGTTTGGTGAAGAGAAGGTTAAGAGTTGACATGATAGCCATGTTCAGATATTTGAAGGGATGCCATGTTGGTGAGGGAGCAAGCTTGTTTTCTGCAGCTCCAGAGACTAGGACCAGGAATAATGGGTTCAAGGTGAAGGAAAAGAGATTCCGCCTAAACATCAGGAAAAAACTTCCTGACTGTCACGGCTGTTGGACAGGGGAATGCACCACCTCAGAGTGTGATGGAGTCTCCTTCTTTGGAGGTTTTTAAAGGGAAGCCGGATGGCCAACTGTCAGGAGGGCTTTGATTGTATGTTCCTGAATGGCAGGGGGTTGGACTTGATGGCCCTTGGGGGTCTCTTCCAACTCTATGATTCTATGGTTCTAAGCTAGCCTGTCTTGTCAGCTCTCAGAAGCTAAGCAGGGGCAGCCCAGATAAGTACTGGGATGGGAGGCCAATGAGGATGTCCAGGGTTGCTACACAGAGGCAGGCAATGACAAACCACCTCTGTTATCCTGCCTTGAAAGCTTTATTGGTGGCCATCAATAGGCTGAGACTTGATGGCACTTTCCACCACAATGTCTATCATGATAACTTTGTGCCAATCAAGTCGCTACCCCAGAAGCACGGGGGTCTTCAAGGCAAGAGATCAGCAGAAGTTCTCTCTCTTTTTTGTCAGTTCCTTCCTCTGCATACCAACTCCAGCCTTCCTTGGTGGTCTCCCATCCAAGTACTAACCAGGGCCGACCCTGCTTAGCTTCTAAGATCTAGCAAGATGGGTCTAGCCAGGGCTGTCCAGATTGCTCTGCCAATCATAGCCAAGCAGAAAGCTGGGAAGAAAGTGGGAAGTTAGAACCACACCAGGCCCTGACAGAGAGCAAGAGCAAGCGGAGTTTGTGTCATGGCATCCACTGACTGATCTCAGGCAGCTTTTTCTTAGTGCTCTTAATTTAAAATAATATGATGTCGAAGAAGGGATGCCAAATGTCTGAGTAAATCACTCTCAATGCAGGAGGCAGTTCATTTGACAGCACAGACGAGGCTTCTCCAATGCTTCCTTGCACATCTTGTCCTGTAGCAATCTGTTCTATTATCTCCACAGAGATAGTATGGTATAGTGGCTAGAGTGCTGAACATTATAATGTAAAGAACAGGGTACCAGCCACACACCTCCTCCATTCATTGATGAACCTCAAGTTCTGTTAGCCTCAACTAGCCAATGCCCTCAACCCAAAACTCCTTGTAAGGAGGAAAAGGTGATAGATATGCCCTTATATAAAGCAGTGGTGCGACCGCACTTGGAGTACTGTGTTCAGTTCTGGTTGCCACATCTCAAAAAGGATATAGAAAAAGTGCAGAGAAGGGCAACAAGGATGATTGAGGGACTGGAGCACCTTCCTTATGAGGAGAGACTGCAGCGTTTGGGACTCTTTAGTTTGGAGAGGAGACGTCTGAGGGGGGATATGATTGAAGTCTATAAAATTATGCATGGGGTAGAAAATGTTGACAGAGTGGTGGGATTCAAACAGTGGCGTAGCACCAGTGGGGATGGGCGGGGCACAATGGGGGCATGGTCAGGCATTCCGGGGGCAGGGCATTGCTGGGCGGGGCTGTGGCAAGGACGCAGTCGCTGCGCCAGTCCTTGGGCAGGAAACGAATGCACGCAGGCGCAGGTTGCCACGCACGCCGGTGCACCTCCTGCTAGACTGCTTCAAGTTCTGCGCGCTACTGCTGAGGAGCGGAGGAGGGGCGTAACTAAGGCAAAAATCACGTGGCAAAATCACCAATTAGTAACCCCCTCTCGGCACACACAAATCTTTAGTAACCCACTCTCGGGAACCTGTGAGAACCTGCTGGATCCCACCTCTGGCTACAGGGAAGCGCATGAGGGAGACTGGTCAGTTTGAAGTGGAATATCAGCTTCCTGAGGGGAAAGCTGGGACCCTTCTTGGTCTGTGGACACGGGGATTCTAGGCAGGGACCCAACCAACTCACCTTTGGGCATAGGGCCATAAGAAAGCTAAATACTAGTTTGAATGATAATATGGACTTTTGCTTTTCATTATATGTTTATGTGTTCCTCAACCCTACTAAGGGAAGTTTAGCTTTACTGTTCATCCAAATAAAATATTTTGTTGCGCATTAAGGCAATACGGGCTCTGGTGCTGATTATTCCAGAGTTGGTCAGAGGAAAATGGGGAATAATTCCTGAGGAGATAGCTCCTCTGTATTGGGGCTTGTGAAAGGGGAATTAACACCCCCCCCTCTGGGCCCCTTTTTTGCATACTTCAGTGATCTTTCTGAAACGTGCACATTTTTGAAGGGGAAAATTGAAGTCGTTACGAGCGACGCAAGGAATAGGCGAGACACAGCGATATCATCTGGTGGAGAGAAGCCAGTGGCGATATAGCGTGATCCGTGGATCTGGCTACTCTGCCGAGCTGGCGGTCCCTGGCACCTTTTATTAGGGTTTTCGGGAAGGCGGGAGAGCGGGAGAATGTTGCACAATACATGACTCATAGGGGCTGCGGACGTGCGAGAGGAAACGTTCCTGTCTGGGCCTAATCCATACCTGGGGGAATGCACCTTTTGTCCCTTTGTCCAGGACATCTTGTGACCCGTGAGTCACGGGGGTCTTGTGACCGGTGAGGGTGCTTGCCCAGAGGGCAACAGATGGCGCAGGCATTCCTGTGCTCTGTCCGAAGCTCTGCCGGGTTCGCAGGCTCACGCCAACATCAAATAATATTACAAAACTTCCCCCCCCCAAAAAAGCAGTCCTTCCAATCAAATAAAAGCAGAAAACCATGTTCTTGCCTTCCTGTTTTCTTTTTAAATTGGTCTAATACATGACAAATGACTATTCTGTGCTACCAAAGAGACTTTCTTTTCTGCAAGGCTAGAATAGCGTTTCACAGAAAGCGCCAACTAGGAGCCTTCCCATCTCTGCTTACTCGAGTTACAGCTTCTCCCAGGAGATGGTGGAAAACTGCATTAGCCACATTTGGCATCTAAACAAACACACAAGCCACTCCCTCCCTCTGTAAGCACCCCCTACCCTTTCGCAAGACACGTTGTACGTACAACTGTCTCTGATGTAATGAACATAGCCCGAGTAGAAGTGAAATGGCACGCAAGATAAATGGGGCAAATGGTCAGTGAGTAGGATTTTTCTCAACCCTTATGGGATACGCTCAGAAGAAGTCTGGACTTAATGAGGTGAAACCTGGAAACTTCATTTAAAAAGCAACAGGGTATAAAAAGTAAGTTTCTCATTTTTAAAAATGTATACTTGCTTTTCCCAGAAGAGAACAGGTCATGGAGTTGAGCAGCAATTAATGAACATCTCAGTAGGTTTTCCAGAATCCATGTATTTTATTTATTTATTTATTTATTGGGTTTATAAACCGCCCTCCCCCGGAGGACTCAGGGCTCAAAAGTGTACACACTTTTGCTTAACGTGGGGGAAGTTCTTCATGGGGGGAAAAAAGAATTTGTGGAAGACTTCTTTCATTCCACAATAAGAAAAATCGTATTTGATTTTCAAATAAAAAAAGGAGACTCAAATGCATTTTGATTTGGGGTTGTGTTTATGATGTCCGGTGAGATCAGGGACAGAAGAAAATGTAAGCGGCTGACGGAATGGAAATTAACGTAGCTGGGCTGATAACAAGGGCTGACCCACCCAATTCGGAACATATTTACTGTGTGTAACTATTATTCGCTTTTGGTTTTGCTTTGTTTACTAAGAACAAAAGATATTGCAGAATTGAAATACAGGGGGAAGATTAGAGTATCTTTAAAAGTGTCTGTTTGTGAAATATCTTGTGAATTTAATCATATCTTTATGCTAGTAAGAGTGTGAACCTGTGGTTCAGCACAGTGTCATTAGAGGATGAGACTGTAAGAAAGAGTGAGGTTGGTATGTTCTCTGGTTCTCTCATAACTTTTCTGTGGAAGGGAATCCGAAGCTGGACTCCAAAGGAGCAGCAGTGGCGTAGGAGGTTAAGAGCTCATGTATCTAATCTGGAGGAACTGGGTTTGATTCCCAGCTCTGCTGCCTGAGCTGTGGAGGCTTATCTGGGGAATTCAGATTAGCCTGTACACTCCCACACATGCCAGCTGGGTGACCTTGGGCTAGTCACAGCTGCTCAGAGCTCTCTCAGTCCCACCCACCTCACAGGGTGTTTGTTGTGAGGGGGGAAGGGCAAGGAGATTGTAAGCCCCTTTGAGTCTCCTACAGGAGAGAAAGGGGGGGATATAAATCCAAACTCTTCTTCTTCTTCTTCAAATGGGCACACACCCTAATTTATATAATGGCATTATGGCATTTTTCATTTAGTTCTCACCCCCTCGCCTAGTAAGTCCCAATGCTGAATGTGGGGTTTCCACTCCCAATAACTGTCAGCATCTATTATGACCTGAATATGTTTTGTGTAGGTGGTTATAACCAACCCAGGTCTCATCAGCAGACATACAAACTTGAAATGCAGTCTGTGTAATTCTGCAATTTCATTCACTGATTCTCATTTACCTTAATGTGGTACAGTCACCCTCCAGAGCTTTTCGTTGCTCATTTGGGATGTTGTCATTCTGAATAATTTGATGATAGTCCCAATGCTGAATGTGGGGTTTCCACTCCCAATAACTGTCAGCATCTATTATGACCTGAATATGTTTTGTGTAGGTGGTTATAACCAACCCAGGTCTCATCAGCAGACATACAAACTTGAAATGCAGTCTGTGTAATTCTGCAATTTCATTCACTGATTCTCATTTATCTTAATGTGGTACAGTCACCCTCCAGAGCTTTTCGTTGCTCATTTGGGATGTTGTCATTCTGAATAATTTGATGATAGTGGCAATGTGGTCATTTCACTGGTGACCCCTGACTTCATTATGATTCAGAAAAGGCACCCTTTCTACATAGATCTATAAGATCTGCCTCTGCATACTTTCCTGCAAAATGTCTGTTTAACGCTGCCTTCTGTCTCAAGCTTTTAGACCAATCACTAAGATAACGTCTGTTCTGTGGGTGTTAAGGTATTTAAAAGGGCTTATGGGAGAATTTTGCCCCAAAATATTTTCTAAATTCAGGTCTATGATGCTTGTTGGCTTACCCTGTGAAGTTTGAAAACTTGATGAGGCAGCCTAAGGAGCATTTTATGAGTTTGGATTGACAGCATAATTTGTTGTGAAAATTTGCGACGCTATTTGAATAACAGTTTTGTTAACACATCCATCAGTGAAGACAGTGGATAAAGGGGTGTCTAAGAGCCAAAAAATATTCCAGGATAATGTAACCTCAGCTTGTGGGTTCTGTGGGGCAATACTTGGAATGAGTTGCAACAACAATTTTTAAACAACAATATGGTTTACTTCTCTTTACAATTAACATTAAACATCAACATTTAACGTTACAATTCAAGGTCCTGTTCAGGTTGCATTTCAAGTCCTTCTATTTACAGTCTACTGATATTGCCAAGTCCAAATTCTTCTTTGCAAGTTGGCTGGCTCCTGAAGACTCCAAGGGCTTGATGAACAGGTTGCAACATGATGAAGGTCTCCAGGAGAACTCTCACCCATTACAACCACAAAAGAAAACCCTTAACAAGGTGTTAAGGGCTTATAGAAATCAAGGTCCGAGTCTGGTAGCCTTGCTTCTTCTGCAAAAGAGCTCTTGCAGCCTCTCTGCTGCTCCGAGTCTCCACCCCCTTACTGGGTCAACCCATTCTGGGCCAACCCATTCTGGGCATAGGGGTTACAATAACACTAGCTTTCACTGTGTGATAACCAAGAGAAGCTTTTAACATCTTCCTCCAAACAGCAGACAATGCTATTTTCGTGGAGATGAGCTACTAGAAAGTCACCCGAGTTCTTGAAGAGTCTTGTTGACACAGAACCATCCCGGCTTCCAGGAGGTCCAAGGGAGGACTGTGATATTAAAACAGCCTTGTGGTGCTGACAGGGTTCAGAGGTCCATAGTACTTGGACCTGGCTGAAGCAGCAATGACTATGAGTGGGTGAGTCTATATGTTGACACTGTCATTGTGGCCCAAGTCAAAGAGGAGAGATTTACAACGCTGCTGCCATCTCAGGAGATACTTGCCTCATCTGACTCTTGTCCACCAGTGGCCCACCAGGGCAGCACTGTAGTTTTCTGGTACATAAAAGGGCTAGTATGCCTTGAGAAGGTGAGAAATTGATGACCTACAGGCCAGATCTAAGCATCTGACAGTGCCTTGGCTCCCAGTTGCCAGCTCTGGGGTTGTTGTTTTTTTGCCAGAAACATGCCGCAAGAGATAATATTCACCCATCATCCTGAAGGACCGCCACTCTCTTTAACGAAATCTAATGCCAAATTACAGGACAATCATCTCATCACGCCCGACGTCTCCCGTCAGTAAGAGCTTTCCCCTCCGAAACAACCGTCTGTCATCCTGTAAAATGAGACATGAGGCATAAGCAATGAGGCCAGTACATTTTTAAAATCCTCTGATTCTAGAAAATGTTTCTTAGAACAATTCCAGTTCATTTCAGAGGCAGAGGTGGGGATTAAATCAGTTCAAAGCCGGGCAGTGAAGGTTTTGCACGGAAGGGAATATTCAGCACCATGGACAGAGATTTTCAACGAACACACCAGAACTGACTAACCTACAATTACCTGTGAATCGCTGTAGGGCACAGGTATCAAACTCGCGGCCCTCCAGATGTTATGGACTACAGTTCCCATCATCCCCTGCCAGCTGGCAGGGGATGATGGGAACTGTAGTCCATAACATCTGGAGGGCCGCAAGTTTGACACCTATGCTGTAGGGTCACTGTTTGAAACGTAATCACTTCCTGTTCCACACTTCCTGTGGCAATCCCCATGTACAGTTGGTCAGCAGTACACTTCCTGAAGGCGAACACTGTGAATTGGCGTGGAACCATCTTTTATCAGTCACGTTTTTACCACTCCCTTCATCCAAAAAGCATTTAAAAAGTGCATTTCCCCCATGACAACTGCTTTCCCTTCCCATATAAAGTCTGAGGCCCTTCTTAGATCAGAGCTAAGGGCAAATCACGAAAATTTATGCTGTGCATACCCCACTTTTCTCTTGAAGGAGTCTCAAAATGTCTTACAATCATATTCCCTTCCCCTCCTCACAACAAACACTTTGTGAGGTGGGTGGGACGGAGAGAGTTTGGCGAGACCTGTGTCTAGCCTAAGGTTCTTGTGGCTTCTTGTGGAGGAAACAAACCTGGTTCATCGGACTCTGCTACTTGTAGAGGAGTGGGAAATTAAACCCGGTTCTTGAGATCAGAGTACACTGTACTTAAGCATTGCACCCTGCTGGTAGCAAATGATGCTTCAGATGTTTCAAAAGCAAGACAATAGCTCAACTTTTTAGGGTGGCTTACAGGGATATTTAAGGTAATTTATTGTTGTAGATTTCACAGCTGCCAGATCTTTAGCTGGTTGTTGGCCTTCATTACAATTCGAGCCTCACCCAGAGGCCTAGGAAGTTGTAATGTATCGGCGTAGTATTCATGCAGATCCCAGCAGGGCTGCCTTCTGAATTTATTATTATTGTAGATTTCACAGCTGCCAGATCTTTAGTTGGTTGTTGGCCTTCATTACAATTCGAGCCTCACCCAGAAGCCTAGGAAGTTGTAATGTATTGGCATCATCATCATCATCATCATCATCATCATCATCATCATCATCATCATCATCATCATCATCATCATCATCATCATCATCATCATCATCAACTTATACCTCACCTTTCTCTTCAGAGGGCACTCAACATGGCTTACATATTTCTTCTCTCATCTGTTTTATCCTCATAAGAACCCTGTAAGGTAGGGTAGACTTAGGGAATGGCAAGATTCTATGGGAGAGTGGGGACTCAAACCCGGGTTTCCCAGATCCTGGTCCAACACTGTACCCACTACTACACCATCCTGGCTTTCAAAGCTGACTGATGTTAGAGTCGTGTCCAGTGATTTTTCTTTCTAAGATGATAACATTATGATGTTTTGCCCTGACTGTGTGATTTCAATGTTGTAAATTTATGGGCAGTTTATGGGCAGGTGGAATGGAATGAATTGTATGTGATGGTGATGGAAAGTACCGATGAATCAGAGATGGTTTGCAGAAACCTCATGGGGTTTCCCAGGCAGGAGATGAACAGAGGTGGTTTTGTCATTGCCTGTGTCTATGTAGAAACCCTGGACTTCCTTGGTGGTCTTCCATCCAAGCATCAACCATGGCTGACCCTACTTAGCCACCAATATCTGGTAAGATCAACCTAGCTCAAGCCTTCCAGATCGGGGTGGATTGTATGTAGTGTGCTAAAAATAAATAACATCTTGCATCAAAACAACTGCCCTGACCTGGATAGCTCATGCTGGTCTGATCTTGTCCAACTTCAGAAGCTCAGTAAGGTCAGCCCTGGTTAGTATTTGGATGGGAGAATACCAAGGAGTAACAGGGTTGCTACATGGAGGCAGGCAATGGCAAACCCCCTTTGTATTTATTTTGCCCTGTCCCAAGCTAGCTCAGCCTTATTAGATATTGGAAGTCAAGCAGGGTCAACTCTGGTCGGCACTTGGTTGAGAGACCACTAATGAAGTCCACCGTACTATTTCCATGCCTCTGTAGTAGTGGTGAAGATGATAAAGAAGAAGAGTTTGGGATTTATACCCCACCTTTCTGTCCAGTAAGGTGGCTTACAAGCTCCTTTCCCTTCCTCTCCCCACAGCAGACGCCCTGTGAGGTAGGTGGGCCTGAAAGAGTTTTGAGGCCCCTTCCACACATTCAGAATAATGCACTTTCAATCAACTTTCACAATTGTTTGCAAATGGATTTTGCACAGTAAAATCCGGCTGCAAAAATGCATTGAAAGTGGATTGAAAGTGCATTATTCTGCATGTGCGGAAGGGGCCCGAGAGAACTGTGATGGCCCAAGGTCATCCGGCAGGCTTCATGTGTAGGAGTGGGGAATCAAACACAGTTCTCCAGATTAGAGTCCACCACTCTTAACCACTAGGCCATGCTGGCTCCCAGAACAAAGCTGTGCCCCCGCTGGATTTTCATGATGATATTGAGACTCTTTTTATGTTGGGCATACTTGGTGAGAAGAATCACAGCTGCTAACTGGTGAGCGTCTGCAACGTTTGGCAAAGGGCACAGCCAAGCAATTACAGTATTCCCTCTGTACCCTGCGCGGGAGTGATATCAATCCATATATAATTCATTATTTGCTTTCTTGAGATCCCCATCCCATTTATCCAGAACAATAATAAATCTCAAAGACAGCTTGAGTTGTATTTGGAATAGCCTGTGTTCCAAGCAATGTGCTCGATGCTCTGAAAATAATGTCCGAATAATGGGCCAAAGTAGTACACAGCTTTGTGGACTTTTCCAGGAAGGAACCATCAGGGCTAAGCTGAATTGTATATTTTCAGGAATGCTTTCAGGAAGTTAAAGGGTTTCCGGAACTTGCTCCATTCTTCTTTGCTGACTTACTGTTCTCCAAACTGCGCCATCAAAAGAAAGAAGCAAACCTGTTTTCTTCATATGACAAATGGGGAAAAAAAAATATTTTCCTTCCGGTTGGTATTCACAGAATGAAAATATTTTCTGCCTCTTTTCCAAGTTAATTATGCATGGTCTGATAAAATATTAAGGAAGGCTTCTCCTTTTATCAATGAGAAGTTTTTGTTGATTACATTTTGGAGAAATGATGTCCTCGTATCCCATGAATAAAAATCTTTGTTGCAACAGATGACTACAGCCATTTCTCAGGAAAAATTGAAAACGTTCATGTATATTTACATGTGGGGGGGGGGTGATAATTGGAATAAATATTCTAATTCAGAAATCAACCATTTCGTTTCCCTGTTCCTCTCAATCTGTTTATAGAGCATCTGGCAGCTGCCAGACTTGGATATTTTCTCTACTACACCTTCTCCAACAAAGGGTAAATTCTGCTCACGGGCAGGAGCGATGCCAAGATGGCTGACTTTCTGGGTGCTAACAACTTCCGCCCGTTCACTCGAGAATCTTTGGCGGCCATTGAGAAACGCATTGCAGCCAAGAAAGATTGCGAAGACCCGCCCCCGGAAGAGAAGCCCCGCCCTCAGCTCGACCTTCAGGCTTTCCAGAAGCTTCCCGCCCTCTATGGACATCCTCCATCAGAGCTCATTGGAGAGCCCTTGGAGGACCTTGACCCTTACTACCAGGACCATAAGGTAAAACCCCTTTTTTGTAGCTAGTTTGGTTCATTCACATTGCTTGAGAAACCAAAACATATCTTTATTTGAACATATGAAGCCGGTTTATACTGAATAAAACATATGCACGCATGAATCTGTCTTATATTGAGAGCGTTTGTCCAACAAAGTTAGTGGAGTAGTAGCTAAGAGCAGGTGGATTCTAATCTGGAGAACCGGGTTTGATTCCCTGCTCCTCTACCTAAGCGGCAGAGTCTTATCTGGTGAACCAGATGTGTTTCTGCACTGCATTCCTACATTCCTGCTGGGTGACCTTGGACTAGTCACAGTTCTCTCAGGACTCTCTCAGCCCCACCTACCTCACAAGGTGTCTGTTGTGGGGAGAGGAAGGGAAAGGAGCTTGTAAGCCACCTTGAGTCTCCTTAAAGGAGAGAAAGGGGGGATATTAATCTAAACTTTTCTTCTTCTTCTTCTTCTTCTTCTTCTTCTTCTTCTTCTTCTTCTTCTTCTTCTTCTTGCTTGGGATGTCATAATGTTTCAGTTGATGATGATGAAAAATACAGGAGATAAAAAAGGAAAAGATAAGGAAAAAAAGACAACAAAGACAACGAAGAAAGAAAGGGGGAGGCTGTTTCCGAGATCTCACACTCCTGATCCTGGATTTTCTCAGAACTAGTGGATCTAAAATCCAGTCCACCTGTCAAATTTAAGGTTTCCAATATCTGGGAGAGGCGAGAGCTGAGAAAAACTTGCTCTACAGTCAGCAAAGCAGCCCCAGGCTGTCAGCAATGTGTAGACTCAACCAGAGTGAAACGCCATCCCACCAGAAGTCGATGACGATACTGATGGTATGAAATCACAGCCACCAGATCTTCAGGTGGTGTTAGCCTTCATAAGAATGGGGTTCTTTCCAAGAATCTAGGACAGGGGTCTTCAAACTATGGCCCTCCAGATGTTCATGGACTACAATTCCCATCAGCCCCTGACAGCACAGCCAAGTGGTAGGGCTCATGTGAATTGTAGTCTATGAACATCTGGAGGGCCATAGTTTGAAGACCCCTGATCTAGGATGTCATAATGAATTGGCATAGCATATGTGCCAATCCAAGCAATGTGGCCTTTTGCAACTTTGATTTTATCAGTATGTAGGGTTGTTGTTGTTGTTGTGATGAAGATGTCACAGTGAATTGTGAAGCGGGATGCACTCCCTGACAGGAGCATTACCAGTTAATGTCCTTTTTCCACAGACATTTTTGGTGCTGAACAAAGGGAAGACCATCTTTCGTTTTACAGCCACGAATGCTTTGTACATCTTCAGTCCTTTTCATTCACTCAGGCGAAAAGTGATCAAAGTTTTGGTACATCCATATCCTTTGTACTGAGAACATCCAAAGAGCTGATAACATCATCTACATGGGCATCCTGTTTCCGTCACTGGTCAGACACATGCTTGTGGGTATGAAGGCAATGGCATTTGTCTGGCATCTATCTGTAGTCTCTGGACCTTTCCGCACAACACGAATAAAACATCTTGAGGATGTCAATAGAAGGGTTTTGGGGAGGAGTTCTGCACCGCTTTCCCCCAAAAAGGTCTTTAGGACATTTTATTTCATCTCAACCCATTTTATTTTGGGAACGCTACACTAGCGATCCCCCCCGCCCCCGATGGGTTCAAGACATCTCCTGCTGTTGAGTTGGAGGCTTCCATTTTCATTTTCTCCACAGCTCACCCCTGTCATTTTCTGCCACTTCAGGGATTCTCTAGGCCACCCACCATTTTCTGACTGTTCCCCAGGGATTTTTCCTCAGCTGGCATAGTGGCCGCCTGCTATTTCAGTGTTGAAAGTACATGAATATACTCGGGCTCATTCTGCATGGGCCAAAAACAGCAGTGTGAAAACGGTGTGAAAATGGTGTAAAAGGGTTTAAAACAGTGTAAAAGGGTTTATACTGTTTTCACACCGTTTTCACACCACTGTTTTTGGCCCATGCAGAATCAGCCTTAGTTTTGCCCGCTGATTATGAGAATGTGTTGTTGTTTTTTAAAGAGGTGTCTTCGAAGGTATGGACACTCGAATTCTATGCATATTGCTGATTCTCCTATCAAGTCTCTGTCACTTCAAAGGCACCTCTTTGAAAACAAAACAAACAACAGGCTGTTGTGAGGTTTCTCACAAAACCCCCCCAAAAAGACACATTCCCATAGTTGCTAGGCAAAACTAAATTCATTCATGTATGTTAAATGCTGAAATAGTGGGCAACCATGGTACTAGTTGAGCAGACATCCCTGGGAAACACTCAAAAATGGTGGGTGGCACGGAGAATCCCTGCAGCGGCAGGAAATGGTGAGAAAAAGAACCAATTGGCCATGCTGGCAGGGGCTGGTGGAAATTGTAGTCCATGAACACCAGAGGTGGGATCCAGCAGGTTCTCACAGGTTCCCGAGAGTAGGTTACTAATTATTTGTGTGTGCTGAGAGGGGGTTACTAATTGGTGATTTTGCCACGTGATTTTTGCCTTAGTTACGCCCCTTAGTTACTGTGATTTTTGCCTTAGTTACTGCCAGAACTTGAAGCAGTCTAGCAGGAGGTGCACTGGTGTGCGCGGCAGCCTGCGCCTGCGTGCATTCGTTTCCCGCCCAAGGACCAGCACAGCGGCTGCGTCCTTGCCACAGCCCCGCCCAGGATTGCCCCGCCCCTGGAATGCCCGGCCACGCCCCTGTTGTGCCCCTCCCAGTCCCATTGGCGCTACGCCACAGTTTGAATCCCACCACCATGGGAACCTGTTACTAAAATTTTTGGATCCTACCACTGATGAACACCTGGAGCACAATAAGTTGGCCACCCCTAGATTATATGATTCCAAATATGTTGTGTTATTTAATTAACAGAGTCAGGATTGGTTCCAGATGGGTTACCCCTGAGTCTACTCTGTAAAGCCCAGTGTACCTCTCATTTAATGGAAGGAGCAGGATATTTATTTGTAAAGATCTGTGAAAGAAAGATTTTCCCTGAAGAAAGTAGTTTAGCAGAAGGAAGTTATATTAAAGCTGAGTCAAAGAACTGTCTGAAAGAACTAAAAAGGTTTATCAAAGTATTCCTGCCAAAGAAAAAGAAAAGCTTAACTATCTCTGTAATTTATCTGTAAATAAACATTCCATCTTTATTTACTTGTTAATAACCCTCAGGGAGTCATTTAAGAGTGCCCCATCCAGCCTGACAAGAGCAAGCAGTTTTTGGAGGGAAAAGTAAAATTCCCTCACAATCAATATTCCCTCAGAGGTGGCAGCTAGAATAAGCCTGACAGGACAGTGGTGGGATCCAAAAATGCTATTAACAGGTTCCCATGGTGGTGGGATTCAAACTGTGGCGTAGCGCCAATGGGACTGGGGGGGGCACAACAGGGGCGTGGCCAGGCATTCCGGGGGTGGGGCATTCCTGGGTGGGGCTGTGGCAAGGACGCAGTCACTGTGCCGGTCCTTGGGCAGGAAACGAATGCACGCAGGCGCAGGCTGCCACGCACACCGGTGCACCTCCTGCTAGACTGCTTCAAGTTCTGCGCGCTACTGCTGAGAGGAGGGGCGTAACTAAGGCCAAAATCACGTGGCAAAATCATTGATTAGTAACCCCCTCTCGGCACACACAAATAATTAGTAACCTTCTCTCGGGAACCTGTGAGAACCTGCTGGATCCCACCTCTGTGACAGGATCTCCTGAAGAGCTTTAGGTGTGTCACTCGGTCTGTGCCTAGTCCACCTTTACCAGTGGTGGCTTGGGGCAGTGATCATATTACAGCTGGCATTTTCAGAGGCATATCACTGTAAAATGTGTTTCTCTCCACAGCCTCTGAAGATACCAGCCGTAGAAATGTTAGGAGCAAAAACTACCAAACCATAGCCACACAGCCTGGGAAACTCACAATAGTCAACAGAGAAGGGCAAGCAGTTTTTGGAGGGAAAAGTAAAATCCCCTCACAGAGCTATCAATATTCCCTCAGAGGTGGCAGCTTGAAAAAGCCTGACAGGATCTCCAGTCAATAGATTGGTTCCCCTGAAGAAAATGGCTACTTTGGCGGGTTATAACTTTGGGGGGTTATAACCTGGGTCCCTCCCCCCAGACTCTCCCCACCCCAGACTCCACTCCCAAACCCTATGTCTGTTGATGAGCCCTCGGGGGGGTGGGGGAATGAGGTTTATCTTGTAATATCTTGTGGATACATATGTCCTTGCAAGAAATGGACCGGACTGCACGATTGGCATAAATGTGGTTATTCTGTGGGTGCTCTATGACCAATCAATTACAAATCTAGAGAAAAAACTGGAGAGTTTTTGCAGAACATTGCTTTCCTTAATTCCTGTTACTTACATTGTTTACCTTGTTAATCATATTAACCATTTTAACGAACTGTGTCTTCATGTGTCTTTCGGAATCTCCAGAAACAACAGAATCTAGGTGGTCTAAGTATGTGGAGTAAGTATCTCTGTGAATAGTGTCTTTGGAACTTCGAATGTATTAAGAGAGATAGCACATGATCCTGATATATTGGAACGTGCATGGGGCCTGCTCCATCCAAAGCACACGTTCTGTCTTTGGCCCCTTCCGCACACGCAGAATAATGCACTTTCAATCCACTTTCAATCCACTTTGCAGCTATGCAGAATAGCAAGATCCACTTGCAAACAGTTGTGAAAGTGGATTGAAAGTACATTATTCGGCGTGTGCAGAACGGGCCTTTGAGTTTCAACCCCACCTCTTCACCAGGTGCAAAGATTTTCAAGAGGAGTTAGAATTAAGAGATTTGGAGCAATTAGTAACATTCAGGAAAATATAACAAATGGCTGATATATAACAGGGGCTTGTAATTATTAGAAAGGAAATATCTAGGTAAAAAATGTTAACACAAAGGGAGATACGATGCCAAAATTTATTTTATGTTTCTTTATTCTGATATTTACTTCTATCTTTTAAATGTCACCATATGGGTTAATGGTAATTCTATGGGGGATAATGGTTGGCACTATGTATTTTCTGCTTTCTTTCTATGTAGTAGTAGTAAATAAACGTTTATTAGCCAAAGGCCATATACGTGTACAAAAACATCCATCAGTAACCCAAAGAAACGTTTAGCCTAAAAAGTCTGAAATACTAAATACATAAACAGATAATAAAATCTAAACCTAACTGCACTTTGTTTTTAAGATAAATGGTTCAGTTGCTTTCTATATAAGTCGGCTGGTCTACCATGTTTGTAGTTGTATGTTTTAGACTATAAAATAAAACAAACATTATTATTTTTAAAAATTAAAAGAGAGATAACATATAATCCTTGTATACTGGAATGTGCATGGGAAGCACATATTCTGCCTTTTGAGTATCAACCCCATCTCTTCACCAGGTTAGATGAGTAGTTTTGTGGCAAAGATCTCTTCACCATGAAGGCACTAAAGACAACTACCCTCCATTTGGATAAATAACAATCTATGTCTCTGTTTAGTTAGGACGGTTACCTGATTGTAGGATTTTTAGTTCATCAGTTTTATAGCTGTCCTCATCACAAAATGGGGTTAGACAGAACTTCAGGAGCAGCAGTGGCGTAGGAGGTTAAGAGCTCGTGTATCTAATCTGGAAGAACCGGGTTTGATTCCCAGCTCTGCCGCCTCAGCTGTGGAGGCTTATCTGGGGAATTCAGATTAGCCTGTACACTCCCACACACGCCAGCTGGGTGACCTTGGGCTAGTCACAGCTTCTCAGAGCTCTCTCAGCCCCACCTACCTCACAGGGTGTTTGTTGTGAGGGGGGAAGGGCAAGGAGAGTGTAAGCCCCTTTGAGTCTCCTACAGGAGAGAAAGGGGGGATATAAATCCAAACTCCTCCTCCTCCTCCTCCTCCTCCTCCTCCTCCTCCTCTTCTTCTTCTTCTTCTTCTTCTTCTTCTTCATGTTTTGACAAAGTAGGGTTGCCAGCCTCCAGGGGGTGGCTGGAGATTTCTTGGCAAATTGCCAGGCAATAGAAATCAGTTCACCTGGAGAAAATGGCCGCTTTGGAAGGGGGACTCCATGGCATTATACCCCTCGGAAGTCCCTCCCCTTCCCAAACCCCGCCCTCCTCAGGCTCCACCCCCAAAATCTCCAGGAATTTCCCAACCCGGAGCTGGCTAATGTAAGTGCACTGAAAATGTTAGGTTATCACACAGCATTACTGAGTGACGGAGCAACAGCCTCGTTTTAACTTCGGCATCTTTTCTTTGTTAACCTGGCTTCTCTGTCTGCTCTCCCTCCCTAGGTACACTTTCACGGGCATTTATACTTTTGAATCGATAATCAAAATATTGGCAAGAGGCTTCTGCTTGAACGAATTTACTTTCCTCCGCGACCCGTGGAACTGGCTGGATTTCAGCGTTATAGTGATGGCGTAAGTGATAGAGCCAGCTTTCGGAAATCTGCCGTTTGGCACGTGAGGCTCATCCCTTGTCTCTCGGAGTTCTGACAGCATTTCGAAATGATTGCTCTGTGTCCCAATACTACTTGACGGCTGTAATTAAGCTTGCCAGCCTCCTGATAGGGCCTTAGTGTTGCCAGTTCCCAGCTGATGGCTGGAGAGCTCCTGCTATTTATTTATTTATTTATTTATTTATTTATTTATTTATTTATTTATTTATTTATTTATTTATTTATTTATTTATTTATTTAATGGGATTTCTATACCGCCCAATCCCCAAAGGGCTCTGGGCGGTGTACAACATGGATTCCACATACAGTATATAAACAGTATATAAACAAAACCCCATTAAATTAAAATGTAAGTTTAAAAGTTTAAATATTTAAATATTTAAAACGCAGCAGTAATTCAGTAAAATGGTGTCAGCAATATCCCAGATTAAACCCTCCCCCAAAAGGGGAAACAAGACAGTAACAAAAGTGGGTCCCCTAGATGACAGGGGGACTCCAAAAACCGGAGGAATAGAGTAGAAGGGGCACCTAATCAGCGGCTGGGCACTCCAAAAGCCCGGTGGAACAACTCAGTCTTACAGGCCCTGCAGAATTCACCAAGATCCCGCAGGGCCCGGACAGCTGGAGGGAGAGTATTCCACCAGGCAGGGGCCAAGGCTGAAAAAGCCCTGGCCCGAGTGGAGGCCAGCCGCATCATTGAGGGGCCAGGAACCCGCAGCGGCCGAGTAGGGACATATGGGGTAATGCGGTCCTGAAGATACGAGGGTCCCAGGCCACGTAAGGCCTTAAAGGTTAACACCCAATTCTACTGGTTCAAAGTCATTGAGAACAAAATCAGAACCATAGGATTTGATTTGGACAATGTTGGGACTGATAGTGAACTGCATATTTTCAATCAGATCCGCGAAAGACTGAGGGATCTGGAACATCATCGTTTCTATCCAACAAAGGCGGCTGTATGCTCTCCCCGCTCCCTCGGAATACAACCAAGTTACAGAGCAAGAGCTAAATATCTCTCATCTCTGTTATCCATTAACCAACGCCGTGCATTCATGCTAGCACGCCTCAATATTTTCCCATCAGCGGAAACCTCAGGGAGATACCTCCAGATCCCTAAACATCAGAGACTATGCCGTTGCGGATGTGGATCTATAGAAACCATAACTCATATTCTTCTGGAATGCTGTCTTCACAGTAACCTGTGCATGATTTTAATTCACCCTCTGCTGCTTCCAAGACTTGAGCACTCCAAGTTCCAGGCCACTCGCTTTCTGCTAAGTGACTGTAATCCATCGATCACCTTGGCAGTGGCTAAATTCTTGGAAAGCATTTTAAACACCCGTATTTAAATGTTTTAAAAGTTTTCTCTTTTAAATGGAAATAATTTATATGCCATTAAAGGTTGAAATGAAATGAAGGTTAACACCCACACCTTGAAGATGATTCGGAACTCAACTGGGAGCTATTACAACTGATCCCCATGGGACAGAGATCAGATCACCTGGAGAAACTTCCTGCTTTGGAAAGTGGACTTCATGACATTATACCCCATTGAAGCCAGTATAATGTAGTGGTTAAGAACGGTGGACTCCAATCTGGAGAACCAGGTTTGATTCCCCACTCCTCCACACGAAGCCTGCTGGGTGGCCTTGAATCAATCACAGTTTTCTCCAAACTCTCTCAGGCCCACCTACCTCAGAAAGGCGTCTGTTGTGGGGAGAGGAAGTGAAGGCGATTATAAGCCTCGTTGAGACTCCTTACAGTTGAGAAAAGGGAGTACAAATCCAAACTGTTCTTCTTCTCTCCCCTCCCCAGACCACGCCCTTGTCAGGCTCCACCCACAAATCTCCAGGTATTTCAACAGAGACTGAGCCCCCCCCCCCTCTCACCCTGAAAGTCTGTGTAGAATCCTTCGTGCATCTCACCATTCTCACCATTTTGGTCACTTTTCGATCTTACAGGTTTGTGGGAGAGTTTGCAAATCTAGGCAGTGTTTCTGTTCTTCGGATGTTCCGGGTGCTGAGAGCTTTGAAAACAATTTCCATCATCCCAGGTATGAAAAAATCATTTATTTTCTCCCCAAACTTTTTTAAAAATAGGCTATTCAACATGTAAGGTGTACCATATAATTCACAGAATACCACATGATCTAAACAAAGTTCAATATTTCCATTTTCACTGATTTCTTTTTGGCTTGGTTTTGTTCCAAAATGGGGAAACAAACCTGAGAGAACTTACTTTCTGAATGCCTGTCCCCTTCCCCTTTAAGTACACAGAGATTTTTTACCACGAGCATCATGCATTGTTATTTATTTAGTTTATTTTTTGAATTTGTATGCCGCGCCTCCCTATTGCGGGCTTGGACCATAATGTACCATTCTTTCCTCAGCCACAGCAAATTCTCAGCTTCTTTTTTGTTGGGAGAACCACACCTGGTGCGTGTGTTTCCCTTGCAAAAGTAGCAGAGTGGCACAGAGGCTGAACACAGGGAAGCTTACCTGGGCACACACGCGTGGCTGAGCTTGCTAGAGAGAACTTCAGACACAAAAGAAAGTCAGAGTCGTTTGTAGTTTCTAATCTAATAAAAAGAGTATTTATTAGTGAACTCCATTCTGGATAGAAAGGTGGAGAGATAGGTTCACTATCTATTCTAATCTAGCTGGATGGAGGCGGATGCGTAGGAGACACATCCTCTCCCTAAGCATGGTGAAAGTAAGATGGAGAGGTTCTGAGAAGAAGGCGGAAGCAAGGGAGGAAGTCCCTAAGAGTATCAGTCTACATCAAAGGGATAGAGTCAGCATGATAGAGTAAAGGTGACAAATTCCTAAGTCCCTATCTAGCCACTAGCTCGCTAGTAAAAAAAACCCTCTGTAGGATGAGGCAGGAAACAGCGTAAAGTCCCTTTCTTCCAACATTTTTGCTGTCTCCAAGCCTGTACCATTAGCAGTAAGTTTTAGTTTATTTTGTTCACATTAATAAAAAAAAGCTTTCAGATATCTTTTAAGACCAATGGGAGATTGAGATAAGATGGCAGTTTCATCAGCATACAGTACAAGTGGAACAGGACGCTCCCCTAATTTGGGAGGATGTCCATCAACTAACTTCGCTAAGATGGTCTTGAAGGTCATTTATATAGAAATTAAAGAGGTGAGGGGCCAATACACAGCCTGTTTGACCCCTCTAGCGATTGAAATTGAATTGGATAGGGAATCATTTGAATCCAATTTCACCTGAGAAGTGGTAGCACTCTATAGATTGCGTATGAGGATAAATAAATGTGGCGCCATCTGGAGGTGTGTTAGCTTTGACCAAAGAATGTTCCTGGGAATCGTGTCAAATGCGTTGCTCAGGTCCAGAAAGGCAACATACAATTTTATTTGTCCCATGGTTTAATATTTGTTTACCAAAAAAGTCATACCATTAGCATTCTAGCAGTAGCAAACAAATGTCCTATTAAATATATTTATTTATTTTATTTATTAATTAGATTTTTATACCGCCCTATCCTCGAGGGGCTCCGGGCGGTGTACAACAATAAACACAATATAACATAAAATGGCTAAATCTTTAAAAGCAGCGATAAAAACAGTAAAAGCTAGATCTCATAAATACAATACAAAAATACTAGCATAAATATAAATATAAAGAAGAAGAAGAAGAAGAAGAGTTTGGATTTATATCCCCCCTTTCTCTCCTGCAGGAGACTCAAAGGGGCTTACAATCTCCTTGCCCTTCCCCCCTCACAACAAACACCCTGTGAGGTAGGTGGGGCTGAGAGAGCTCAGAAGAACTGTGACTAGCCCAAGGTCACCCAGCTGGCGTGTGTGGGAGTGCACAGGCTAATCTAGTTCCCCAGATAAGCCTCCACAGCTCAGGTGGCAGAGCTGGGAATCAAACCCGGTTCCTCCAGATTAGATACATGAGCTCTTAACCTCCTACGCGCCCAGCAGCTCCATATTCAAAATCCTCTCCCCAAGAGGAAGGAATGGCAGGTCCTGTTGAATGACAAATGGCCCAGATGTAGAGGGCCATGAAAGGGGGGGAAGGGGGCACCATCAGCGGCCGGTTCCTCCAAAGGCCCGGCGGAACAGCTCCGTCTTACAGGCCCTGCGGAACTCACCAAGGTCCCGCAGGGCCCGGACAGTTGGAGGAAGAGCGTTCCACCAGGCCGGGGCCAGAGCCGTAAAGGCATGGCCCGTGTGGAGACCAGCCACATCACCGTTGGAATTATATCTTGTTGGAATGATTTCTGACAGTTATGTTGGAATGATTTCTGACAGTTATGATGCCCCTGAGAGCCAGCGTGGTGTAGTGGTTAAGAGTAGGTGCACTCTAAACTGGAGAACCGGGTTTGATTCCCTGCTCTGCCACTTGAGCTGTGGAGACTTATCTGGTGAACTAGATTAGCTTGTGCACTCCAGCACACAACAGCTGGGTGACCTTGGGCTAGTCACAGTTCTTTGGAGTTCTCTCAGCACCACCCACCTCACAGGGTGTTTGTTGTGGGGGGAAGGAAAGGAGTTTGTAAGCCCCTTTGAGTCTCCTTACAGGAGAGAAAGGGGGGGTATATAAACAGTGGTGGGAATTCAAATAATTTAACAACTGGTTGTTTACAAGCACCATTTTAACAACCGGTTCTGCCGAAGTGGTTCTGGAACAAGAGAATCTCTAAAGTTGATTCTGGAATGAGAGAATGCAAAATTCTAAAATTTCTTTCCTCTCCTGCATGTTTGCATTAGTAAAAATCTTACAAAGCAGGAGGATGCAGTTACAATCTTTGTAAAGTTAGCATTTTCCATCATCTGCAGCAGTTACCAGCTCACATCTGTTTTACCCCATGCCATTTTCTGCATCCGCCCTCAGCCCCTTCCATGGAATGCAGGTCTATCAGTGGCTAAGATTCAGTGGCACCTCTAAGTTACAAACCTGTTCCTTCAAGGGGAATGCAGCCCCCTCCAAGACAGGTGGGCTTCACAGTCCTCAAGCAGCTTTTCCATGGACCAATAGAATTACAGAATCAGAGGCCATTTCCGCACGGCCACAGTGGGGGCCGTTCGCACAAATGGTCCCAGAAACTACCGGGACGACGGCGCCGCGCTGCGCCGTTGCCCGGTCGACCTACCTTCTCTGCGACTGTCCAGCGTGTCGCCGAGGCCAGGGGACACCCCCCTGCCCTGCATGACCGCTCCGGGGGCACAGGGGGGAGGGCACAGGGGGGAGGGATGGCGCCTTCCAGCCGCTGCCGTTCGCACGACAGCAGCTGGAAGCCATCGTTTTCCATAAACCTCGCTCGGGAAGCGAGGTGGGAAAATGGCGGCTTTGCAGCAGCTGCGCCCCCCCCCCCCCATGCGAACAGCTCCCTGGGGACGGCGTTTTTGCCATCCCCAGGCCGCTGTATTAGGCCCGTGCGGAAAGGGCCATAGAGTTGGAAGAGACCACAAGGGCCATCAAGTCCAACCCCCTGCCATGCCGGAACACTGTCAATAGCACCGTAATCTCGTCTGGATTGAGCTTCAGTTTATTGCACCTCATTCATCCCATTACATCCTTCAGGCACCTATTCAGCACTTCCACTGACCCACCGGGTTTAGCTGTTCAGGATAAATAGACTTGGGTGTCATCTGCATATGGATTTCCCCTCTGACTGAGTTTATTCATGGTTAGTTGGCAGACAAGGTTCCCAGAACAATTGGCTGATCTCGCTCTGTATCTGGTCTGGGAAGTGTCTCCAAAAAGGCTCCCCAGGTGCTTTGCTTTTATCATTTCTGAACTGTTTGGTTTTTTAATCTCCTTCCTTCGCAGGTCTGAAGGTCATCGTAGGCGCTCTTGTCCAATCTGTTAAGAAACTGGCAGATGTGATGATCTTGACGGTGTTCTGCCTGAGCGTCTTCGCCCTCATCGGCCTTCAGCTCTTTAAGGGACATTTGAGACACAAATGTGTCAAGAACTATACGCTGTATCTCCATCAGAACAATATAACAGAGTTGCCCGTCGGTGGTGATGATGTTCTAAGAGATTTCCTAAGAGAACGGAACTTGTCTTCGTTTTATGATTTCATCAGGAAAGAAGGTAAATAGAGCAGCAGTGGCATAGTGGTTAAGAGCAGGTGCATTCTGATCTGAACCGGGTTTGATTCCCAGCTCTGCCACTTGAGTTGTGGAGGCTTATCTGGGGAATTCAGATTAGCCTGTGCACTCCCACACATGCCAGCTGGGTGATCTTGGGCTAGTCACAGCTTCTCGGAGCTCCCTCAGCCCCACCTACCTCACAGGGTGTTTGTTGTGAGGGGGGAAGGGCAAGGAGATTGTCAGCCCCTTTGAGTCTCCTACAGGAGAGAAAGGGGGGATATAGAGCCAAACTCTTCTTCTCTTCTTCTTCTTGCAAAATAATTGGCTTGTTGCAGCTGCCGGCTGCAGATTTGGCTTTCATCTTTGCGGCTTAGACCAGGGCAGAGTTTCAAACCAGAGTCTTGGTCCCGGAAAGCCCTTTGTGGAAATATACATATTGATTCTTTGAAACATTTATTTGAGCCCAGTTGGGACAATTGTGCAGGCCGGTTAAAGTTGTTCATGAAATCAATCTATTACCAGTGACTGATAAGCTGCGTTGTGTGCCCATGTTATGTTTAGCCATTTGGCACGATTCTTTATTGTGAGCCTGATATTGGGACTAATTAATTGTTTTTTTCATGACGTTTTGTGAGCCTATGTTTGGGCCATTTATTGAGTGGATTTATTTAAAGATCCAGGTGTTGGTGTACTAGGAGCCGTTAAGGCTCACATCTGGCAGTCGTTCTGGTAAGCACGTTCTGGTGAGTCGTTCTGGGGAGCACAGTGTGATGTGGAAGACCTTCGTGCAGCGATTGCAAGCAGGAGCGTACCGCTCAGGGGGACATATGGGGTCAAATGTCCCTGGAGTGCAGCCTTTTAGTCACGTGGGGGGCAGAAAAATCACCCCCATGCCCCTCCCTCTCAGGTCCAAACACTGACTTCAAGACCTGGTGCAAAAAAAAAAAACATTGTATGATCGTGGTGGGGGAGGGCAGCCGCCCATATGTGCCCCCCCCATCTCAGATTTTGCACCAGGCTACATTTTCCCTAGATGCGCCTCTGATTGCAGATGCCTGCTGAAAATCTACAGCCAGTCAAATATATATACGTGCACCTTATGTCCATAGACACACAACAACATGAATACTTCAAACCCTATGTGTGCAGGTGTACTGTTTTTTAATTTAAAAAATAAAGGGGAACCAGGAGAAAAGGGGTACAGGAAATGGAGGTGGCCCAAGGGTAGTTCCTGAAGAAATGTGGCAGTTCAGGGATGGAGTCAAGAAGAACCTGGAAAACAAATCGTAATATCTAACATCCTTCTTGTAATCCAATACACGTCATAATTAAATTCGTACATAATAATTCTTATCTCGTTAAACTAAAATAAGACTTCACAAGTGAGTTCTGCTGACGTTTGTCTTCGTCTAGTACAGTGATGGCAAACCTTTTCGAGACCGAGTGCCCAAATTGCAACCCCAAACCCACTTATTTATCGCAAAGTGCCAGCATGGCAATTTAACCTGAATACTGAGCTTTTAGTTTAGAAAAAATGGTTGGTTCCGAGGCGTGCGTTACTCGGGAGTAAGCTTGGTGGTAGTCGGTGGCTTTGCTTTGAAGCAACTGTGCAACTCTTCCAACGGGTGAATCACGACCCTAGGAGGGTTTACTCAGAAGCAAGCCCCATTGCCAGCAACCGAGCTTACTCCCAGGTAAAGGATCGCGTTTTAGTTCTTCGCATGAAAATCAGTGGGGTTTAACAGCACTTAACAGGGTTACCTACACAGCTTCCCCAAAACAAGGTCTTAGGTTTAATGCTAATAATCGAGCCCAGCAGCCCAGGCCAGCCTAGATGTATGTGTGGCGGGGTGGGGGCAACTCTGTTTGCGCGTGCCCACAGAGAGGGCTCTGAGTGCCACCTCTGGCACCCGTGCCATAGGTTCGCCATCACTGGTCTAGTACGTTGTTGCTGTTTCTGTCTTTCCAAATTTTTAAAAGAGAAAAAAAAGGAAGAAAAGAGCAAATCATATACCTATGGTTTATGTCTCTACAAGTACAGATAATAAACTTACATATCCTAAATATCTCATCCAATCTCCTTTTACTATTACTATTTGTTTTCCTCTTTCTCTACTGTCATTATTGTATTATGTTTATACTATGTGTAAGTATTTTAATCTCAATAAAATTTGTAAAAAAAAAAAAAGAAGAACCTGGAAAAATTCAACGGTCGATGACTTTTGATCATAAAACGTAGAATGAGGTTTTTGACATGACTGTCTATTTGGCAATCCTAGCTATATTGACCTAGGTCTCTTTTATTGCAGACAATTACAAAATCAAAAATCACACCAATGAGTTTTTATTGTGTCAAATGGGTACGGACACTGGGTAAGTGTGCTTTACATTCTCTGTTTTCTCCCTTGATGTTTGAAACAGTTCCACCTACTTTGTCTGTTCAGATATCCCTTGAGAATGCAGATTTTGGCCAAGCGCAACAGTTCCAGTTGGATGTCAGTAGAGTTACCATGTCAATAGAAGCAAGAGATTGTTTCAGTTAGATCTCAGTTATCTACAGTGTCGAGCCCTGGCTTGAACAGGTCTGGCCAGCCTCAGGCCCCTTCCGCACATGCAGAGTAATGCACTTTAAATCCACTTGCAATACACTTTGCAGCTGAATTTTACTGTGCAGAATAGCAACATCCACTTGCAAACAATCATGAAAGTGGATTGAAAGTGCATTATTCTGCATGTGCGGAAGGGGCCTCAACCAGGGCCAGGGGGTTTTCTGGAGCAGCAGTGGCGTAGGAGGTTAAGAGCTCGTGTATCTAATCTGGAGGAACCGGGTTTGATTCCCAGCTCTGCCGCCTGAGCTGTGGAGGCTTATCTGGGGAATTCAGATTAGCCTGGGCACTCCCACACACGCCAGCTGAGTGACCTTGGGCTAGTCACAGCTTCTCGGAGCTCTCTCAGCCCCACCCACCTCACAGGGTTTTTGTTGTGAAGGGGGAAGGGCAAGGAGATTGTAAGCCCCTTTGAGTCTCCTCCAGGAGAGAAAGGGGATGTATGAATCCAAACAACTCCTCCTCCTCCTCCTCCTCTTTTTCTTTTTCTTTTTCTTCTTCTTCTTCTTCTTCTTCTTCTTCTTCTTCTTCTTCTTCTTCTTCTTCTTCTTCTTCTTCTTCTTCTTCTTCTTCTTCTTCTTCTTCTTCTTCTTCTTCTTCTTCTTCTTCTTCTTCCCTGCCCCCCAGCCTGGTAGAACACTCTGTCCAGTGAGCCTAGGACCCTGCAAGATCTAATGCAGTTCTGCAGGGCTCACAAGACAGAGCCGTTCCCTTTCGTCGCCATCCAGGTGAAATGTGATTTTAGCTTTTATAGTATTTTAATACTGTTGGAAGCAGCTCTCAGCCCGCGAGGGGAAGAGGGGCATATAAAACTAATAAAGGAATGCCATAGAGTAGCAAAGCAAACAGAAGCAAGAAACGGTTGTCCACCCCTGGTTCCTGAAAACTGAATTTTCACATTCATTTTTCCGCTGTTTTTTTAAATGGCCTTGCTCCATTCTGAGATGAGCGCTCCAAATGCGCCCCCGTGTGGTGTGATTCTCATTTACCATTCTCTCCTTTCAACAGTCGAAAGTGAAGTTTATCCTAGATGCCAACAAAAAAGCAAAAAGCAAAATCACTCCATATTTGTAACTCTCCCCATAGCTTGGTGCGCTTTCAACTTGCGTTTAAATGTCATACGGTTTTCTCACTTAAAAACGAAAGTTCTAATTTGTAGCTCCTGCCCAAAATCCTACGAATGCATGAAGATTGGAGACAACCCCGACGAAGGCTTCACAAGTTTTGATACTTTTGGCTGGGCCTTCCTCTCGCTGTTCCGCCTCATGACCCAGGATTACTGGGAGCGCCTCTATCAACAGGTACAGATGCGCCTTGTTTTGTCCGTCTAGTGAAGTATATTTTTTTATCTTGCCCTTCCAGAGCAGGGGTGGAGCAAGGGGGAGCTGCACCTGGGGCATGCGTGCGCCCTGTGCCCTTGCCACACCCCCGTCCACCTCCACGCCCTCGCCACGCCCCTACAAGGGTGTGTACCCGGTGCATTGCCCACCCCCCTGTCCCCTTCGTGTTGATGTGTTTGGGGCTGTGTAGGGATGGGTGGAGGAAGGGGAAAGTGAGGATGGGGTATGAGTCTGAAATTGTATGAGTATGATGTATTGTATGAAATTGTATGAGTATGATGTATGAGTCTGAAATTGTGTGCATTGAGGAATGCTGCTGTAAATTTAGTTGTGCGTGCACAATGACAATAAATGCTTATTATTATGCTTATTATTATGCTATGCCACTGGCTCAGAGCAATGGATAAGGCAGCCGGGACATGCAGAGAAGAGGAGGTGTCATCTCCCTCTTCCTCCCATCGGTCCTTACTTCCTCCCATTTCATTCTGCCTGTTCCTGCCTCCTGTGCTCGACCTGCCCATCGCCCGTGTCCTCCTCCACCTGCCTACTTACCCCATCTCTGTGTGGTTTTGACTGTATTTTCTTCACCATTTCAGGGGAAAGGGTGGGAACTGTTGGACCATTCCCTTCAAAACCAGGGCTACTGATGTGTACCTTCTGCCTTTAGACCCTCCGAGCTTCTGGGAAGATCTACATGCTGTTCTTTGTGCTGGTCATCTTCCTGGGATCGTTCTACCTGGTCAACTTGATCTTAGCTGTGGTCACCATGGCCTACGAAGAGCAGAGCAAAGCCACGGTTGCCGAAACGGAGGCGAAAGAGAGGAAATTCCGCGAAGCCATGGAGCTGCTGAAGAAAGAGCACGAGGTCCATACCTAACCCTTTGCTCATCTCCATTTCCTGTAGCGGTAATTGCCACACCTGGGTGCCAAGATAAATTAAGGACATGGTTATGGCCTGTGGCCCTAAAATGCCTCCCCATGCCTGACTCCAGCAAGATATTTTCAAAGCAAGGGAGAATCAGAGGTGATTTGCCATAGCCTTCCTTTGCAAAGCCTTCCTTGGTGGCCTCCCATCCGAGTGCCAGTCCATCTTAGCTCCCAAGACCTGAGACGACTGGGCCATCCCATGCCATCTTCTCTCCTAGTTCTTGCTCTGTGAAATAAGTGTGAAAGTTGCCTTTAATTGCAATTTTGGGTGGTGGTGGTGGTGGAAATTACATCACTTATGATATAAAAGAACCAGGGGGCATTCATTGAAAATGCTGGGAGGAAGAATTAGGACTAATAAAAGGAAACACTTCTTCACACAACGTGTGATTGGTGTTTGGAATATGCTGCCACAGGAGGTGGTGATGGCCACTCACCTGGATAGCTTTAAAAAGGGCTTGGGCAGATTTATGGAGGAGAAGTCGATCTATGGCTACCAATCTTGATCCTCCTTGATCTCACATTGCAAATGCCTTAGCAGACCAGGTGCTCAGGAGCAGCAGCAGCAGCAGCAGGCCATTGCTTTCACATCTTGCACGTGAGCTCCCAAAGGCACCTGGTGGGCCACTGCGAGTAGCAGAGTGCTGGACTAGATGGACTCTGGTCTGATCCAGCAGTCTAGTTCTTATGTTTTTATGTTCTTATGTTCTTATGACTTGCAACTTTGAGAGCCATCAGGAAAAGGCTGGGTTAGACAGTCAGCTCAGAACAAGCGGCCAGCTGAGCAACAAAGGACCATAGCTAATTTTGCTAGTTAACTGGCATAGATTTGATGGAAAAGAAGCCACTGCTGGGACACATGTGGAAGGCAAAGGCAAGAGGATGGGTTCTGTGGCTTTATCCACCAGTAAGAAGTCCAAAGGTCATTGGGGGCTTCACGTGATCCTTCCTAGACCAGCCAAGGGTGATCAGCTTGATCCTATTTGGATAGAAAGGCTTCACTTCTGATGTTATTAGATTGATCGATCTCTCTCTCTTGCTCTCTCTCTTCCCCTCTTCTCTTTCTCACGAGTCTTTTTTAGTTTATAAACCAAGAGCAGGAAGCGTGGGAGACACCTGAATGCAAATATAATTCACTATTGACAGCAGTCAAAATGCTTTGCTCACCAATCTGTGCAATTCTGAGTTCCGTGTTTCTATGTTCTAGGAATTAACTGCTAAAGAAGATGACAGCGTATCTAATAGTTCCTTGGAACCATCACCGGTGGCATCTAAAGCGGTCAAAGAACGAAGCAACAGGTTAAAGCAAAGGATGTCTCTGGGGATGGAGGATTATGGGGAAGATCCAAAAATCTCCAAGTCACAGTCTATTGAAAGCCATCGCAAATCGGTAACTCTTGGTTTTTAAAGTGCTGATGACGCAAACGATTGCTTTACAAACTTTTACTATGCTTTTAACTACTGTGACAAAGGATCTCAAGAACAGGAATTAATAAAAAGGAAAGTACTATTTAAACTAGTATAGTTAACTTTTTCAGTTATGTGAAATTAAAACATCTGCCAGGATGTTTTTAGAAAATCAACAAGGAATTCTTGATTTTGGTGGTTCCCTGAACTTCGGAAAACACAAGTTCAGGCCAGCTTCCAACTTTTCATAACAAATAAAATAAAACCAAAATACAGACAATGTTAAAACCTAATCTAAAACTTGATGGGAACAGTTCTAGAACCTCTCAGGTCCAAACCGAAAGAGAGGGGGTGTAACGGGATCGAAGCTTCTGGTAGAAAGGATTCCTGGTAGCTGTTTTCAGGAACCTTCCTTTTAATTAACTTTTCGCTGCCACCATTTAATTCAGATAACTAGAGAACCCCACACTGTTACTAGACACCAAGACTTTAAAGATTCCCACCTCTCTCCCACTCTGAGGGGAAATTACTTCAGAGTCCCTTTAACTGTTTTGGAGGGAACTCCTAATGGCTGGGGTTTCTAGCCAGTCACCCACTCTAAAGACACACACACAGAGACTCTCACAGGCACGAGGGAATTTGAACACGGTAATTGAAATTTATTTTTTTAAACAAAAGAAAGGCTTCTTTAAAACTAGCTCAGAGAGGTACTAATGCTTGGCGGTTACAGAGAGGTTCTTTTCACTTAGGTTTCAGAGACGTTGTTGGCACTTTAGTTACACACAGACGCACGCAGGTGTCTCTTCGGAGAAAGGTTTTACTTTAAAATATCAAATGCCTTTACTGACAGACGCTAGTCTTTTGCTGTACCTCACCCCACTGAATCAACACACACCCAGTCTATGCCCTGTGAGATTCTGGCATCCAAGCCTCCCTCTCCCACTGTCCCAAACTGGCCAAACTGCCACTGGACTGGGCCTCCCAAGACTGGTGTTGGGCAGGACAGACTCTAGGTCTGGACAGTCTCACTGTCAAGCCTCTGACTGGCGGGTCCCTTTCCGCCAGCCTCAGGGCCTCCACCCTCTAGCAAGCCTCCTCCGCTCGTAGAGTTATCTGGATCCTGGCAGCTAACACAGCTGAGTCAGAATCCTTCTCTTCCAGAGCTGACAGACTCCTCTCTGCCCAACTCTGCTCTGCTCTCTGACAGACTCTGATTAGAACTGACTCTAAGTGCTGTAAGCACACTAGCTCCCCCTAGCTTTGGCCAAACGTTATTGGACCTTTTCCAACCAATCAGGTGGGTTCTTTGCTTGTGGAGCCTTTTTCTTTACTCTGGCTGTTGCTAAGGCCCTCTTAACTAGGCCTGCTGTACGCCAGCCCTTCAGGGTGGGGCAAGTTCGTTACAGGGGGCAGAGGAGACCAGTGATGGAAAACCATAGATACCCCAACCATATGCCTGGTGGAACAGCTCTGACTTACAGGCCCTGAGGAATTTCATCAGGCCCCTCAGAGATCTGTTTTCATTGGACTGAGCGTTCCACCAGGTTGGGGCCAGGGCCAAGAAAGCTCTGGCTCGAATGAAGCTAGCCGGACATCTTTCGGGCCAGGGGTGGATGGATGAAGAGCATCAGACTCCAGATCAATCTTTTTTCTCATTTCTCCCATTGTGACTCCTGTAGGCTCTGTTTAGCCACAACTACGGTCCTAGTTCGAACCCCATGAAGCGCCGTCCCAGTCACGGAAGTGTGTTCAATTTCCATATATCTGGACGCGAGCTTGGCTCAAGGTCTGATGGTGGAGAGGATGAATCCAGCAGCGTTGGAGAGGCCGAGGTCCAGCGTGGTTCATTGTTTGCTGCCCGAATGGGTCGACGGCACAGCGTCCAAAGTCAAGCCAGCTACAGCCCTCGCCCTGCCACTCCAAACTGCACACAGCCTGGCAGATGGACCTCAGGAGACGATTGTAACGGGATGGTCTCATCGATGGGAGGCGGCGGCGTGAGGCCGTTTAGCCCTGAGACTGTTTCTGGCGAAGGGCTGTTGCTTCCTCCAGGGAGGGGAAATCGTGGCAAAGGTGATCTGGTGAGTAGAAAAAGTAAGCATCCAGATGTGAGAGTCTGCAGAGAACTACTGTAATAATCCATTGTTGTTATACATAAGGTGAAGGACCCGACCATTACTGACCCATGGGGTGGCGTTACATCATGACGTTTAGTAGGCAGACTTGTGACATAGGATGGAGACGCACTCGCTCGATGATGTGGGGGAAATTAGCTCAGAGCAGACTGCTTATTAATATTACCCCATATGTCCCGGTCCGACCTCTGCGCTCAGAAGAGGCCAATTTACTGGAAGTCCCTGGCCCCTCAATGACGCGGTTGGCCTCTACTCAGGCCAGGGCCTTTACGGCTCTGGCGCCGGCCTGGTGGAACACTCTCCCTCCAGCTGACCGGGCCCTGCGGGACCTTGGAGAATTCCGCAGGGCCTGTAAGACTGAGTTGTCCCGCCGGGTGAGACCAGCCACTGAGGGTGCCCCCTGCCCCTGCCCCTGCCCCTCCTCTCTGCCCCTATGGGTCCCTCACACTATCGGGACCCATTATATATATATATATTTCTGGGGAGGGTTCAAGCAAGGGTTCCATGGGAGGCTGTATTAGGAATTGACTGTTGTTTTAATTGTATTTATGGTGATAACTTTCTGTGACGATTTTATGTATGATGTTTTTATGCTGTGCACCGCCCTGAGCCCCCCGGGGATAGGGCGGTATATTAAATTAAACAAATGATGATGATGATGATGATGATGATGATGATGATGATGATGATGATGATGATGATGATGATGATGATGATGATGATGATGATGATGATGATAATAATAATGCAAGAATCTGGATAGGGAATCTTTAATACCGATGTATATGAAGATCAGCTCTTGGAACAAAATCCACAGAGAAGAATATAATGCAAATTTGACAGACTTTATTGTAGGGATAAGAGGTTCACAAGCACTTGATTCAATGTAATAAACACACACACACAGAGTTCCTAAGATATAAATAGGTTGGAAAATAGGTTTGGAATAGAAAGGGTTATGGGATATATATTTATATGGGGAATACGATCTCATTGTGACGTGAAGAAGATCTGGGGCTCAGAACAAAATGGCAGCAGGGGGCAACGTGTTGGGCACAGTGACAAAGACGGAAAGGTGTCAATGGCACTGGGCGATTGGCCCTTTGGAGGGTAGGATATTTATAGGATGAAGAACCACCTTTGGGAGGTGTCAGGATGGCCTTTGGGAGGTGCTGGGATAACCTCTGGGAGGTGTCCAGATGGATTGTTTGAGAAACAAAAGAGTGAATTGTAAGGTGGTCAGGAGAAGTTAGCTACAGAAGGGAGTATCTGGGTTAAGGGAATCAGGGGAGGCAATGTCGTCAGAGGTCCTCTTGTGGCTGGAAATGAGTATCCATTCAGCAGGGCTACTGTATCGTGTTGAGGACACATTCTTCTTTGGCTATGGAGTGAAAATGTGCTGCTATGGCAAGCAAGCTGAGAGCATAAGAACAGAAAGAAAAGGAAAAAAATCCTGGAAGTCGCTTGTAGGTAGTCCTGACTGTCACCAGAGAATGCAATGCCAGCGTCATCTTTTAGGCTGGCACATGGGCAGGGATACGATTTCGATTTTGAATACCTTTAATGGCATATAAATAGTTTCACATTAACATTGCAAGATAATGACAGCCTTTACAACTTCTGACGAGTTAAAATAACACCATTTAAAAATTTAGCCACCGCTTCCAACAGCTCGTAGTTGTGGCTGTTTAAAAGATATATAACCTTCTGTTCATCTGTCATGCCTTCACTTCCATGCAGGAAGGGGATTATGTGCTTCTTCCTACCTATCTCATAAAAAGGACAATTCAACAGCATATGAGATACTGTTTCCACAGAACCCATGCCACACGGGCATTTCCTTTCTTTATGTGGGATTCCAAGGTGGCGTCCAAGGCTAAAGGAAGAAGGCAGGGCATTACACCTAGCTAAGGTGATTGCTCTACGCCACCGGGCCTCAACTAGGCAGGGACACCTGTGAACAAGCATTTTTCCCACTATGCCCATGGTGGTAAGGTAACAGACTGTTTTCAGGTGGTTTGCCATTACCTTCCCCAATTGTCTATACTTTACCCCCAGTAAGTTGGGTACTCATTTTGCTGACCTCAGAAGAATGGAAGGTCGAGTCAACCTTGAATCGGCTACCTGAAACTGGCTTCCACTGGCATCGAACTCAGGTTGTGAGCAGAACTTTGACTGCAGTACTGCAACTTACCACTCTGTTCCACGGGGCTCCTTATGTTTCCATATACAGTTGCTGTAAATTTAGAATTGAACTAAATTTGCCTGCAGATTTATTTTTCTTCCCGATGAATTCTGGTGTTACAGGTTCTCTGGCTATGCTGATATTCACATAATATTTGATATTTAAACATGAATGATTTTATGTCCTACCTTTCTGCTTTCACAAGGGCCACCCAGGTGGCTAGCCCATTAAAACATGCAAATTAAAATTGTGTTTTAAAGCCAGTGAAATCGCCCCACCACAAAACCCATGTCATTAAGAGAATTAAAACAGAGCTAAAAATCTATGCCAAGATGTAAAGCAGCAATTAAAACATTGGGGGAGGAAGGAGGGATCGCTGAAGGAATGCCACATAAAACAAATAAGGCCATACCCTGTTTCCCCGAAAATAAGACAGTGTCTTATATTGGGGTGCTGTGTGGTTTCTGGGCTGTATGGCCGTGTTCTAGCAGCATTCTCTCCTGACATTTCGCCTGCATCTGTGGCTGGCATCTTCAGAGGATCTGAAATATCAGATCCTCTGAAGATGCCAGCCACAGATGCAGGCGAAACGTCAGGAGAGAATGCTGCTAGAACACGGTCATACAGCCCGGAAACCACACAGCACCCCAGTGATTCCGGCCGTGAAAGCCTTCGACAATACAGTGTCTTATATAAATTTTTGCTCCCAAAGATGCGCTATGTCTTATTTTCAGGGGATGTCTTATTTTTCTGGTATTCTGTTCGACGGGCATGCTTCCAAACAAAAACTTTGCTACGTCTTACTTTCGGGGGATGCCTTATATTTAGCACTTCAGCAAAACCTCTACTACGTCTTATTTTCAGAGGGTGTCTTATTTTCGGGGAAACAGGGTAGATGAAATATTAGGAGCAAAAACTACCAGACGCATGAGCAGCTGTGGCTGTCTAAGAGCAACATGCAGAACCTTTCTGTAAGCCTCACTGTATTGTTTCCCTCTGTTAGCAGACTCCTTCCTACGATGAAGCCAACAAGAGGCAGCACTCCCAGCGTCTATCGGTGGACCATTATAATCAGCCCCTTCAGAGAGAAAGGGCAGCCAGTGCAGTCAGCATCATCACCAGTGCGATGGAAGGTAGTTCTGTCTTGTCTCATAGTCACGGATGCTTGATATTCCCGTGGACCTAGGCTTTCATTTTGCCCCTTCCAGTAAGTGGAAAGGTCATAGAATCATAGAGCGTCCAGTTCTGGTCGCCGCATCTCAAAAAGGATATTGAGGAGATAGAAAAAGTGCAGAGAAGGGCAACGAGAATGATTGAAGGATTGGAGCACCTCCCTTATGAGGAGAGGCTGCAGCGTTTGGGGCTCTTTAGTTTGGAGATGAGACGGCTGAGGGGGGATATGATTGAAATCTATAAAATTATGCATGGGGTAGAAAATGTTGACAGAGAGAAATTTTTCTCTCTTTCTCACAATACTAGAACCAGGGGGCATTCGTTGAAAATGCTGGGGAAGAATTAGGACTAATAAAAGGAAACACTTATTCACACAACGTGTGATTGGTGTTTGGAATATGCTGCCACAGGAGGTGGTGATGGCCACTAACCTGGATAGCTTTAAAAGGGGCTTGGACAGATTTATGGAGGAGAAGTCGATTTATGGCTACCAATCTTGATCCTCTTTGATCTGAGATTGCAAATGCCTTAGCAGACCAGGTGATCGGAAGCAACAGCCGCAGAAGGCCATTGCTTTCACATCCTGCCTGTGAGCTCCCAAAGGCACCTGGTGGGCCACTGCAAGTAGCAGAGAGCTGGACTAGATGGACTCTGGTCTGATCCAGCTGGCTTGTTCTTATGTTCTTATAGAGTTGGAAGAGACCCCAAGCACCATCAAGTCCAACCCCCTGACATGCAGGAACACACAATCAAAGTACTCCTGGCAGATGGCCTTCCAGCCTCTGTTTAAAAACCTCCAAAGAAGGAGACTCCACCACTCTCCGAAACAGTGAATTCCACTGTTGCACAGCCCCAACAGTCAGATAGTTCTTCCTAATGTTTAGTGGAATCCTCTATTCCTGCACCTTGAATCCATTACTCCTGGTCCTAGTCTCTGGAGCCACAGAAAACAAGCTTGCTCCCTCATCAACATGACATCCCTTCAAATATTTGAACATAGCTATAATGTCCGCCCTTAAGAACATAAGAACAAGCCAGCTGGATCAGACCAAAGTCCATCTAGTCCAGCTCTCTGCTACTCGCAGTGGCCCACCAGGTGCCTTTGGGAGCGCCCTTAACCTTCTCCATCCCCAGCTCCCTGAGTCTCTCTTCATAGGGCATGGATTCCAGACCTTTTCCATTTTGCTTGCCCTCCTCTGGACACGTTCCAGCTTGTCAATAACCTTCTCAAATTGTGGTGCCCAGAACTGAACACAGTACTCCAGGTGAGGTCTGACCAATGCAGAGTGGAGTGGTACAATTACTTCCCTCGATCTAAGCACTATACTCTTATTGAGGCATCCCAGAATAGCACTGGCTTTCTTGGCTGCCACATCACGTCATCTTCTTAAGCCTGCTAAAGTACATTGAGCTGCAACTGTGATATTCTGCCATCATTGTGGAGTGCAAGGGAGACCTCACGTGCACAAGTAGCCATTGAGTTGGAAGGAGCCATAGAGGCCATCTAGTCCAACCCCTACTCAATGCAGGGTCAGCCAAGAGCATCCCTGGCAAGGGTCCATCCAGTCATTGTAAAAAGCTGCCAGTGGGGAAGGCTCCACACATCCTGATCATGACCTTACACCAAGGCTGCTTATTTGCCACGTTTTGTCAGTGCTCAAGTTCACACTGATGAATGCTGAGAGGTAAAAGAAGGTGCAAATGGACTGAAAGATGTAGCAAAGGGTGCATCATTCAATTCTGAAGTTAATTAGTTTTTTAAAAAATTCTCATCGTCCGGCTTGAATTAAGAAGGACTGGAACACAGCACAGAGGAAAACTCTGGCCTAAGATAATGCAGAAAATCTCATTGCTACATTAAATCTGTCTATTTGGAACTTGCTGGATTTGAAATTACTGTGATTAGATCAATCCCTCCAGTGGTGGGATCCAAAAATTTTAGAAACAGGTTCCCATGGTGGTGGGATTCAAACTGTGGGGTAGCGCCAATGGGGCTGGGCGGGGCATGACGGGGCGGGGCATTCCTGGGTGGGGCTGTGGCAAGGACGCAGCCGCTGCACCGGTCCTTGGGCGGGAAACTAATGCACGCAGGCGCAGGCTGCCACGCACGCCGGTGCACCTCCTGCTAGACTGCTTTAAGTTCTGCGCGCTACTGCTGAAAGGCGTAACTAAGGCAAAAATCACGTGGCAAAATCACCAATTAGTAACCCCCTCTCGGCACACACAAATAATTAGTAACCTACTCTCGGGAACCTGTGAGAACCTGCTGGATCCCACCTCTGAATCCCTCCATAATAATTGTTTGGTGTAGACAAGAATGACTTTCTTTTGTTTGTTGGTTAGAACTTGAAGAATCAAAGCGTAAATGCCCACCGTTCTTGCACGAATTGGCTCTCAAATACCTTGTTTGGAACTGTTGTCCACTGTGGGTGAAGATAAAGAAGAAAGTGAATGCTTTGGTTTCAGATCCATTCACTGACCTCACAGTCACACTTTGCATTGTGGTGAATACTCTTTTCATGGCACTGGAGCACTATAAAATGACCACTGGTTTCAAGACCATGCTGTCAACAGGTAACACGGTAAGCGAATATTGGCAAGTGAGATAGCACACGTCAGTCTTTGAGATATCTTTGTGAATTTATTAATCTTTAGGTGCAGGATTATCTTTAAGCACAAATTATAGCTAGAGCATGAGACAAGTTTATCCTATACTCATGGTAAGTACCGCTTCTGCATGTGTTTTGCTCCCTCTAGCGGTGTTAGGTCTTGAATCTTGAAGCAATGAACAGACTTTGCATTGTATTGTCGAAGGCTTTCATGGCTGGAATCACTGGGGTGCTGTGTGGTTTCCGAGCTGTATGGCCGTGTTCTAGCAGCATTCTCTCCTGACGTTTCGCCTGCATCTGTGGCTGGCATCTTCAGAGGATCTAGCGCCGTGGTGGCAAACCTTTGGCACTCCAGATGTTATGGACCACAATTCCCATCAGCCCCTGCCAGCATGGTCAATTGGCCATGCTGGCAGGGGCTGATGGGAATTGTAGTCCATAACATCTGGAGTGCCAAAGGTTCGCCACCACTGATCTAGCAGATTCTCTGAAGATGTCAGCCACAGATGCAGGCGAAACGTCAGGAGAGAATGCTGCTAGAACATGGCCATGCAGCCTGGAAACCACACAGCACCCCAGACTTTGCATTGTTGATCAGCAGCATTTATTGATAGGCATCGAAGCACCCAGCTGGGCAAGCCTGGCTTTTGCTATCCCCTTTATTCCAGTGTTAGTCCCCCCTCCCATTTTCCCAAGAAATGTGAGAAAGGGTTAGTCTGGAGCTAAGGCACAGTGCCCCCCCCCCTCAGTCCCCTTGAAGCTACGCCTCTGGTTGAAAGCTACCAACAATGAGTGAAGGTAACAAGGTATCTGTGAACCTAGCTGCCAGTTGGCCACCTGGAAAAACAACTCAATGACTAAACTCACCTTGGATTCATGCCACCAATATATTCCGCTGCCTTGCCAAGCCGATCATATAAACCAGCCCTGTTCCCGAGGCGAGGAGAAAGGATTGGAGTCTCTTTGGATTTGACACGCTCATTTCCCTCTTGCAGGTTTTTGCCGTGATTTTTACGGCAGAGATGGTCCTGAAAATCATTGCTATGGATCCTTATCACTACTTCCAGCAGCGATCTAATATCTTCGACAGCGTGATTGTCTTCCTGAGCCTCGTAGAACTGCTCATTCCCAAAGAAACGACCAAAGGAAAAAGTCGGGGGAAAGGGAGTCTCACCGTCTTACGTTCCTTGAGGCTGGTAATTCTTTCACTTATCCTTTTTCATTACTTTTCACTGGAGATATAAGATAGGCTCTCCCACCCCCAGCAGTTGATGAGAAACATCATTGTCAGTTACAAGCCCTTTGAAAGAATGGCCCACTTAATCTTCAGAAGGGGCCACATGAAGAAGTCCTGTTTCAGAGAAAGCATTAGACTAAAGCCAAGGTGTACCAATTTCTTCAAGGCCAACCAGCGCATTTGCGATAAGGGTGATATAAGTTCTGGCAAATCAGGCTCGACTGTAGTAAATAGGGAATAAATCCAGATGATAATAAATAAAGAATTGCACAGTCTTTTGGTATCTAACGATGTGATACTTTTCTTCCCCAACAGCTGAGAGTCTTCAAGTTGGCCAAGTCCTGGCCAACTTTAAACACCCTGATAAAAATAATCCTAAACTCGGTGGACGCTCTGGGCAACCTCACCCTTGTCTTGGCCATTATTGTCTTTATTTTTGCGGTGGTCGGAATGCAGCTCTTTGGGGTCCACTATAGGCACAAGTATGGGAATAGAACCGAGGACAACCTCACACCCCGGTGGCACATGATGGATTTTTTCCATTCCTTCCTCGTCATCTTCCGCATTCTGTGCGGCGAGTGGATCGAGACCATGTGGGATTGCATGACAGTCGCTTATCAACCGCTGTGCCTGCTTGTCTTCTTGCTGGTCATGGTGATCGGAAATTTAGTGGTGAGTTTTCCTACCTGTCTGCGCATCATTCTGCAGCCCCATTTGCAAACCCTCCCACTTCCTGTGCTTAAACCCCACTTCCTGTGCTGCCCTCAACCCTTTCCCGGGGGGCCCTGGGCAGTGGGTGCTGCTGGAAGCACAAGTGGAGTGAGGGGGCAGAGAAGTGGCGTGTTGCGGGGTCGGCAGAAGCTAGGGTTCCCAGGTCCCCCGGCCGCTAGCAGGAGCTGGGAGGGTAGGGATGCCAGCTCCAGGTTGGGAAACTCTGGAGATTTGGGGGCGGAGCCTGGAGAGTACAGGGACATCAGTGGAATATGATGCTGTAGAGCCCACCCTCCAAAAGCATCCATTTTCTGCAGGGGAAACTGATCAGTATTGCCTGGAGATAAGCCATAATTCATGGGGATCCCCAGGTCCCAGCTGGAGGCTGGCATCTCTAGCAACAGCGGGCCCTGCCTGGAGAACTCGTCCTGCCATCCACATCAATACATCAGCTTTAGCACCCCATAGCTGCCATTTCACGCATGCATACCACCCCGAGGGCATTTCCAAACTTTAAAATCAAAGGCAATTGCTAGACCGTCCTAATGATCCGTTCCCACAACGAACTAGTTCCTCTGCATCCCCAGCTTCCATTTTAAAAGGACACCAGCTTTTTTTTTTGTTGCAGAGACATATTTGAGGCGGGTTGCATCAAATGGCTCTTTTAATGTTCTGAGATATTACTGTGGCAGGAACCTATTGGCTAGTACCCGTATCGTTATCAGTGGATCTCCCAGTCAGCAGAACAGGAGTCTCACTTTCCCCCTTCTTTCATAACCTGAATCAAAGTCTGGCTGGCCCAGGTTTTGACTTGCTAATGCGGATGGTTGTAGCACCAGTAGCAAAACCAGACTCCCCCCCTTGGGTGAACAGCTATTCGTGACTGCAGAACCCCCCCCCCCCACTACATCTTTAATGATGCTCTTTGCAATCAGTGGTTGATTGCTCAAAAATTATGTGGGTTTTGGAAGTCCAGACACAAAGAAGTAGCAATCTGTTACTGGTTCCTCTGCCCCACTCCCCCCAGAACCTGTCAGTGGTTCTTACGAGACCTTCCCGGTTCTGTTTTCTTTTTCACTGCAGCTCAGGAACATGTGCTCCTGAGAGTCACTTTTCACACTACAATTTATTTATTTGTTTGCAAACATCCCTCTCTCAGAGCTGCCGGAGAGATTGTAAAACGTTCTGTTGCTTCCAGGTGCTCAATTTATTCATTGCGCTGCTGTTGAACTCCTTCAGTGCGGACAACCTCCAACTCCCCGAGGAAGACAAAGAAATGAACAATCTCCAGATTGCTTTTGCTCGGATCCACAAAGGACTTCAAGTCGCCAAACGCACCATGCTGGCTTACTGTTTCAAAGTGCTCCGGTACCCGCGGAAAGTATCGCAAAAGAAGGTGAAATGCGAGACCGAGAAAAACTGGGTGGAGCTTCAAAAAGATGGCCAAGTGGCCAATGAGATTCACGGGAGCAGGGAGCACGAGAAGAACCGTGAGAGGGGCTCAGCAGACACTCTGGACGATTTTATCAACAACCCCAGGATGTTTGTCTGCGTTCCGATCGCTGAGGCGGAGTCCGATAGCGAGGCTTCCGAAGATACTGGGGATAAACTGGATACAGTTGTGGAGGTAGACTATAATAAGCAGGTACGAGGCCAACTCAGACATCTAGGACAGTGATGGCGAACCTTTTCAAGACCAAGTGCCCAAATTGCAACCCAAAACACACTTATTTATCGCAAAGTGCCAACGCGGCAATTTAACCTGAATAACCCCCTTGAGCAGGAGCCAGCCTGGTGTAGCATCCAGCAAGTCCCACATGTGCCACTCTGTGCCTCTCTAGCATTTTTGCTGCCTCTGCTCTGCCCGTTCCCCCCCCCCCCCCGCCCCGGGCAGCAGCCACCTGGCGCACAGGCACCAGACCCGCCAGCCGAGTCCTCCCTGCTCGCTGAGGTGCATGCACATCAAGTCCAGCGGCCCAGGCCAGCCTAGGGGGAATCTTCCCCCCACATGACGAACTCTGTGTGCACATGTCCCCCTCTGGCACCCATGCCATAGGTTTGCCACCACTGGTCTAGGACCAGACTCAAACACAGGACCAATCACCCACTGGCGCTCTGGCACATAGTGGTACAAAGGCGATTTATGTGCCAGTTCTATTCAGGCGCCTTTTTTGCATAGCTTTCAGGTGGGACCTGAGGATTCCCTGGAATCACAGCTCATCTCCAGACTACGGAGATCAGTTCCGCTGGAGAAGGATGCTTTGGAGGGCATCGTACCCCATTGAGGTCTCTGTCCTCCCCAGGCTCCACCCCCAAAGCTCCAGGAATTCCCCAACCTGGAGCTGGCAACCCTAATCCCCGCTCCATCCCCTGGCAACTGTATCTGGCAGGCTGTTTCGCACAGCAGCTACCCAGTTGCCCTGGAGGGCCGGCAAATAAGACACAGAGGCCTTCCCCGATGTTGCCCCCTCTGTCAAATGAAGAGACCCCCGTGATCCCTGGCTACTTATCCAAATTAACCTATTCAGAGGTGACGTTTGACATGTAGAATGATTCACACAAAGTCTTTTCACCTCTTTGTCCCTCGATGTGCATGACTTGGGCTTTTATGAGGGTGCAGAATAACTGCTGTAACTACCTGTAATCTAAAGTCATTGGCAGCAAAAAGAGCAGAGCAAAAATTGTTCAGCGGCAGCAGAACAAAGGGAGAATAAATCCCTCTCTGCTTAAAATGTCCTCCTTTATAATGGTGAGCTCAGAAACAGTTGGAGTATCTTAAATGACCAGTTTCATCCTCTCTTACTGGTTGTGGCCGGGGCCTTTGCCTGATGCCATTTCCTTTCCAGTAAAGCCAGAGCATGGCCTTTTCTCTTCCCCACCTATCCTTGGCATTTCTGAGCTTACAACAGAAGAGACTAGAATCACAGAATCATAGAGTTGAAAGAGACCCCCAAGGGCCATCAAGTCCGACCCCCTGCAATGCAGGAACACACAATCAAAGCCCTCCTGACAGATGACCATCCAGCTTCTCTTTAAAAACCTCCAAAGGAGGAGACTCCACCACACTCCGAGGTAGTGCATTCCACTGCCGAACAGTCCTGACAGTCAGGAAGGAGCAGCAGTGGTGTAGGAGGTTAAGATCTCGTGTATCTAGTCTGGAGGAACCGGGTTTGATTCCCCGCTCTGCCACCTGAGCTGTGGAGGCTTATCTGGGGAATTCAGACTAGCCTGTGCACTCCCACACACGCCAGCTGGGTGACCTTGGGCTAGTCACAGCTTCTCGGACCTCTCTCAGCCCCACCTACCTCACCGGGTGTTTGTTGTGAGGGGGGAAGGGCAAGGAGATTGTAAGCCCCCTTGAGTCTCCTGCAGGAGAGAAAGGGGGGATATAAATCCAAACTTTTCTTCTTCTTCTTAAGTTTAGGTGGAATCTCTTTTCCTGCACCTTGAACCCATTACTCCTGGTATTGGAGTCTCAGGAGCAGCAGAAAACAAGCTTGCTCCCTCACTAACATGACATCCCTTCAAATATCTCAACATGGCGATCATGTCACCTCTTAACTTTCTCTTCATCAAACTAAAGACCCCCAGTTCCCTAAATCTCTCCTCGTAGGGCATGGATTCCAGACCTTTCCAGAATCTTGTTTTATAGTCTAACCTCCACTTGTAATACATTTTCGTACAAGCGATGTCCATTTGACTGCTGCTATTTTAGCATGTGATTATATGACAGTATTTATCGTCTTTTCTGAAAGCACCTTTGGTCGACAGAGAAGGAGAAAAAATATTGTACTTGATTAATGTTAAAAGACAGGCGGACAAACCTGTATTCCAATTACAAACTCTGACCACATCCTTTCCAACAGGAAACTCAGTTGCGAATGCGAGGAGACCGAAGCAAGAGCTCGGATGCCTGGAGCCGAACATCCGAACTCTCGACTCCTGAAGAGCTCAGCATGACATGGAAACCCGAGTCTTCGTCGCATGAACAAAAAGAGGTAAAAGGGGTTTAGCAACCTGTTATTTATTTATATCACTCTCTTTGCCTTCTTATCTCACAACAGCCCTGAGAGTTAGGCTAGGCCCGTGGTGGCGAACCTTTGGCACTCCAGATGTTATGGACTACAATTCCCATCAGCCCCTGCCAGCATGGCCAATTGGCTATGCTGGCAAAGGCTGATGGGAATTGTAGTGCATAACATCTGGAGTGCCAAAGGTTCGCCAACACTGGGCTAGGCTGAGAGCGAGTAACTGGCCAAAGATCACCCAATAAGCGTCTTGGGCAGAACGGGGATTCAAAACTGGGTCTCCCAGATCCTAGTCCAGAACGCTAACCACTATACGACACTGCTTCTCAAGCTGAAAAATGGAAGACTGTCAACGATTATACAGATGAGCATATATCCTGATCAGAAAATGGACCGAACCTGGTTGCAGTACTGCATAAAAATCTGGTCTCGCATGAAGTTGGACACATTTGGCTGTTGTGGATTTTCCAGGGTATCTGGCCTTGCCTGGTAGTTTCAGCTCCTAACGTTTCACCCACATCTATGGCTGACTTCTTCAGAGCCACGTCACAGTAAGATGCACAAATTTCTTTCATTCAAAATGGTTGAATCCGCATTCAAGAGATCAGCTGGGCACAATGTCCGACACCTTCTGTTTGGCCAACTGGTCATGCTGACGGGGCTGATGGGAATTGTAGTCCATGAACATCTGGAGTGCCATAGGTTCACCACCACAGCGTTAGATCATAGGGTGTCAAACTCGTGGCCCTCCAGATGTTACGGACTACAGTTCCCATCATCCCCTGCCAGAGAGTTTGACACCTGTGGGTTAGATCTTCTCTCTCCCTTCTCTCAAAACCCTGTCTCAAGAAAAAAGAAGCCATTCTACACCATCAGGAGGGCCGGAGTTCAGTGGCTGAACCCTGAAAGTTGGGCTTGAGAAACTGAGTTGACCCAGCCATTCGGTTCTTCTGTCAGCTGCACGGTGGCCTTTGACTGAAAAGAAAACTTTTTGTTTTTGCCTTTTTGTTTCGCAGAAGGCTGACAGTAGCAGCTCGTCTGAAGGCAGCACGGTGGACTTGACAGATCCTGAGGAAATGCTGAAGCATAATCCCGAATTCACTGAAAACTCGAAGGAACCCGATGATTGTTTTCCAGGAAGTAAGCAGACCCTTTGACACTTCATGCTCGCCAGAACCCAGGATCGTCTTAACAGCATTATAGGCTCCCGGGCAAAGTAGTGCACTGGGGCCCCCCACATACACAACGTTTTTTACGTTATGTAGTGCATGAGATACGTACACATCCATACACATGCGGTTGCAGGGGCGACTGTGATACTAAACCAGAGGCAGGGACATCCTGCCCAGGGGGACATGTGGAGTCAAATGTCCCCGGGCTGTGGCCATTTAGCCATGTGGAGGTGGAAAATTGCCAACCCACACCCCTCCTCCTTCCCCCCTGGGCAGTGGTGGGATCCACAAATTTTAGTAACAGGTTCCCATGGTGGTGGGATTCAAACAGTGGCGTAGCGCCAATGGGGCTGGGCGGGGCATGACAGGGGCGTGGCCAGGCATTCCGGGGGCAGGGCATTAATAATTTCTTTGTTACTGTAAAAAACTCTTACTGTAAAAAAAAGTTCCTAATTTCCAGCTGGTATCTTTCTGTCCATAATTTAAACTCATTATAGCAAGTCCTATCGTCTGCTGCCAACAGAAACAACTACTTCTCCTCTAATTGGCGGCCTGTCAAATACTTAATACTTTCAAATACTTAATTTTGTTTCTAGAAATCAAAAGATTTCTAGTACTTTCCTTAAGCAAGGAACTTTACCATATTTCTAAAACATGTTTTCAAAACAGCCCAACAGGGAGAATTATCCCGTTTTCTACCTTCGCTAACCAGCCACATAGGAAACAACAGGACTTTATGATTTTTGGACCTAATGGAATTTCTAACGGAAAAGCAGACCCAATTAGTAACCCCCTCTCGGCACACACAAATAATTAGTAACCCACTCTTGGGAACTGGTGAGAACCTGCTGGATCCCACCTCTGCCCCTGGGTCCATACACTGACTTCAAGACAAGGTCGTGCTGGGGGAGGGTGGCTGCCCATACAGGGGTGGGTGGTGGTGATGGAAAACTCACATTTTCCCTAGATACACTTCTTTTCAGAGGCAAATGCCAACGTCCACTTGCTATCACAAAAATTAACGTTAACATTGTTCATAATCTTTACTAAAACACATGCTAAATATGCATTTTCCCGTAGCAAATACAGTGTTTATTTATTTATATATTGACAGCAAGTTACAACATATGTGGATTAGCATGGGGACCCTATGTTTGAAGGGGGGGCCCTGGGGCAACTGCCCACCAGGCCCACGTGTTACCTCACATCATGAGATTAATTAGCAGATGCCAGTGAAAATCAGGGGCAGGCTGGCCATTTAACTGACAGGGGAATTACCCGATGGGCCACGGCCCAAGACGGCTGCTGGCAGCCAGAAGGAAGCACAGCCAAATCACAGCAATGCTGCCAATGCCTCAGGATCCACTTTGCTTTTAGGCCCTTCATTAGTAATGAAAGTTGGTGTCAGCTCAAAAACTGCTTCCAGCTGCCCCTCTGCCAGTCTCAGGGCGGCTGAAGCAGGTGAATGAATGCCCGCTGTTTGTCCCACTAAACTAAGGTGACCAGATTTTCACCTTTTTAAAGCGGGACGCGCGCGCACACGCCCGCAGGAGTGCACTGCCTTCTGGGGCGCTCCCTGGTTTCCCACCCTGTCACAGGGCGGAAAAAGGGGAGCGCCCCAGAAGGCAGTGCAGCAGCCTTCCAAAAATCGGGACATTTAAAAAAAACCCACGGGACACGGGACAAATTGTTTAAAAGCGGGATTGTCTCGCCAAAAGCGGGACATCTGGTCACACTACACTAAACTGAGAGACCCTCTGAAGTTCTGTATTATGGAGGACCAGCAATAAGGTCTGTTGTGCAAAAAAATACAATGGGCTCTAGAAAAATAATCCTCCCATGGCCAGAGATGCGGACAGGGGCATATTTACGGGAAATGGCAGGGCAAACACTGAAATTGCAATCCCCCAAACATCCCAACTTTTTTGGGGGAGGGAGCAGGGTGTCTGTGAAGATAGGGAGAGTTATCCCCCTCTCCATAAGCACCCCCAATTGCAAAGCTGCATCCTGGCTTTGCAAAGAGGGGGAGGGAGGCTGCTGACTTACTTGAGAGTAGGCTCAGGCAAGGCTGCCTTAGAACATCCCTGTGAGGGCCCTCACTGGACAGTTTGCTCAGGCAAGGAGTAATACAGCTCTGTGAGGACCTCAGAGCTTTAAGAAGTATTATGTTAGGTCTCAGAACCTTGAGCCAATAAACAGACTCTGAAGTATTGATCAGTCGCGTTTATTGATGAGGTATCAAAGCACCATACTTGGCAAAGCCAGTTCTGATGAAACTGGCATTCACAGTCCCCTTTTATTCCCCGCTGGAAGCCCCTCTCCTGTTTTCAAGCATTTGTGAAAAACAGTCTTTGGAGCTGAGGCGTCCCAAGATTGGTGGCTTCCTGCCCCATGAGATAACGGATGTAATTCTTTTCTCGTGGGACAGAGGTACCAGGGGAAGCCTAGTTGTCTACAAAGCATGTGAAGCCATAAAGTAAAGATCGAGGAAAGACAGCACAGATGGCAGTGGTAACATATAGCAGACTGATTAAATATATCTCTAAAGCAGCACTGATTTGTTGTCTTAAGCAGTTACAATGAATTGGGAATGCATCTCAATCACCTAGATAATATCCCCCTGACATGTTACTAGCAAACACAAACTCTGACAATCGGCTGCAGACCGACGTTTCCAAAATATATCCCATCTGTTTCACAAGTTTTTGTCAATGTATTCTTCCAAACAGATAAGTGTGCCAGAGTTTTAAATCCTGGTAAAGTGCAGCATCTATAGTTTAAACACAATGCATTACAGCTTTTATCAGCGTAACTTAATTCTTTTACTGTGTACTTATCCAGAAGAGAAAATGTTAGTTTTTAAGTTGTCACTATACTCCCCTTTATTTTTTTCCCTGCAGCAAACTTAACACAGCTTCCCTTTTTAGATGATGACGATTGATTGCATATCCCTTTCAGGAATCACTCAGCGTTTTCCTTGGTGTTCGGTGAATACCACGAAGTTTCCAGGCAAAGTGTGGTGGAATTTAAGAAAGACGTGCTACCAAATTGTCGAACACAACTGGTTCGAAAGCTTCATTGTGTTCATGATTCTGCTCAGCAGCGGAGCTTTGGTGGGTTTTACGTACATCCGATATCAAGGCTGAAATCCTGGGGCTTAAATAGCATTCACTACAGAGACGAGGAGGGAAGAAAGAACAGGCTTCTAAAACTGCTGTCATATAATAATACAAGGAGCAGGAGAAGAAGCCGGAGTCTATGTGCACGTTTCTTCAGGACGAAATATCTGATCTAGTGTTTCACTGATCTTTCAAAGGGGAAACGGGAGGCTGGATTTATTTACTTAAATGTTTATACACTGCTTTCCTCCCCTTGTGGGGACCCAAAGTAGCTTACAAAATTGTTCTGTCAGCTGCCGTTTTATCTTCAAAACAATTGTGTGAGGTAGGTTAGCCTAGGTAGGTTAGAGAAGTCTGGGTCCAAGGTCACCATGATGCAGTGGGGAACTATTAATATTATTGTTTAATTTTTTTTACTATCAACAGCTGCCAGTTCTTTAGCTGGTTGTTGGCCTTTCATTACAATTTGAGCCCCCCCCCCAGAAGCCTTGAATGTTGTAAAGTATTGGCGTAGTATAGGCTGACCAGACGTCCCGCTTTTGGCGGGACAGCCCCGCCTTTAAACAATTTGTCCCGCGTCCCGCGGGTTCTTCAAATTGTCCCGATTTTTGGGAGGCTGCCGCACTGCCTTCTGGGGTGCAAGGCAGTGCGGCAGCCTCCTGCGCTTGTGGCCACAGGAGCGCACGGCCTTCTGGGGCTTGCCATTTGCCGCCCTGTGACAGGGTGGGACATGGCAAGCCCCAGAAGACCATCTGGTCAACTTAGCGTAGTAGTCATGCAGATCCCAGCAGGGCCACCTTTTGAATCTGATAGATGTTGATTTTGTTCTGAAGGTGTTTCAAGTGCCGTCCCAGTGTTTTCAGAATGGCGCCCAGGGTGCCGATTACCACTGGGACGACCTTGGCGGGTTTGCCCCATATTCATTGCATCTTGATTTTCAAATCGTGGTATTTAGTGACCTTCTCATGTTCTTTTTCAGCAACCCCACTGTTATGATTATGATTTAAAATGGCACTTTCAGCCACATCAATTATATTGGTTCTCTGACTTGGATGGCCCAGGCTAGCTGATTTTATAGGCATTGGAAGTTAAGCAAAGCCGGCCTGGACTAGTACTTGGTTGGGAGATCTCCAAGGTTGTTAAGCAGAGGCAGGCAATGGCAAATTACCTCTGAGCATCTCTTGGCTTAACCTGGATGGCCCAGGCTACCCTGATCTCATCAAAACTCAGAAGCTAAGCAGGGTTGGCCTTGCTCGGAGTTTGAGTGGGAGACCACTCTTCTTCAGGAGAGAGGGGAAATAATAATGATTGGTGGAAAAAAATGTAAAAAAGGTTTTTTTGGTAAAAAAATAGCACCTCCCCATCTCCTGTAAACATCCCAAATTTTCATGACAACACATTGGATGTGCCCAATTATGCTAATGCTTTTGTGTGGTTTGATTGCAAAATAGTACAGACAGAACTCTAAGAAATGATTTTGAAGTACACCGCAGACAAAAAGTTCTGCATGGATGAATATCAGCAGAGCTCAGCAGACTTAACTTCCTCATTGCAGGCATTTGAAGACATACACTTGAGCGAGAGAGGGAAGGTTAAAACTATGCTAGACTATGCTGACAAGATATTCACTTACATCTTCATCCTCGAGATGCTGTTGAAATGGGTGGCTTACGGATTCTACAAATATTTCACCAACGCATGGTGCTGGCTCGATTTCCTAATTGTGGATGTAAGTATGGCACCTGTACAGTTTGGTTGTCTGGATGACCTATTAGCTACCAAGAGTAGGCTGACCAGACGTCCTGCTTTTGGTGGGACAGTCCCGCCTTAAAACAATTGTCCCGCGGGTTTTTTCAAGTGTCCCGATTTTTGGAAGGCTGCCGCACTGCCTTCTGGAGCGCAAGGCAGTGCGGCAGCCTCCCCCGCGCGCGGCCGCAGGAGCGCACCGCCTTCTGGGGTGCTCCCGTTTCCCACCCTGTGACAGGGCGGGAAACAGGGGAGTTGCCAAGGCAATCTTGCCCCTGCGACTGCTATCTTGGCGATGCATGCAGCAGCGGCTGCCCACCTACCCGCCCGTCTTGGTTCACAAGTGATGTGGGCCTCGCTGACCTTCACACAGTCTCCTTGCCAGAAGAGATTGTCCATTAAAAAAGTTCTGACCTGGATGGCTGGCCTGATCTTGCCAGATCTCGGACACTACGCAGGGTCAGCCTTGGTTAGTACTTGGATGGGAGGGTCTCTTCACAGAGAGAGACCATGGCAATCCACCTCTGTTCTGATTCCCCACTCCTCCACCTGAGTGGCAGAGGCTTATCTGGTGAACCAGATGTGTTTCCGCACTGCTACATTTCAGCTGCACAACCTTGGGCTAGTCCCAGTTCTCTCAAACTCTCTCAGCTCCACCTGCCTCACAAGGTGTCTATTGTGGGGAGAGGAAAGGAAAGGAGCTTGTAAGCCACCTTGAGTCTCCTTACAGGAGAGAAAGGCAGGGTATAAATCCAAACTCCTCCTCCTCCTCCTCCTCCTCCTCCTCCTCCTCCTCCTCCTCCTCCTCTTCTTCTTCTTCTTCTTCTTCTTCTTCTTCTTCTTCTTCTTCTTCTTCTTCTTCTTCTTCTGCTTCTGCTTCTGCATCTGCATCTGCTTCTTCTGCCTCTGCTTCTTCTGCCTCTGCTTCTGCTTCTGTTGCTTATTTCTGGTGGCATGGGGAGACCTCCAGACAGAATAGGCCTCCCTGCCACCCAGCAACCCCTGTGGGGCTTTTCAGACTTAAGCTACTGTTTCCCGGTGGAGTAAGTCTGAAATGTTTGCACTGGTATACAGTGGCGAACGGCCAGGAGGCATGTCCCCAGAAATCCCCCACTACCCTGGTAGCAGCAGCACAGGAATACTGCCACAGCATCATGTTCCAGCACTCCGGGGCCAAATGCCAGCGGAATTGCCCCTCTGCTGGGGTAAGTGCCCTGGAGAGGGTGAATTTGCTGGCACGGCTGACCCACCGCTCCCAAGAGCAGATTCGCTCCCCCCCCCCGACCGAACAGCTCCAGCACCCACTCGGACACCAGCAGGGGGAGCAGGCCAGAACGTTCTCAGGGGTGGGACTGACTTTAGTTCACTTCCACCCAGGGTTTAGGCGGGCCACAAGCACTGTGGTGTGGTGCTTTGAGTTATGCCACCCAATTAAACCCTGTGGAGCTTCCGTGGGATGGGGCTTATTCTCTTTCTAGCTGCCTTCCCATGTGGCCTGGAAGCCTTCCAGAGGTGGTGTGGCAGCACCGACCCCAGTCACCCTTGGGAGCTAGATTGGGCCATAAGATGTTTCATGCAATCATCACGCCATGCAACTGTAACTCTGTGCCTTACGCTGCATTTCTCTCCACGGTCCTCTTTTTTCAGGTCTCCTTAGTAACTCTCATAGCCAGTCTGGTTGGCAAATCAGACATGGGTCACATGAAGTCCCTCCGGACCTTACGAGCCCTGAGGCCGTTAAGAGCGCTGTCGCGATTTGAAGGGATGAGGGTAAGATTAATGGGAGTGACCGCTAGGAATTAAATCCTACGAATAGGACATGGTGGTTGGTGTATACGCTGCTGAACTGAGAGACTCCTTCATTGTGAACATGTCAATTTTATTATTGTGGTCAAAGACCAGTCCTTAAAAGTTTCTACATCATTTTGTCCATAAAATACCTATATACAGATCTGGTGTACCTTCTGCTGATGCACAGGTGCATACAATAAAATATACAGTTACATAAAAATAACCTCAAGATTCAATTCCTTAGACGGGCAATCCAAAAGTAAAGTCATAATATCCAGGTACACAATATTATCAGATTCCCATCACATCTTTTATTTTGAGGCTGTTTGGGGTGTGCCTTGTTGTGGTAACAGAGAACAAGAAAAATATTACTTATGGACTTTTGCCACCCAAAAGTCCATAAGTAATAAGGAGCAGCAGTGGCGTAGGAGATTAGGAGCTCGTGTATCTAATCTGGAGGAACCGGGTTTGATTCCCCGCTCTGCCGCCTGAGCTGTGGAGGCTTATCTGGGGAATTCAGATTAGCCTGGGCACTCCCACACACGCCAGCTGGGTGACCTTGGGCTGGTCACAGCTTCTCAGAGCTCTCTCAGCCCCACCTGCCTCACAGGGTGTTTGTTGTGAGGGGGGGAAGGGCAAGGAGATTGTAAGCCCCTTTGAGTCTCCTGCAGGAGAGAAAGGGAGGATATAAATCCAAACTCTTCTTCTTCTTCTTTTGTTTTTACAATAATAGCACTTGTTATGCAATCAGACACTATCAAATAACAATACAAAATAACGAGGTACAATATTTAATTATTTAAATTGGCCTATATTTTATTTTACTGAAAGCCTGTATGTTATTTTGTAGTTTGCCAATATGTTGATATTTCAATTGGTTGGTCGGAATTCAGAGGCTCAAGAATGTGCAGATTCTTTTATTGAATTGTTGAAGAATTTCATGGCCAGAATCAACTGGCTGTTGGTGTTTTTCTGAGCTGTGAATTCATGGACTGGTAGTTTTTGCTCTTCACATTTCACCTGCATCTGTGGCTGGCATCTTCAGAGGGATGTCACGTTGAGACATGAGTCTGTCTGTGACGTGCCTCTGAAGATGCCAGCCATAGATGTGGGCGAAACATTAGGAGCAAAAAGTACCAGACCATGGCCACACCACTCAGAAAACACACAACAGCCAGGTTCTTTAACTGTTTGCTTGTCTCCATAACTTCCTTTCTATCTCCCCCCTCCCCTGCCCATCTTTCATATTTTTTCCTTGACTTTCCCCTTCATTCACTTGTTGACTCCTTCAAGGTGGTGGTCAATGCACTGGTCGGAGCAATCCCTTCCATCATGAACGTTCTCTTGGTCTGCCTCATTTTTTGGCTGATCTTCAGCATCGTGGGAGTCAATCTGTTTTCGGGGAAGTTTGGAAAATGCGTCAATTTTACGGAAGAGGGTTCTGATTTAACCCCCCTGGTGAAAAACAGGAGCGATTGTGAAAAATTCAATCACACTCAAAGAATATACTGGACAACTGTGAAAGTGAACTTTGATAATGTCGCCTCTGGTTATTTGGCGCTCCTTCAAGTGGTAAGTCATGCAGTCCATCTACAGTTCTCTGATCTCTTTACTCTAGCTGCCATCTTGCAGAGATGGCAACATATGGGGGTGAATATCGCTGGGCGGTGCCCATTTAATCACGTAGGGGTGGGAAATCGCCCCAAACACCTCTCTGGTGGAGAGGCACCCCCACCCATGTTCAGAGGTGGGATCCAGCAGGTTCTCACAGGTTCCCAAGAGTAAGTTACTAATTATTTGTGTGTGCCGAGAGGGAGTTACTAATTGGTGATTTTGCCAAGGGATTTTTGCCTTAGTTACGCCCCTCCTCTCAGCAGTAGCACGCAGAACTTGAAGCAGTCTAGCAGGAGGTGCACCGGCGTGCGTGGCAGCCTGCGCCTGCGTGCATTAGTTTCCTGCCCAAAGACCAGCGCAGCGACTGCGTCCTTGCCACAGCCCCGCCCCCGGAATGCCCAGCCGCACCCCCGTCGTGCCTCGCCCAGCCCCATTGGCGCTACGCCACAGTTTGAATCCCACCACCATGGGAACCTGTTACTAAAATTTTTGGATCCCACCACTGCCCATGTTCCCCCCTCCACCACCGGCTGTAGCGGCCCCCTCTGGGCTCTCCTGGCCCACCACAGCCTTCCTGGCTCTGGTGGAGGAGGAGGAGGAGGCTTCAGCTCGCCTGCAGCTGGCTTCCCCTGGCCTAGCCTGACCTGGCCAGGACTGGCTCGGCCGTCCTGTCCTGGAGGCTGCTTGGTTTATTTATGCAAAAAAAACCCCTGTAAATTCAAACAGCCTGCCTCTAGAGTTGATGCACTCATCATGCTTATCTTGATCTGTATTTTCTAGGCAACGTTCAAGGGTTGGATGGATATAATGTATGCAGCGGTTGATGCCACCGGGGTACGTGCATGATACAGATGCTCTGGCTTCCATTTGGGATCATTATAATAAAAACTTTTACCTGTAGTGTTATAGAAAGTTCCGACCAGCTGCACCTGATTTGTGGTGACCCCTTGGGGTTTTTTATTGAACTTTTTTATTATTAAGACTTTAAAGACATATAACATCAGTCAAAATGACCCCCCCCCCCCACACACACACAAGTACACATGACAGGAGAAAATGGAGGGTTCCCGATTTAATCTGCACTAAATATAAAAGGAAAAGGAAAAAAGAAAAGAAGATGATAAATACACAAAAAAGAAAAACAACCCCCCCCCCCAAAAATGTTAACATTTAAAAGGTTAAGAATGTGTAGATACTATCTATCCATCGATCACATTCTTCCACTGGTCTCTATGATGATGGAATTCTAAAGTACAGTTTATAATATGAATTGTCTTCCTAACAAAAGAAACTACAAGCAGGAAAATAGAAGGAAAAGGATGAAAAAAATATATAAACATTATCCTCTGAATATACAGATTTGTTATAATACCACTTCTTAAATCTAACATATATAACTTCAACTAAACATGTTGCAGTTTACTGATTAAGATATTGAAAATGAAGTTGCCATGTTTCTTCAAACTTCTCCGGTGCTTCTCTCAATCTCCAGGTCATTTTATCCATCAGTTCTTGTAACTTGTTTTCCCAGTTTGTCAGTGTCGGTACCTCTTTTGTTTCCCAATATTTTGCAATCTGAATTCTCGCTGCTGTTATCAAGTAGAGGAGTAAGTTATCATTGTATGAATTCGTCACCACAAATTCAATTCCTCATCAGCAATTGGAAGTGGCGCAATCCGGCAACTGATACATTGCTGAGAATAGAGTTACCAACCTTCAAGTGGGTCCTAGAGTAGTGTGACCAGACGTCCCGCTTTTGGTGGGACAGTCCCGCTTTTAAGCAATTTGTCCCGCATCCTGTGGGTTTTTTAAAATATCCCAGTTTTTGGAAGGCTGCCGCACTGCCTTCTGGGGCGCTCCCCCTTTCCCGCCCTGTCACAGGGCGGGAAACAGGGGATCGCCCCAAAAGGCAGTGCGCTCCTGCAGGCGTGGGTGCGTCCCGCTTTAAAAAGGTGAAAATCTGGTCACCTTAGCCTAGAGAGCCCCTGGATCAATTCCCCTGGAGAAAATGGCTGCTTTGGAGGGTGGACTCGATGGCATTACATGCTACTGGGGACCCCCCCTTTCCCCAGGTGTTACCCCCACATCTCTAGGTATTTCCCAGTCTGAGCTGGCAACCATCGTCCAGAATGTGGTTTAATGGTGCCCGGTGCTGTTCTGAGAATGCTAAGGAAGTTTGCTCCTGGGGGAGAGATTCCATGGGACTCATAAATATAATGCTACAAGCTTGTGGCAAGAGAACTGGAGTATATCATTGTCTGGAAAGATCATTACAAGAGTGCCAGAGGTCAGCCACAGTAGCGTCTTGGTATATTGCTCTTTCCCTCAGCAAATGCTTCAAGGGAGTCTAAGATACCTCCAGGGAAATATAGCACTTGCTGCATAATACAGCAACCCGGGGACAAAATGTGAGCCTGTCCATGAGCCCCGTGAGGGCACTGTGGTAGGCACTCTTTGCCTGCCTACGTGGCCTCATTTGCCCACCTGTCTTTTTACCTTTCGTTGCCCGCTCATCTTTCAATTTGCCTTTCCTTCCCGCAGGACGAACGGCAGCCTGCTTTCGAAAACAGCTTGTACATGTACCTCTATTTTGTGATTTTTATCATCTTCGGCTCCTTCTTCACGATGAACCTTTTCGTTGGGGTCATCATTGACAATTTTAACCAACAAAAGAAAAAGATAAGTACCTGGAACGTCTCCCGTTTTCTTCTTCAACGAGAAAGCCCTTCAGGGATGGGGAGTGGGATTTCAATCCAATAAATAAAAGAAAGTTTGGCAAAGCAAAGGAGGCCTTCTATTGGACCAGGGCCCTTTGGTGAACGAATAGGCACGCTCTGGAATTACCTGGAAATTGTCATGTTGTGTCGACCTTCTCTTTTACATACGGGTTGTGAGAGAGCCACAGGTCTGCTGCAGTGGTTGCTCCGTACATTGCTACTTCGAGGGAGCCTCGAAAAGGCTTCCAGGACTTGTTCTCCTTTAGCTCTAGGTATCACCTACATCGGTAATGAGGGGGCTCAATACCTGCACCAGATAACCGTGCCCAGGCTCCGTAGAGCAATGATGTTGGCCCGTTGCAATGCCCTTCCATCAGCCGTATCAACAGGAAGATTCACTAAAACCCCTTACCGCCAAAGGCTATGCATATGCAACGGGCATTGTGTTGACTCGATAGACCATATTTTACTTTATTGTCCACTTTACACAGTACCCAGAGTCAAATACTTGTCACCTCTGCTACTCAAAAAAGAGTATGCATCTGACTTGCAAAAGATTACCTTTCTGTTGGATAGCCCTTCGGGGGAGGGCGGTTTATAAACCCAATAAATAAATAAATTAAATAATGCTGTCTTCACAGTAACCTGCGCATGATTTTAATTCACCCTCTGCTGCTTCCAAGACTTGAGCACTCCAAGTTCCAGGCCACTCGCTTTCTGCTAAGTGACTGTAATCCATCAATCACCTTGGCAGTGGCTAAATTCTTGGAAAGCATTTTAAACACCCGTATTTAAATGTTTTAAAAGTTTTCTCTTTTAAGTGGAAATAATTTATATGCCATTAAAGGTGAAAATGAAATGAAAATGAAATGAAATAAATAAAATAAAATAGTGATGCAAACGATGCAGTCACCAAATTGTTGGATTTGTATATAAAACAGTGCTTTAGGAGCAAATCCTGAACATCAGCCTTCTCTACCTGTACATTTATTTTAGTTTCCCTCTACTTGGTTAAGTGGATCTGTGAATATAATGTTGTTATGCCAAGAAAGGGTCTTTGTTGTTAGAGGGAGCCTAACAGCCCAATCCAGAGTGCGCTGGGCGAGCGGCGCCAGTCCAGCACTGCCCTGTCCTCTCGAGAGGGGCTTTCCTGCAGTTCCAGAAGCCCCCCAAAGAAAAAAAAACCTCTCCAAGATGATAGAAATACAACACAAAAATGTGGCGTATCGCTGAGGCTGGCAACAGAGGCTGGTGGCATGCCCCCATGCCTGACCTGCCCCCGGCTGCACTGGCACAGCTTTTTGTGCCAACGGACCTAGCGAAAAGCGGCAGCTTCTGGGCTGGGCGCTGTGGATACTGGGAGTTCCATGGGTGTTTTATGCACAGTCTATGCTGCAGAGTACTGGGTGTTTTACACACAATACGTATGCTGGAATCTGATGCGTATGCTGGAATACGTATGCTGGAATCCTGAACCCTGATTTTTAACTATTCATCTTATTTTGATTATAAAGCATTGGAGTTAGTCGGACCCTTATAGAATTATTGACATTGTCAAGTTGGTTCCCCTTTTTTCTATATCAATTGCTCTAGTAAACCATGAGTGATGTAGCATCCAGGCTATCTAGCTGGAGTCATTGTCAGCGTGGTATAGTGGTATAGCCCGTGGTATAGCCCGTTCCAACTCCATGATTCTACTTCCAACTTCTTTCCCACTTGGTATGTCTGCCTTTTTAAATTGTGAACTTCTATGGCCATAAAGGTATTTCAGTTGTTCAGCTCTTGTTTGGCTATAATAACACTTACCTAAAAGATCGGCTGTGGAATAAAAACCCAGAGTTTAGGATTCTTGGGTTTTAATAATATTTACGTTTCCTCCAATAATATCTGTTCCATTTGCTCCTTGCACTTAGGTGGAGAAGACATTTTTATGACCGAGGAGCAGAAAAAATATTATAACGCCATGAAAAAACTGGGATCCAAGAAACCCCAAAAGCCCATCCCGAGACCCCTGGTGAGACTCTAGTCTAGGTTTATGATATGGGGGGAACAGCATTGGAAAAAATCAATGGGCATTGAAGCAGGGCAAATGGCTTTTAAAGGAGATTTTATGATGGGTTTATGACGTTTTTATGGTGTTTTTATGATTGTACCCTGCCCAGGGACTTTGGTGATGAGCAGGAAATAAGTACACAGGGAATGAATGAATGAATGAATGAATGAATGAATGAATGAATGAATGAATGAATGAATGAATGAATGAATGAATGAATGAATGAATGAATGAATGAATGAATGAATGAATGAATGAATGAATGAATGAATGAATGAATGAATGAATGAATGTGCCAGTGAGGTAGATCATCTGGAAAGCGGCTCTCCTAAATATTAGGAGAAGCTTCCTGACAGTAAGGGCTGTTCGACAGTGGAATGCACTACCTCAGAGTGTGATAGAGTCTCCTTCCTTGGAGGTTTTCAAAGAGAGGCTGGATGGCCAGGAGTGCTTTGATTGTGTCTTCCTTCATTGCAGGGGGTTGGACTTAATGGCCTTTGGGGTCTCTTCCAACTCTATGGTTCTAAGGGAGGCTAGCTGTTTCATGCTGTGTTGGCATCCAATTGGATGCCAGTGCAGGGTATGGGGCAGGCCAGGGCATTCCTGTGGGTGAAGTCAACTATACTTGGCTCTGACCAGAGCTTTCACACAGCAGATGCTGCAGCCCTGGGCTTACGCCAGTGTGGACTTACACTACCAAAAGGGTGGTGTAAGTCCATTCAGTTCTGTGGAGGACTTTCAGCCAACCAATGAGGTTTGTTGTTTTTTCTACCTCCCTGCACCGCCCAAAAGCCCTCTGGAGGTGGCCGGGTGGCACAGCAGCGGCACCTTCAACCCAGCATCTTGGGCTGCGGATGGGGCTGCCCAGTGGTGGGATCCAAATATTTTAGTAACAGGTTCCCTCGCCAGCCCTCCCTCAGCAAAGGGGGCTGAGGTGTACCTAGGCAAACCTGAGTCCTGGGCAAAACCTGAGTTGGATGCCCCCCCATGGGCAGCCACCCCACCACAACCCCCAAAATTTTTTTGCACCAGGTCATTTCTAAATCATCATCACATTATAGAAAATGCCCCAACTCACAAATCTGAACACAGCAATGGTGAAACACCCAGGTTCTTTGATAGAGACTGGTGAGATAAAAGGTACGAAAGGCTGAGAATCAATGAATTGTGGTACCTGGAAGGGATTAACCCAGTTCAGGGAGTTACACTATTAGTCGCAATTGGAACCTTCCCGTTCAAAGGCAGAATGCCTCTCGGGGAGGCGAGGGCGTGGAGATGGGAAAGAGGACCCAGTTAGTAACCCCCTCTCGGCACACACAAATAATTAGTAACCCACTCTCGGGAACTGGTGAGAACCTGCTGGATCCCACCTCTGGGGCTGCCCCTCTGTTCGGTATGGTTCCAGTCAATAATCTGAAGAAAGACAGCGTGACATATGGCTTAGCATGCCAGACAAGGATCTTGGAAAAGCTTGGGTTCAGATCCTCAGTCCACATTGATGGTTAACGTCCAGCTGCTTTTTCTTAGCCTAACCGACTGCCAGTGGTCATTTGAGGACAAACTGAGAACCCCCTGCACCAACCAGAGTTTCTTGGAGGAAGCAGGGGGCAGAAAATATAACTTATTATCTCTATGAATTTGTCATGTACTTTTGACAAGTTTTTTTTGGGTGCAAGCGGTTAACATCCCACATGGAGGCCCAAGAACTTTCAGAACAGAACCATGTGGTAAAAAACATCCTTAAGCAGTGGCGTAGGAGGTTAAGAGCTCGTGTATCTAATCTGGAGGAACTGGGTTTGATTCCCAGCTCTGCCGCCTGAGCTGTGGAGGCTTCTCTGGGGAATTCAGATTAGCCTGGGCACTCCCACACACGCCAGCTGGGTGACCTTGGGCTAGTCACAGCTTCTCGGAGCTCTCTCAGCCCCGCCCACCTCACAGGGTGTTTGTTGTGAGGGGGGGAAGGGCAAGGAGATTGTCAGCCCCTTTGAGTCTCCTGCAGGAGAGAAAGGGGGGTATAAATCCAAAACTCTTCTCTTCTTCTCTTAATACCTATACATTTTTACTGGACCTGCTCCAAGAGAGGTTGAGACAGGCAAATGTCCCCTGTGGTGTTCCCACTTTCGAAAAAATAAAAAGTTTCCAGGGAATCCCAAGGGTGTCCCCCAGGGAGTGGCAACCAAAGTTACGGAGATCTTGGTCAATGCCATGCTGGGATAAGTTGTAAGCGACTCTACATCAGATACTGAACAAGCTTTCTCCTCGCCCCCCAGAACAAGTACCAAGGATTCATTTTTGACATTGTAACTCGACAAGCCTTCGACGTTGGCATCATGCTCCTCATCTGCCTTAACATGGTCACTATGATGGTGGAGACGGACGACCAATCCGAACAGAAGACGTACGTCCTCAAGCAAATCAACATCCTCTTCATCACCGTCTTCACGGTGGAGTGTGTCATGAAGATCATCGCTCTGAGATACTACTTCTTCACAAACGGATGGAATATTTTCGACCTGGTGGTTGTCGTCATGTCTCTTGTTGGTAAGTACATGGGATCAAAGTGGTTCTTGCCCATTTCCCATGTCCAGTTTGCCACCAGCCAGCCAAAATGAAGCATTTTAAATGGGTCCGGTTTCAGGTTTTGAGGGCATCGGACACAGAATTCCACGCCTCCCTTCTACTCACCGCCAAGCTCCCAAACCTGCTCTCTTTCCCTCTCACCCACCCACATGCCTACCCCATTCCTACATGTCATTCCTTCTTCCACTTGTGGAGCTCTCCCGTTGTTTATCCTCACTGCTGGCTGCAGCTCTTTCTTCAGTGGCCCTGAGCAGTGAGTGTAGCTAGGAGAGGGGTCTGCACCTGTGGCTCTCCAGATGTTAACCTACGGCATTTGTGTATGGTTCTCCAGTTGCACAGTGGCAGATAGGAAGGCGCTCCAAAGGGTGATCACTACTGCACAGAGGATTATCGGCTGCCCTCTCCCCTCCTTGGAAGAACTCTATAATTCCCAAAGCCTAAAGAAAGCCCAAAATATTCTGAGAGACCCGTCTCATCCAGCACACTCTCTTTTTGAACTGTTACCATCCGGCAGACGATACAGGTCTATCAAAACTAGGACAAAGAGGCTTAGAGACAGCTTCTGCTCTAGAGCTGTGGCTATGCTAAACTCCGCGGCTTCGTGTTGATGTGTTTGGGGCTGTGTAGGGATGGGTGGAGGAAGGGGAAAGTGAGGATGGGGTATGAGTCTGAAATGGTGTGCATCGAGGAATGTTGCTGTAAATTTCGTTGTGCGTGCACAATGACAATAAAATGCTTATGCTTATGTTCATGTACTACAATTCCCATCAGCCCCTGCCAGCATGGCCAATTGGCCATGCTGGCGAAACTGATGAATAACAATACATGGCTATCTGAAGAAACCACAGGTTGCAGACCCCTGAGCTAGGAGTATTGGTGGAATGCTAACAAATCATTTGAGAGGTCAACAGCAGCGGGCCCTAGAAGACGCTCTGAGCCCTGGCAGATGGCAGCCTTGCAGTATGCTGATGCCAACTCTGATTTTGAATCTCAGTGAGTGAGGTACTTATTTTAATCCCTCCCACTGAAATCAGTGGAGCTGTCTCATAGGATGGTGTTTGGGGTCGATGCCTCTGCACCCACACTTACCCTAAGGGACAGCAAGTTCCACCCAAGGCCCATGTGATGATAAGTTTCTTAATACCTATGCATTCTTACTTGACCAGCAAGCCCGAGGCTGGGGAACACAGCCCCAGGAGTCAGGTTCAAGGTGCTCACGACTGGTTTCTCCCTTTTAGGCAGCGTGATTTCCAACCTCGTGGGCTCTTTCTCACCCACGCTGTTCCGGGTAATCCGCTTGGTTCGGATAGGACGAATACTCAGACTCATTCGGTCGGCCAGAGGAATCCGGACCCTCCTTTTTGCCTTGATGATGTCACTTCCGGCCCTGTTCAATATCGGCCTCCTGCTCTTCTTGGTCATGTTCATCTATGCTGTTTTTGGCATGGCCAACTTTGCCTACGTTAGAAGGGAGGCTGGGATCGATGACATGTTCAATTTTGAGACCTTTGGTAACAGCATGCTCTGCCTTTTCCAAATCACTACTTCCGCCGGCTGGGACGGGCTGCTCAGCCCCATGTTAAACACGGGCCCGCCGTACTGTGATCCCAACCGCAACGTTCACTCCTCGACGTTCTCCAGGGGAGACTGTGGGAGCCCAGCCATGGGCATCATCTTCTTTGTTACGTACATCATCATCTCCTTCCTCATAGTTGTGAACATGTACATAGCTGTGATTCTAGAGAACTTCAACGTTGCCACAGAGGAGAGCACCGAACCTTTAGGGGACGACGACTTTGAGATGTTCTACGAAGTGTGGGAGAAGTTTGATCCTAAAGCCACCCAGTTCATCACCTACTCTAAACTGTCAGACTTTGCAAATACACTGGCGGAGCCTTTGCGCATCCCCAAGCCCAACAAACTGGAGCTGACGGTGATGGACCTTCCCTTGATGAGCGGTGAGAAGATTCACTGCTTGGACATCCTGTTTGCCTTCACCAAAAGGGTGCTTGGAGACTCTGAGGGGATGGATGCTCTGAAGGTGCAGATGGAGGAAAAATTCATGGCTGCCAACCCTTCCAAGGCTTCTTACGAGCCCATCAGCACCACGCTCCGGCAGAAACACGAAGAGGCGTCTGCCGCAATCATACAGAAGGCCTTCCGGGTCCATTTGCTCCAACGTTCCATGAAGCAGGGCTGTTTCCTGCACCGCCATGAATCTTTTGATGGTGAGATCCTTGAAGAAGACGCTCCAGAGAAAGGAGGCCTTGCACTGACGATGAATGGAAACTATATCAGCAATCCAGACAAATCCCGGACACCCTCTTTACAATCTTTCCCACCGTCCTACAGCAGTGTTACTGGTGCCATTGAGGACGCCCCTGAGAAGGAAACAGCAGAATCGCCAAATACGGACCGTCAGTTGCTTCCACACGAAGGCAGGGAGTCCGGCATGTAAATATTTGTCTAAAATAGCTTAAGTAAATACAAAGATACCGGGTGGCAAAGACACCGAGCAGTCGTCTCTAAAATCCATGCAAGAATCTGTGGGGCTCTGCTCTTTCAATTATGGACATCTGGTTTTGTTTTGGATTGATCTGGGGCTTGCCATTGTTCATTTATTTGGATGCATGCATAGGACGGATCTGTGACGGTTCATCATAACCATTAAACAAGGAACTTCTCTCTGATTTGGATACCGTTGTTGTGATGACTGACAGGGTCATTTGTCTCCTGCGCTGACAAAATGGACTTATGGTCCCTTCCATACCATCACTTGCTGGTCTTCATGGACCAGAATCCAACTCCGTCTGGTCTGAAAGCACGGCTGACAACCTATGAAACAGTCAACTTTCTCTACTATTGTAAATCCCTCAGGCTCTGATTAGCTACTAGTGTAGGTTTTTGATAGGCCTGGAATTCCATGTAAGTCCTATGAGGTCAGCCCTGCTCTGGACATTCGCTTGTTACTCAAGGTATCCAGTCAGAACTTTATTATAGAAGAAGAAGAGTTTGGATTTATACCCCACCTTTCTCTCCTGTAAGGAGACTCAAAGGGGCTTACAATCTCCTTGTCCTTCCCCCCTCACAACAAACACCCTGTGAGGTAGGTGGGGCTGAGAGAGCTCCGAGAAGCTGTGACTAGCCCAAGGTCACCCAGCTGGGGTGTGTGGGAGTGCACAGGCTAATCTGAATTCCCCAGATAAGCCTCCACAGCTCAGGCGGCAGAGCGGGGAATCAAACCCGGTTCCTCCAGATTAGATACACGAGATCTTAACCTCCTACGCCACATTATACCAACAGTAATGTTCACTGAAGTCAGAAAACATGGGAAATATTGCTGTCAAGTCACATCTGACTTACAGCGACTCCTGGTGGGGCTTTCAATGCAAGAAGCATTCAGAGGTGGTTTGTCACTGCCTGCCTCTGCAGAGCAGCCCCAGTATTCCTAAAAGGTCTCCCATCCAAATACTTTCTTGAGCTTCTATTAAAATAACCCTGCCAATATCAACGACAGAGGGGAGAAGAGGGAGGCCACTCAGAGGGTACAATCGTAGCTGCCACAACCATAATCCTGGTGGAACAGCTCTGTCTTCCAGGCCCTGGGGAACTTCATGAAGTCCTGCATGGCCCAGGTCTCACTAATCAGAGTGTTCCACCAATTAGGGGCCAGGGCCAAAAATGCCCTGGCTTTTGTCAAGGCTAGCCAGCCACCTTAACCAAAGGGCATAGCAGTATATTTGCAAAGGATTATGGGCATGGGAGCAAAAGATGGAAATCTGAAGGGCCTGGTCTTAATACAGCAAAATCCTGCAACAGCTGCAAAGATAATATAACAATATAACCCATCCAGTGTAAAAATAAGATAAAGAAAGGGCAAAGCTTAATGCATGAGAACCAGAACCTCCCTAAGTTGCACACAACTATCCTAGTTAAAACCAAGTTCCTATAATCTAAGTGCTTTCAAACAAAACAGTTCCATGGTTACCCATCAAGAACAGTCAGGTGCCAAGATGTGACGACCGCCTGGGAATAGCCAGACTCTGGAGTGCAGAAATCGGTTTACTGAACAGGAACACTGAGAACAGATACAAGCGAGTTTTTGCTGGAACTAAGTTCTACTACACATTGTTTGTTTAATATCTCTTTCCCCAAACACCCTTCCAACCCCTCCTTGGGCATCCCTGCAGGGTGAAGTCACTAAAAGCATTTTCAAGACCAAAGTAAAATGCAGGGGGGCAGGGAGAATTAGGACTAATAAAAGGAAACACTTCTTCACGCAACGTGTGATTGGTGTTTGGAATATGCTGCCACAGGAGGTGGTGATGGCCACTAACCTAGATAGCTTTAAAAGGGGCTTGGACAGATTTATGGAGGAGAAGTCGATCTATGGCTACCAATCTTGATCCTCTTTAATCTGAGATTGCAAATGCCTGAGCAGACCAGGTGCTCGGGAGCAGCAGAAGCAGAAGCAGCAGCAGAAGGCCATTGCTTTCACATCCTGCAGGTGATCTCCCAAAGGCATCTGGTGGGCCACTGCAAGTAGCAGAGTGCTGGACTAGATGGACTCTGGTCTGATGTTCTTATGTTCTTAAAGATAATGTCCAGGTGCTAAGCTAACAACAAAAGCACAGTAGCACAAAGATAACAGCATAACTAGCCAGGTTGTCAGGGTACCATCTTCTCCCAGCCCACCCCGCAGTCTCATTGCAAGAACCAGAAAGGAGCTAAACTCGTGACAGGATCTTGACACCTGGGTGGCTTTGTTGACTTTTGGGTGTTAAGAGATGGGGAGACCAAAAACCTTGAGGCAGGTAACTCCACATGGATATAAGACCTGGAACCACAGAATATACCCTTCCAGGCTTGGAGTTCCCCACAGTTCTAAAAAACCAAGGTGAGAGGACCAAGAAAGAATTCAGGAGGAGGAAACGTGAAAAAGAAATCAAGCAAACAGCAGAGCCCTTCTCGGGCTTAACAGAGCAGTGTAGACTCCACAGAATACCAGCAGGGTAACATCCTCATAACTTAGTTGCATGCCTGTTGAAGATCCACCTTGTGACAAATAGAGGTTTGTTGCAGTCTTAAGGGGTAGAACTGCCAATCTTGATCCTCTTTGATCTGAGATTGCAAAGGCCTTAACAGTCCAGGTGCTCGGGAGCAACAGCCGCAGAAGGCCATTGCTTTCACCTCCTGCATGTGAGCTCCCAAAGGCACCTGGTGGGCCACTGCGAGTAGCAGAGAGCTGGACTAGATGGACTCTGGTCTGATCCAGCTGTCTTGTTCTTATGTTCTTATGCTCTTTGTTGTGGACTTCCAAGACTTTTTGCAAACAGGAAATGCCACCAGGATCCAAAAAGGTATCCAAACTATGAGGGCCGTCTCCCCTCTTGTTTATCTTATGCAGCTTCAGTTCTGAATATGGTCTGTTCTTCAGGCAGCTGCTACAGAGAGATTTCTTTTCACAAAGTCTAATGACGGAACAGTAATTTTATCCTAATGGTATCCAAGCCAAATCTATCAAGGGCTACAACGCAGGCAGAATATCATTTTTTTCGACCCCAGGGAGAAAAGGGCAGCTTTCTACAAATCACGTATGCTGCAGTTGTCAGGTGGAATTCGATAGGACTACTTCAGAATAAATGTAGATGTTGTCGCCGCAAGCACCCGAGAGACCTCTGCTCCGGGAGGCACTAGCAGGAACGTGCGATTACATTTCAGCGAGCATTCATACTTTAAAGAGCTGAGAGCGCCGTGACTTAGCGGCGGCAAACGGTCTCGGTCTATACCCACTTCGGTTCTTGCCGCGTGCTGAGCTTCCTGTGTTTTTGAACAGTCTCTGAGCCAATTTAATTCCTTTTTAATCCGTCGGTTTTTTGAAATTGCTCCTGAGAACCGTCAACAGGCCGAGGCCTATTTCACAGAGGCGTGAACAAATGACTGAACATTTGATTCCTGTTCGTTTGCTGCGTGGCAGCCAAAGGTGCGATTTGACGCCACTCGGGTCCCTTCCGCACATGCAGAATAATGCACTTTCAATCCACTCTCAATGTACTTTGCAGCTGGATTTTACTGTGCGGAATAGCAAAATCCACTTGCAAACAATTGTGAAAGCGGATTGAAAGTGCATTATTCTGCATGTGCTGAACTGGCCTAGAGGTTAGAGCGGTACACTCTAACCTGGCGAACCGGGGTTTTCCCCCACTCCTACACGTGAAGCTTGCTAGGTGACCTTGGGGCAAGTCACAGTTCTCTCAGAATTTTCTCAACCCTGCCTACTTCACAAGGCATCTGTTGTGGGGAAAGGAAGGGAAAGGAGTTTGTAAGCCACTTCTGAGACTCCTTACCGTTGAGAAAAGCAGGGTTAAATCCAAACTATTTCTTCTTTTTCCCATTTGAATCAGTGATATACCAAGAACTTGTAATGTACAACCGATCTGTACCTCTCCAGCACATTTCTTACCATTTATCTGAGCAGCTGAGAGAGATATATCTGACCCTCTTTCCCCATTTTCCTTCAAAACAACACTGGTAGTTAGGATCTGAGGCAGGTAGGATCTGAGAGTGGCTGGCCCAGGGTCATCCTATGACAGTGGTGGTGAACCTATGGCACTCCAGATGCTTATGAACTACAATTCCTATCAGCCCGTGCCAGCATGGCCAATTGGCAGAGGGGGGTGTTGCCTAAACAGTGAAGGTTACAAAACAATCGTCTCTAGTCCTTTCCGTTTAGCAGCTCTCTGAAAGGGTATTAAAAAGTTCAGCCGCTTGTGACCAAAACCCAGCCAATTGGCCATGCTGGCAGGGGCTGATGGGAATTGTAGTCCATGAACAACTGGAGTGCCATAGGTTTGCCACCATGGTCCTATGAGCTTCATAGCAGAGGACAGAATTGAACCGGCATCTCCTGGATCCTCATCCGATCACTACCCTTCTTCTTGCACATCTGCATCCAGTCTATATTTGCCTGAAAGTCTGGTGTAGGAGGTGATCCCTACTAAAAATTACAGCCCTGTAGACAGGGTGATCTCCCTGGTTCAAAAACACACTTGACCAGACATGTCACTGAAGCTCGTAATTAACCTGGCTTGGACCACGAACCCCTTCGGCTTGAAGGGCTGAGCTGTATTACTTCTCGAGATACATCACCTCGCCAGAATTCATAAAATCCTAGTTGCAAATATCCCATTTGACCAACAGAGGGGGGTGTTGCCTAAACAGTGAAGGTTACAAAACAATCGTCTCTCGTCCTTTCCGTTTAGCAGCTCTCTGAAAGGGTATTAAAAAGTTCAGCCGCTGATGGCCAAAACCCAGCCATGACCTTGTGAAGCTGTGCAAACCCCACAAAGCCCTTGGATGGATCTGTCATGGATCCTTCTCCCCTTAGGAACCAGATCCTCTGTACAGCTGAATGGAAGTCAGCAGTCTCTGGTTCTAAAGAGAATCTTCTTCTTCTTCTTCTTCTTCTTCTTCTTCTTCTTCTTCTTCTTCTTCTTCTTCTTCTTCTTCTTCTTCTTCTTCTTCTTCTTCTTCTTCTTCTTCTTCTTCTTCTTCTTCTTCTTCTTCTTCTTCTTCTTCTTCTTCTTCTTCTTCTTCTTCTTCGTCTTCGTCTTCGTCTTCTTCAAGAGATGACTTTGGGGGATCCAGAACTTGATCCATTTGAAGTGTCAACATCTCAGTCAGCCTCTTTGCCTAGCAGCAAGTAGTGTTGATGGAAAAGGCCTGGAAGGCCCAGCTGACTTGGGCTACCTTGTAAGATTTTCTAGACAAGAAATGTTCAAAGGTGAGTTGCTGTTGCCTGCCTGTGTGTAGCAACCCCTGGCCTTCCATGGTGGTCTGGGGAGGGAAGGAGCCGGTCTGCAGGGAGGCCGGGGGCGGGGCTCAGTGGCCCAGGAAGGCGCTACAGTGGCAGGCCAGCTCCTGCCCTCCCTGGGGGCAGAGCCAGCTTATGGCTGCAGCAAGCAACTCAGCCAGCAAGCACGGTGCCCAGTGCCCCCCAACGTGATGAAAGAGTGTGCTTCAGGACATGGGCTACCCTGTGTCCCCATAGGCGGCGCACCCCTGCTAAGATCCTGCTTAGCTCCTGAAATCTGGCAAGACTGGGCTAGCCTCGGCCGTCCATGTCGGTGCCTGAAGCAATTAGCACACAGTAATGCTCATGCTATGAATGCCTGCCGGCTAAGCTGCAGTTAAAAAGGGCAGCTATGCAGGATGCTTGGAAGGCTGGCTTTCCTGAGGAGCTTGGGGAGTGATAGCATGGAAGGGTTGCCAACTCTGGGCCTGGAATTTCCTGGAGATTTGGGGACAGAGCTTGGGGAAGGTGGAATTTGAGGGAGAAGAAAGGGGATTCACTTGGATATAACGTCATATGCAGTCTACCCTGCCAAACAGCCATTTTTTTTTCTCCAGGGGAACTTTGTAATCTGGAGATGTTCCCATCCCAGGAGATCTCCAAGAAGTTGGCAACCTTAAGTTGTGCACCTGCCACAAAGGAACGAGCGCGTCCTCATGGGCGACAGCTCCTTTCTCTCTGGAAAGATTTCCCAGGACTCCAACCCAGGGGCGTATCTGCCTGGGGACAGGGGGTAACTAATCTGGTCGCATGGGGGAGGCACAAAATCAGCCCCCCATGACCAGATGCCTTCCCCCTCACATGACTTGGACCTCCCTTGGCCCCACCCACATCATCCTCTTCAACAACAGGGGCGGGGCTGAGGGAGGCCCAAGTCAGAGGAGACTTCCTCCATGCAGGCTTCTGCCTCCCAAGGGGAGAGCAGGAGCCGGCAGCAGGGGTGGGGGCTCCGTGGCATGTTTCAGAAATTAAACAAGTTCAAATTCCATCAGTAATTAGAATTGGCCGTTGGCCTGGAGAATAACATCCGGCCCCTTTAAGAGAGGCTTCAAGCGTGGGAACGGACAGGCAGCTGAAACTTCCCATGGTATGGAGTCAACACCAGAGTTGCCAACATCCAGGGGCAACCTGGAGATCTCCTGGAACATCAGCTGATCTCCCAGCAACAGGAATCAGTTCTTCTGGAGCAAATGGCTACTTTGGAAGAGGGACTTTACGCCATTATACTCTCCGGAGGTTCCTTCCCTCCCCAAACCTGGTCCTCTCCAGGTTTCACCTGCAAAGCTCCAGGAATTTCCCAGTCCAGACTTGGTAACCCTGCCGTGCTATTGTAACCTCTATCTGTGGGTTCTGTGGGGCAGAACTTGGAAGGAGTTGCAAAGAACTAAATTTTAAAACAAAATGGTTTACTTCCTTAACACTTTTAACATTAACATTTAACATTAACAATGTACAGTCCTTCTAGGCTGCATTTCAAGTCCTTATCTTGACCATCTACTGATAAATGCCAAGTCCAATTCTTCCTGCTGGTGGTTGGCTTATGACAGTGATGGCGAACCTATGGCACGGGTGCCAGAGGTGGCACTCAGAGCCCTTTCTGTGGGCACACATGCACAGAGTTCATCATGTGGGAGGGGGATGGAAAATCACTCCCCCCCCCACACACATACATCTAGGCTAGCCTGGGCACGATCCTTTACCTGGGAGTAAGCTCGGTTGGTGGCAGTGGGGCTTGTTTCTGAGTAAACCCTCCTAGGGTCGTGATTCACCCATTGGAAAAGTTGCACAGTTGCTTCACCAAACTTAGTCCTGAGTAACGTGCACCTTGGAGCCAACCGTTTTTTTCTAAACCAAAACTTCAGTATTCAGGTTAAATTGCCGTGTTGGCACTTTGTGATAAATAAGTGGGTTTTGGGTTGCAATTTGGGCACTCGGTCTCGAAAAGGTTCGCCATCACTGGCTTATGAAGACTTCAGAGGCTTGGTGAATGGGATCCAAGATGATGAAGGTCCCCAAACGAACTCCCATCAACTACATACATAGCAAGCCCTGAAACAATAAATTCTAACATTTACAAATATAGCAAAAACAAACAACTCCCTTCCCACTAGTTCCCAACAACTTTGCAGTTACCTTAAACAAGGTGTTAAGAGCTTATAAAGGATTAAATCAAGGTCCCAGCCTGGTAGCCCAAGAGCTTCCTCCAACTTCGCCAGTTTTTGCAGCCTTCTGCTGCTTTGAGTCTCCACCCCTTTCTGGGTCAACCCATTCTGAACAGAGGGGTTACACTATTACTCCCCAAGACATTTCTTTGCGAAGCCAGGCAGAGGTCTGTCTCCGGAAGGCAACCTTTCGACTCACACAACCTCTCTGCAGGATGCAAAGGCAGTCCCTGGGTGTATGGGAAGGACCCTAATCCCTTTTGACAGCTCTTCATCAATTCCGGAGGGGAGGGGAAGTCGAAGCCCTTCCGAAGGCCAGATTTATTTCCACGCATTTCCCAGCCAAGCAAACAAACCCCACGAAGAGGGCTTGTTCGCTCGGCTTTCCTTTCCGTGCTCAATGCAGCCTGCCCTTCTGCATATCTAGCCCAAGGAAAGGGCTCTGCAGCACGAACCCATCCACGTTTACTCAGAGGCTGGCTCACGGGAGCCTCCTTCCCCGGCTCGCGTGCCTAGGATTCAGAGGCGTATCTAGGGAAAATATAGCCCGGTGCAAAAATCTGAGTTTTCCACCCCCTCCCCCCGTATGGACAGCCACCCTCCCCCACCCCAACCAAACGTTTTTGCACCAGGTCTTGAAGTCAGTGTATGGACCGGGGGGAAGGAGGAGGGATTTGGGAGGCGAGGACTAAATGGCCACAGGCCGGGGACATTTGATCCCATATGTCCCCCTAGGTCAGTGGTGGCGAACCTATGGCATGGGTGCCAGAGGTGGCACTCAGAGCCCTCTCTGTGGGCACGCACAAACAGACATCTAGGCTACACACATCTAGGCTAGCCTGGGCCGCCGGGCTCCATTATTAGCATTAAACCTAACACCTAGTTTTGGGGAAGCAGTGTAGGTAACCCTGTTAAGCGCTGTTAAACCTCACTGATTTTCATGCGAAGAACTAAAGCACAATTCTTTACCTGGGAGTAAGCTTGGTTGCTGGCAATGGGGCTTGCTTCTGAGTAAACCCTCCTAGGGTAGTGATTCACCTGTTGGAAGCGTTGCACAGTTGCTTCAAAGCCAAGCCACCAACTACCACCAAGCTTACTCCCGAGTAATGCGTGCCTTGGAGCCAACCGTTTTTTCCAAACTAAAACCTCAGTATTCAGGTTACATTGCCGTGTTGGCACTTTGCGATAAATAAGCGGGTTTGGGGTTGCTATTTGGGCACTCGGTCTTGAAAAGGTTCGCCATCACTGCCCTAGGTGGTACGCCCCTGCTAGGATTTCGACCAAAAGGAATGGGAGTCATCACCAATGCGCATAAACTGAGCCCCAGAGAAACTTTTTCTTTTTTAATCAGGGATATATGCTTTTTTCCAGCAAGGTCCTCTTTCTGCAAACAGACGAATGCAAAGTCCCTCAGGGATGCACGTGCGAAAAGATATTCTAAACATACACACCGTTTCCACTTCTGGGTTTTCATGAGTGCTATGGAATATTTTCTGCCCCAAAATACTCACGAACAAGGCAGTAAGCAGTTTATTGATGTCACGATTGCAGACGTGGAGAGAGGGCACCTTGGTGGGTGAGGCTCTCTAAAGTCTGTGGTGAAGCACAGCTCATTTTTAAGGCCCCTGCTCTGCCCTCTTGCCCACCCCTCAAGTGGACACGAGGTTCACAATCTGACCAATCAGCTTTTTCCATATCACGAGGAAGAAGAGTTTGGATTTATACTCCGCTTTTCTTCGCAGGAAGGAGCCTGGAAGTGGTTCATAGTTGCCTTCCCTTCCGCTCCCCACAACAGACCCCTCGTGAGGTACGTGATGCTGAGAGAGTGCTGAGCGAACCGTGACTGGCCCAAGGTCACCCGGCAGGCTTCATGTGGAGGAGCAGGGAATCAAACCTGGTTCTCCAGATCAGAGCCCACCTGCTCTTAACCACTGTACCATGCTGCCTCAAAACCTGAAAAAGCAGAATGCATTGCCAAGGCTTATAAAACCTCAGTCCCAGAGGAACTTTTCTTTTAAAAAAATCTGGTCCAAAAGTTTGTTCCCCTGTTTCTTTTTCCGACTTAGGCCATCAAATCAAACCAAACAATCAAATAATAATCACATAATAATAAATAATCATCAAATAATAATCATCATAATAGTTCTTATGTAGGTTTTATGCCATCTTCTTGGTAATTGGTTTTAATGTTTATATCTTTTATATTGCTTTTATATTATTGTATTGTTTTGTTATGTGTTCATATGGAAGCTGCCTCGAGTCCCCTTGGGAGACTGGTGGGATAGAAATGTAAATATATAAACAAACAAACAGTAATCAAAATATTAACAATAGTCTTATAATAATCAAATACTTATTAATAATAATTAATAATAAATCAATAATACTCCAATAAATATAACTAATAGTCAAATAATAATCAAATACTTATTAATAACAATCTAATAATAAATAATACTCCAATAAATATAACTAATAGTCAAATAATAATCAGATACTTATTAATAACAATCTAATACTAAATAATACTCCAATAAATATAACTAATAGTCAAATATAATCAGATAATTATTAATACCAATCTAATAATAAATAATACTCCAATAAATATAAATAATAGTCAAATAATAATCAGATAATTATTAATGACAATCTAATAATTACCTGATTATTAGCTATCAAACCAAATCCCAGTGTCCTGCCCTCCCCTTTGCCCCCAGATGGGATGCGCTTGCAAACGCGAAGAGCCTCCCGGGTTTCCTTCGCGGGGGTTTCCCGCTGCCAGGGAGGGACCGAGGAAAGTTTCCCGGAGTTTCCGGGGACTTCTCTTCCGACGGCGCCCCGCCCCTTCTCCCGCTCCCCTTGCACTGTGCAGCTCCCCCTCGGGCCGGCAGGCGGCGCTGCCCCATAGCTCCAGGCGCCGCCGGAGCGCCCGGGCGAGGGGAGCGGAGGGCGCCGCGCTAGAGCCGCCCGCGGGGCCGGGGGGAGGCGGCGCGAGAGGAGCCTCCGCCCCCTCCCTCCCTCCCTCCGCTCCGCTCCGCTCCTCGCCCGCGCCGGCCGCTCTCTTGGCCTGCGGAGGCGGCGGCGGAGGCGGCGCGGCTGGCAGCGATGCCCCGTCGGGAGCGGCGGCCGTCGAGGCTGGCCAGGGCTGTCCCCGGGGGCCGGCGGGCGCCGCGATGAGGACACGCCGCGCCGGGGAGCGACCGCTCGCGGACACACAAACTCCGGAGCGACCCCGCAAGTCCGTCCGGGCCGTCTAGCGGGAGGGAAGGAGGACCCGATCCAAGTAAGTCCGGCGCCGCTTTCCCGGGGGTCGCCCGCTGGGAGAAGTCCTGCCGGAGGAGCGGAGCCGGGCCGGCCGGGGGCGCCTTGGAAAGTTTGCTCGGCAGGCGAGCTCGGCAAGCGGCGCGGCCGGCGGATCCGGCGCTCCCTTTGCTCTTGAGCCGGCGCTGAATGGCGGTGGCCGGATTTGCGGGGTTGCAAAGGAGCAGGAGCGGGGTAGGGGTGCAATGGGGTGGGGTGGGGGGTAAAACCAGGTGTGGCGCAGGCTTAAAGGCTCTGGGGCTCTCCCACAGATAGGAGGAGACCCGGCGGGGGGGGGGAAGGGGGGTGGGCAGGAGAAAAGGAACGAGCCAGCCTCCGGTTTGCAAAAGAAAAGAAAATAATTAAACCCGTTGCAAAGTTTGGTGCGGGGCTGCGGGCCGGCCCTAAGAGGGGCCAGATGTGGAGGATCTGAATTGGGGGTGGGCGTCGTCGGGGGAACCCCAGAGGTCGTTTTGGGCTGGGCAGAATCGGATTTCACAGACGTAGGCGATGGAAAATGGAGCCCTTGGAACGTCTTCCTTCAACCCCCTCGATCAAAACCGGGTGGCTCTCGCTATTTTTCATCCGGTTCTGGCTATAATAAATGTCATAATTCTGATGTAATAACACCTCCCCCCCCCGTCCCTGGAGGGGGGAAAACTGAAGAATCTAGAACTTCCCGGGACTTCTGCTTCCCTGAGATCCGCAAAATTGACTCCTATGACCGTGGGAATAAATTGACTTTCATCCTTGTCCTGAAGGGGTTAAAACAGGACCCTCCCCCCCAATAAGCTTTGTGGCCCTGAACCACAGGTGGGGGGCTCGGTCGACAGGTTGCGAACGGGGGCCGCTCTCTTGTCGGAGTTTGGGGTCTCTTTTTAACCCCACCCCCCATTTTGAGTTATGGTAAAAACTGGCGCGGGGGGGGGGGGGTGCAATTTGGCACCCGCAGGGCCGGCCTCCCGAAAGACGGTGGATACCCGATGAAACAAACACAGGGCTTGCTCCAAAGAGGATTTGTCAATCCTAAAAATAAACGGGTCTGGAAATGTCTTCCCTGGGCTCCTGTCCAGATTCAACAATATTTCAAGAATGATGAGCAGGCAGCTCTGGCTTCCTTTCCCCCTTTCCCTTTTTTTCTCCAAAAAGCATGCGCTCTGTCCTAGGTGCTGAAGTGTGGCTCCTTCTCCTTAAGCTAGTTGAGCATTTGCGCACGGATTCCAGACTCTCTGGTGGTGGTGGTGGTGGCGTGATCGGTGCGGAAAGGGTGGCGGATCCCAGAGCTGGGAATGTGTTTGCCAACACGTCTCACCCATCCCCGTTTGGGCCTAGGGACGCCAAGCCAGGTACGGCTGCAGGTGGAAGTAAGTTTCCGGGGGGGGGGGGTGGAGAGGTTGAAAAGGTCGCCTCGGAAGCCGGAGGTGCGTCTTTTTCATGCCAGTCGGATTGGGCCTCTGGCTTGCCGGGAGATGCGGTGCTAGTTAGAAGCTCGGAGGGAAACCGAGCCAGAGGGTCGTCGGGTCGAGGCCGGAGAGGAGCAGTTTGCCGAGCGAAGAAGAGAAGGAGTGACTTTTTAGACCTGCAGGCGGTGGCGTTAAAATGCATGCGCCAGCCGGCCCATCTCTTTAGGCAACGGGCTTGACCACAAAGCAGAATTTAATGCTGGCCTGTGGTCGGAGTGGCAGTATTTTTAGATTTACACATCAAAAGGTTTCAGCGTTAAGAGGTCGGGTTTACGTAATTCTTCGGTGCGACGGCCCAAAGTGGATGCTAAGAATAATATTTACACTTCGGATGCCGGACTCGAGAGGGTGATTAGAAGGTGTAGCAGAGAGAAGCTCTTCTCTCCCCCTTTTCTCTCTTAAAAAAAGAGAAATCTCGATATTTAGCAACTGATTAACAGAGTTCTCGGCGCGGTTCTCCGAAGCGTTTGGGTGAGAGCGTGGAGAAAGCCAGATGGCCGACTCAGGGAGCGGCAATACCAAAGACGCTGGGCAGGCTGGCCTCCGAAATAAAACCGCTCCTGGCTGGAGGCCGTGGCTGGTCTGCAACCGGCGTAAGTTACGCACGCCGAACTAACTTCGTGCAGCTTAGCCTCTGCTTACCGTGGAGAACGGCACGTAGCTTTGCTGTTTACTTCTGGGTCCTTTCAAAGAGTTTGGGGGTTGTGTCTTCCTCTTGGCCTCTGTGGCTGACTTAACGAAGACTTGCTCGAGTTTTCAAGGCCAAAGAGGAATGGAGGTGGTTTGCCTCTGTGTAAAGACCTTGGGCCTTTCTTGATGGTCTCCCATCCAAATACTGAGCAGGGCCAGTCTGAGGGCCAGCGTGGTGTAGTGGTTAAGAGCGGGTGGATTCTAATCTGGAGAACCAGGTTTGATTCCCCACTCCTCAGCCTGAGTGGCTGAGGCTTCTCTGGTGAACCAGGTGTTTTTCCGAACTTCTACAGTCCTGCTGGGTGACCTTGTGCTGGTCACAGTTCTTTCAGAACTCTCTCAGCCCCACCCACCTCACCAGGTGTCTGTTGTGTGGAAAGGAAGTGAAAGGAAGAAGAGTTTGTATTTATATCCCCCCTTTCTCTCCTGCAGGAGACTCAAAGGGGCTGACAATCTCCTTGCCCTTCCCCCCTCACAACAAACACCCTGTGAGGTAGGTGGGGTTGAGAAAGCTCCGAGAAGCTGTGACTAGCCCAAGGTCACCCAGCTGGCGTGTGTGGGAGTGCACAGGCTAATCTGAATTCCCCAGATAAGCCTCCACAGCTCAGGCGGCAGAGCGGGGAATCAAACCCGGTTCCTCCAGATTAGATACACGAGCTCTTAACCTCTTACGCCACCGCTGCTCCTGGAGCTTGTAAGCCACCTTGAGTCTCCTTACAGGAGAGAAAGGTGGGGTATAAATCCAAACTCTTCTTCTTTTTATTGCTTAGCTTCCAAGATCTGACAAGACTGGGCTAGTTTGAGCCGTCCAAGTCAGGCAGACAAAAGGGGTGGGGGGTTCCCATTGCCTGGCTCTGCACTAAAGACCCTGATATTCCATAGTGGTCTCCCATCCAAATATTAACCCGGGACAGCCCATCCAGGTCAGGACAGCAGGAGTTTAAAGAAATGACTATAAAAATAGTCAAGCTGACCTTGGAACAGCCTTTTACTATTCACCTGGGGAGAGCGGCACTCGCCTTCTCCAAAAGGATATGCTTTTGCTGGAACGAAACTGTGTTAGTCTTTAAGATATCCCCAAAGTCCCATTTATTTTTTGCTGCAACTGTCTAGCTGGCTATGTCTCAGGACTTACTGTACAAGAAGAAGGCCTCAAGAAACTGCCAGCAGTGGTGGCGAACCTTTGGCACTCCAGATGTTATGGACTACAATTCCCATCAGCCCCTGCCAGCATGGCCAATTGGCCATGCCAGCAGGGGCTGATGGAAATTGTAGTCCATGAACATCTGAAGCACCAGAGTTGAACACCCCTGCCCCAGAGGGTATCAGCTTCCTTCTGTGCATCTGCAGTGCTTTCGATATAGTATAGACCCGTGGTGGCTGGGGCTGATGGGAATTGTAGTCCATAACATCTGGAGTGCCAAAGGTTCGCCACCACGGGCCTAGAGTCTGTAGGGTTGTGAGTTCAAATTTCCCCCACTTCTCTACTATGTCCAGAGTCAGGAATAAGCCTGACACTGGATTTAAATTTCTCGACGGCCGTAGCTGCGTTCGGCTGGTTTTGCGCACGTTTGCATTTTTCCCCATAGCATCTTATCCCTTCCTGACCTCAGATCGGCTTAATCCTTAATTGGCAAAAGAGGGCAGGGTGGAAATGCGGAGGGAAACCCTCTGCGGCCTCTGCCCAGATGACTCAAGGCAGCGAGCCAAGCCACGCATCAGATCCGTCCTCTGTGGCTTTTGAGGAAGGGGCGCTGCAGACCAGGCTAAGAACAAGGACCAGATGGTGCCAATGAATCACTTGGTCCCCAGTAGCCTCTCCGCATGGCAGCCTCCCCCCCCCCCCACCCTTGGCAGGCTGAGCTAGTGGCAACCGGTTCCTCTGACTCACTGGCTTCACCAGATCTCGCAGCTGTCAACTGCTTCGGGGACTGAACGACGGCCGGGCTGAACGGCAGGTTCTTTTCCCGGGAGTTGAATTAGACGGCCCAGTGCTGGTGCGTAGGCAGTGCACCAGGCTGCCCTCCTTAACCTTGCTGTTTGTGCCGGTCGCACCGTGAATCGGCACAAAGAGCCGCCCTGGAAGTAGGCCACGCTGCACCCGTTAGCAGCCTCTTTCCAGACATCAAGCCCTTCTGAACGCTTGGTGGACAAAAATCAGGGGGAGAAGTTAAAACCGTCTGCCAGAAGTTGTTCCTGAGCTGATCTCTGCAGGAGTCAGTGGGGGACTTTGAAGGGAACTCTTGATGAAACCTTTGGGCTCCGGTGGACGGCAGCTCTCTGGGGGTTCAAGGAGAGAAGGGTCTTTCGCAGCCCTCTGCCACCAGGGCCCCTTCTGCACAGTGGTGGGATCCAAAATTTATAACAACAACAACAACAACAACAACAACAATAATAAAGAGTTTGGATTTATATCCCCCCTTTCTCTCCTGCAGGAGACTCAAAGGGGCTTACAATCTCCTTGCCCTTCCCCCCTCACAACAAACACCCTGTGAGGTAGGTGGGGCTGAGAGAGCTCCGAGAAGCTGTGACTCGCCCAAGGTCACCCAGCTGGTGTGTATGGGAGCGTACAGGCTAATCTGAATTCCCAAGATAAGCCTCCACAGCTCAGGCGGCAGAGCTGGGAATCAAACCTGGTTCCTCCAGATTAGATATATGAGCTCTTAACCTCCTACGCCACTGCTTCTCCGATGATGGTGGGATTCAAACAGTGGCGCCGCCGCATACACGCACCTCCAGTCCCTATTGGGCAGGGAGGTTGCTTTAGTAAGCCCTTCTCAGCACTCAGAAAAAATTGGTAACCACTTCTGGAGAAGTGGTGAGAACTGGTTGGATCCCACCTCTGCTTCTGCACTTGCAGAATAATGCACTTTCGACCTACTTTCAGTGCGCATTGAAGCTGGATTTTACTGTGGAATAGCAACATCCACTTGTAAACAATTGTGAAAGTGGGTTGAAAGTGCATTATTCTGCATGTGCGGAAGGGACCCAGAGAGCTTTTACCAGAGGTGGGATCCAACCAGTTCTCACCACTTCTCTAGAAGTGGTTACTAATTTTTTCTGAGTGCCTAGAAGGGGTTACTAAAGCAACCTCCCTGCCCAAAAGGGACTGGAGGTGCGTGTGTGCGGCAGCACCACTGTTTGAATCCCACCACCATCGGAACCTGTTATTCAAATTTTCGGATCCCACCACTGGCTTTTACCTGTGGGTACTGGGGACTTTCTGCCAGCAGCACTGGTTTTCTGTCGCCCATCCCGTGCCAAACTGGCGTGCAAGAAGTGATTTGTGGATTGCTGCTTCCTAGTCGTCTGGCCGGGGATGCCTACCTATGAATGTTCCCCTCCCCTTAACAGTATTTAGCGACTGGATATAATTGGCTGCCAGGTACTGTTGGCTGGGAGTGCGTTTGTGCGGAGTACCGTGATTCAGACATCAGTTGGTCATTACGTGAACAAAATGCCATCTCACCCTGCTCAGTTGTGGAACAGTTCCTGCTCCTCTGAGAAGCGGTGCTTTGTAATAAGGTTTCAGCCGCAAATGCTGGTCTGCCATCTTCGCTGTGAGTTGCAACCCCCAACTCTGCTGTCGCTTGTGGCAAATGTGGAGGTTTTAAGTGAGGGCGTACCTGCCAGGGGCGTATCGCCCAGGGGGACATATGGAGTCAAATGTAGAGGTTTTTTTGGATTTATATCCCCCCTTTCTCTCCTGCAGGAGACTCAAAGGGGCTTACCCTTGCCCTTCTCCCCTCACAACAAACACCCTGTGAGGCAGGTGGGGCCAAGAGAGCTCCAAGAAGCTGTGACCAGCCCAAGGTCACCCAGCTGGCGTGTGTGGGAGTGTACAGGCTAATCTGAATTCCCCAGATAAGCCTCCACAGCTCAGGCGGCAGAGCTGGGAATCAAACCCGGTTCCTCCAGATTAGATACACGAGCTCTTAACCTCCTACGCCACTGCTGCTCCTCCTACCCATGCTGCAGCCGTTTAGTCACGTGTGGGGTGGAAAATCGCCCCTCCACACACCCCTCCTCCTTCCCCTGGGTTCATACACTGACTTCATACTCCATGCACTGGAGGGGGAAGGTGGCCGCGAATACCGGGGGGGGGGGGGGCGGCGCGCTGAAATGGGCTACGTTTCCCTAGATATGCCTCTGAGCCCTGCACAAAAAATGTGTGAGTGGGTGTGTCCACGTGTCCCTCCCAGGTTAGTTCATGTCCAGGCAACTCCTGGGTTGTTATTACGTCAGAATCCTGCCAGTGAGACACTACACTGGAGATGCTCAGCCTGGCCTGCTGCCCCCACCAAGCCTCTAAGCAGAATAGTATAGAGAGCTGATGTGGGTAGAGGTTAGTGTGTTGAACTTGGATCTGGGAAACCTTAATTAGAATCCCCGCTGTGCCGTGGAAGCTCGCTGGGTGACCTTGAGTGAGTCACATATTCTCAGCCTAACCTACCTCGGAGGGTTATTGTGAGGATAAAATAGAGGAAGGGAGAATAATGTGAGCTGCTTTGGGCTTTTGTTGAGGAGGAAGATGGGGTGTATTATTATTATTTGTTATCATTTATTCGATTTAATATCCTACCCTCCTCAGCCAAGGTGAAGTAAATAATAGAAAATGTAATCTTTGACTAGCATTTGGAAGGCCCAGTCAGGTCTAGATCTTCACTCTGCTGTGTAAGCCTGGTGTGTGATCTTGGACCAGATGCACAATTTTGGCTTAACCTACCTTGCAAGGTTGTTATTGCTATGAGAAGGGAGAACAAGGTAAGCCCCTTGGGATCCCCATTGTGGAACAAGGTAGGATTTAAATGAAGTAAGTCAAGAAATGGCTGGTGTGGGAACAGAATATCCTTTTGCCCATTAGGGATAGGGCACGTAGAGCAAGCATGGTGTAGTGGTTAAGAGCAGGTGGATTCTAATCTGGAGAACCAGGTTTGATTCCCCACTCCTCCACCTGAGTGGCAGAGGCTTATCTGGTGAACCAGATGTGTTTCCACACTCCTACATTCCTGCTGGGTGACCTTGGGCTAGTCACAGTTCTTCGGAACTCTCTCAGCCCCAGCTGCCTCACCAGGTGCCTGTTGTGTGGAGAGGAAGGGAAAGGAGCTTAAGTTTCCTTACAGGACAGAAAGGTGGGGTATAAATCCAAACTCCTCCTGCTCCTGCTCCTGCTCCTGCTCCTGCTCCTGCTCCTGCTCCTGCTCCTTCTTCTTCTTCTTCTTCTTCTTCTTCTTCTTCTTCTTCTTCTTCTTCTAAAAATAAATACACTGGATGGTACTCAGTTTCAGGTGAGCGGCCATGCCAACCTACAGTAGAAGACCGAGATTCAAATCTAGTACCAACTTAGAGACAAACAAGATTTCCAGGGCTTCAGCCTTCAAAATTCAAAGCTCTGATTCTCAGAGGATTTTATCCTGAAAATCTTGCTGGTCTTCTAGGAACTACTGGATCTTTCTCTGCTGCCAGAAGCAGCCATGTTCGTCCCTGATTTCTTTCTACGTTCAGCCCAAGGAGATTTCAAGGGCAAACAACCCTGTTTCCCCCCCCCACCCCCCCGACACTCCCTCTCTTACACTATATTGTAGCGCAGCCCCCTGGGGCATGGGGAGCCGGCCCTGATCCAGAAGCCGAGTCCTGTGGTGCAGTCTTAAATGGGTTTACTCGGAAGTAAGTCTGACAGAGTCCAGTGGCACCTCCTGCTTAGTGAACGCAGCCTTGAGATCCTGGCCCTGTCTCTGTGCTTCTGCCTCCCGTTTCTCATGCAAATGAGCCCTCATTGATTTGGGCGTAAAAACCTCTTATCCGCTAATCACAAATCCTTGTGGCTTTCAAGTAGTTTGTTAAACTTGATAGCTTTAGGCGTGGGCAGGGGGAGCCCTTTGGAGAATTGTGCCGGAGATCTCGGCTTGATCAACTTGGTTTTGAGGGGTATTTACTTTAAAGTCCTCTTTTTGGTATTTCCCCCCAATAAATTACATTTCTTATAGGTACGTTTGGGAGGCCGTTGAATTTTTCATGCCTTTATGAAAGTTTGAGGAGATAATAACAAACGCCCCCCCCCCCCTTCGTCTGGGCTTTATGAAATTCGAGGTCTCGCTTAATGTCTTTTGGAATATTTTTGACACTTTAGGAGCAGCAGTGGCGTAGTGGCTAAGAGCAGGTGCACTCTGATCTGGAGGAACCGGGTTTGATTCCCAGCTCTGCCGCCTGAGCTGTGGAGGCTTATCTGGGGAATTCAGATTAGCCTGTGCACTCCCACACACGCCAGCTGGGTGACCTTGGGCTAGTCACAGCTTCTCGGAGCTCTCTCAGCCCCACCCACCTCACAGGGTGTTTGTTGTGAGCTGGGAAGGGCAAGGAGATTGTCAGCCCCTTTGAGTCTCCTGCAGGAGAGAAAGGGGGGATATAAATCCAACTCTTCTTCTTCTTCTTCTTTAATATATATATTTAAAAACCACTGCAGACGTCCAAAGATCACCCGAGGAGCACACAGGAGTTCACATGCAGTGAATGGACACAAAGCAGGAGAGTCCTCCATTGTGGAAGGAGGAGGGGAATTTCCTCCTCTATGACCCGATGAAGCCCTCAGTCGGAATTGGCTTCTCTGCACTATTAAGGGATACCCCTTTCTGTGTTTGTTCATGTTCCTCCTATCAGGTTTTAAAGCCTTTGAACTGATTATCGTTTTTTGGAACAGCTGACCTCTCAACCAGAGAGAAAGAAGCTGAGACCCGTTCAGGCACCAGGCAGAACCGAGGGTTGTACTAACCATGGGTTCTGTACTTTACAGGCATGCCATGGTTTGTGGCTGCATCCGTGGTTATGTCAGCATGGTGTAGTGGTTAAGAGCAGGTGCACTCTAATCTGGAGAACTGGGTTTGATTCCCTGCTCTGCCACTTGAGCTGTGGAAGCTTATCTGGTGAACTGGATTAGCTTGTGCACTCCAACACATGCCAGCTGGGTGACCTTGGGCTAGTCGCAGATCATCGGAGCTCTCTCAGCCCCACCCACCTCACAAAGTGTCTGTTGTGGGGAGAGGAAGGGAAGGGAGATTGTCAGCCCCTTTGAGTCTCCTTACAGGAGAGAAAAGGGGGATATAAATCTAAACTCCTCCTCCTCCTCCTCTTCTTCTTTTTCTTCTTCCTCTTCACGGTTTGCAAATGGGGTCGCCCGCTCCAAGTTGGGAAATTCCTGGAGATTTGGGGGGGGGGCAAAACCTGGGGAAGGTGGGGTTTGGGGAGGGGCTGTGCCTCTGTGGGGTACAACATCATAGAGTCCCCCCCTCCAAGGCAGCCATTTTCTCCAGAGGAGCTGATCTCTGGAGATCAGTTGCAATTCCTGAGGATCTTCCGGCCACACCTGCAGGCGGGCACCCTTATTTGCAAACATCCCCCCCCCACACACACACACACCCCACCTCCACACAAAGTTTCGAGTTCTGGTTTGTTGGATGATCGCTGTGGGGAGGACTGAAGTCAGGAAGAGAAGGGCCAGGGTGGCAACAGAGAGAGAGAGAGGGACCAACTCGCTGGGGTGTTCCCCCATTCTGAAGGTTTGTAGCCCTGGGAGTTGCACTGGCCACTGGGAGGCGCTCTGGAGCTGTCTTTTTAAGAAAAGCTGGCAAGAACGTGCCTCAGCCAGTGCGGAGGAGAGGTTTCAGTTCTCAGCTTACAGCCCGGAAGCCCCGGCTTGGCCAACCACCTGACCATCAAACTTGCTTTCTGAATCCCTTGTATGATACCCGTCCTTGCACTCAGAGTCCTGCTGAGTTTTGCACGTGGCTTGTCGTGGCTTGTGGTAGGGTTGTCATCGCTGGCTTGGGAAATTCCAGGAGGTTTGGGGGTGGAGCTGGGAAAGGATGGAATTTGGGGTACAAGACAGGTCACCATAGTGCACCCCCCCCCCGACTTTGCCTTTTTCAGAAGAGGGACCGATTTCTGTATAGGGTTGCCAACTCTGGGATTGCAAATTGCTGGAGATTTGAGAGTCTGGAGATGGTGGTATTTGGGGAGGGGCTCCCAGTGGGGCCAAACGCCATATTCCCCACCCTCCAAAGCAGCCTCTTTTCTCCAGGCAAACTGATCTATGTAGTCGGGAGATCAGTTGTAATGTTGGGCAATCTTTGTGTCTCCCTCCCTCCTGGGAGGTTAGCAACCCGTTTCTCTATAATTTGGCAATTGGTTTAATTCAGGGACAGTTAAATTCTGGGTCTCACCTGGAGGTTGGCAACCCTAAAGTGTGAACTTGTTTTTTTGTTCCCATAAAGCTTCTGAAATTTTACCGTGCGTGAGAAGTTTCCACTGGGACCCGCCTGGATCCCGGCCCCATTGTGTTTATGACTGTATCCGCAAGCCTTCCTTGAATGTAATCTAGAGACCGCTCCAGCGTATCCTGCTTTTAATGTTAAAATGCTGCATTTTCACTTCATTGTAGTGGCGCAGTGGCTAAGAGCAGTGGCTAAGAGCAGGTGCACTCTGATCTGGAGGAACCAGGTTTGATTCCCAGCTCTGCCGCTTGAGTTGTGGAGGCTTCTCTGGGGAATTCAGATTAGCCTGTGCACTCCCACACATGCCAGCTGGGTGACCTTGGGCTAGTCACAGCTTTTCGGAGCTCTCTCAGCCCCACCCACCCCACAGGGTGTTTGTTGTGAGGGGGGAAGGGCAAGGAGATTGTAAGCCCCTTTGAGTCTCCTATAGGAGAGAAAGGGGGGATATAAATCCAACTCTTCTTGTTCTTCTTCATATCACCAGATGCTGCTTTTATTTGTTTGTTTGTTTGTTTGTTTGACTTTTACCCCCCCTCCCATGCCACAGCCAGCTCCGAGCAGCTTCCCACAGATAATAAAATCACAGACTTTCAGATTTCAAATGCAATAAGTTCTGACAGTCAGTCCAAATTTAACATCCTACAGTGGTGAAAACAAATCAAGGGTGGGGTAATTTCAAAACAGCTCGTCAGCCCCATGACTAACGTATAACCCCAGACACACTGAACAAAAAGCAGAAGAGAGTAGATTTATACTGCCCCCTTTCTCTCCTGTAAAGGGATTCAAAGCGGCTTACACACGCCTTCCCCTTTCTCTCCCCACAACAGACACGTCTCTCAGGTGGGGCTGAGAGAGTTCTGAGAGAACTGGGACTGGCCCCAGGTCACCCAGCAGGCTTCATGTGGAGGAGCAGGGAAACAAATCTACTCCACCAAATCAGAGTCTGTAGACTCTAATCTGGAGAACTGAGTTTTATTCCCCACTCTTCCATATGATTGGTGGACTCTAATCTGGTGAACTGGGTTTGTTTCCCCACTCCTACACATGAAGCCTGTTGAGTGACCTGGGGCCAGATCACAGTTCTCTCAGAACGCTCTCAGCCCCGCCTACCTCGCAAGGTCTCTGTTGTAGGGAGGGGAAGGGAAGGCTGCTTTGATTTCTTAAGTTTCTAAAGCGGGGTATTAAAAGCAACTCTTCCTCTTGAGGTTGCACCTAGAGCAGTGATGGTGAACCTTTTCGAGACTGAGTGCCCAAACTGCAACCCCAAACCCACTTATTTATCGCAAAGAGCCAACACAGCAATTTAACCTGAATACTGAGGTTTTAGTTTAGAAAAAATGGTTGGCTCTGAGGCGTGCGTTACTTGGGAATAAGCTTGGTGGTAGTCGGTGGCTTTGCTTTGAAGCAACCATGCAACTCTTCCAACGGGTGAATCACGACCCTCGGAGGGTTTACTCAGAAGCAAGCCCCATTGCCAGCAACCGAGCTTACTCCCACGTAAAGGATCACGCTTTAGTTCTTTGCATGAAAATCAGTAGGGTTTGACAGCGCTTAACAGGGTTACCTACACTGCTTCCCCAAAACTAGGTCTTAGGTTTAATGCTAATAATCGAGCCCAGTGGCCCAGGCCAGCCTAGATGTGTGTGTGTGTGTGTGTGTGGGGGGTGATATCCCCCCCACATGATGAACTCTGTGCGTGCCCACAGATAGGGCACTGAGTGCCACCTCTGGCACCCATGCCATAGGTTCGCCATCACTGACCTAGAGATTAGCAACCCAGTTTGAAGCCCTTTCATTCAAAAGCCACTATTGCCTTGGACTGCAAGTGAGTAAAAAGGTGAAGGGAAATCATAAAATACAGAGAGCAGGAAAGTACAGCCCCCCTCCCCAAATATGCAAAAAAAATAATAATGTTACAGCAACGGAGTCTGTATGTCTTCAACTTGAAAACACCCAGTAGTTTAATGACAGCTGTCAGATCAAGGGATTGCTATGGCGATTGGCTGCCAGATCTACTACAGCTGGTGCCGGAATTTTCACAGCTACGACAGCATACAGAGAATCTGTGAAAACTAGGTGAGGATCTATGGGTTATTTGTGCCCCACCCCCCACCCCCAAACTCTACTGCCCCAGCTCGGCCTCCACAGCCCTCTGTAGTCTGGAGATCAGTTGTAATTCCAGGAAAAGAAGAAGAGTTTGGATTTGTACGCCCCGTTTCTCTCCTGTAAGGAGGCTTACAAACTCCTTTCCCTTCCTCTCCCCACAACAGGTCTCTTGTGAGATAGGTGGGGCTGAGAGAGTTCTGAGAGAACTGTGGCTCGCTCAGAGTCCCCCAGCAGGGGGGACCAGATAAGAGTCTGCTGCTTATGTGGAGTGGGGAGCCAAACCCGGCTCTTCAGAGTAGAGCCCACTTGGTCTTAAGCACTCTACCACGCTGGCTCTCCAGACCCCACCTGGAGGTTGGCAACAGTAGTGGAGCAGTAAGGTATGATTGGACCTGTGATCTTTTAAATAACAACACCCCCCCCGCCCCCGGTGCTGTTTGATGAATGAAGTGAATGGAATGAATGTTTGAAGAGGAAGGGAGGCGTGGGCTGAGAGGGGCAGCCGAGCTCTTTGCCCCATATAGTTTTCCTGCTGGCCAGCTTGGGAGCTTGGGACTTCCAGTATGAAAGGAGGCTGACGGCAACGGTTTAAAAGCTTGGCCTTCCCTTGCAGTTCCAGCTACAGTGGAACCTTGGTTTTCATCGGTTTCGGTTTTCATTGATTTTTTCAGTGAAAAATTTGTCTCGGTTTTCATCGTTTTGCCTCGGTTTTCATCGATCTGCAGTAAGGTGCAGGGGTTTGTGGAGAAAAAACACCCGGACAAAGCTGTTGCAGGCCGCGTCTGCAACTTGTTTAATGACAATGTCTTGCCCCATTTCAGAGAAATCTTAAAGAGGCGTCAGAAACAGACCTCTTTGGACAGCTTTCTGGTGCAACATTGGTCCACTGGCTCTGAAGCTGGTCCTAGTGTTATTGTTTGTGATTGTTTTCAGCATTTATTCACCAAAAAATTTGTTTTTGGTATGTTTTTTGGAGTGCCTAGAGCGGATTAATTGGATTTACATTGATTCCTATGGAAAAGTTTGCCTCGGTTTTCATCTGTTTCGGTTTTCATCGATTCTTTTCGGACGAATTACTGATGAAAACCGAGGTTCCACTGTATTGTCTTCATTAAGGGGCAAGGGGGGCAAGGTTTGAATCTGTCAGCTGCATCTCTTTTCAATGTGGTGTAGTAGTTCGGGGGTCAAGCTAAGATTGGGGCGATCTGGGTTGAAATCCTCGCTCTTTCATGGAAGCTGGCTGGCTGACCTTGGCTGACCCGATTCTCGGCCTAATCTACCTGGCAGGGTTGTTGGGACTCGGGAGGGCCAAATGGGGAGGGGAGAAATGCTTTGAAGAAGAAGGAGAGTTTGGATTTATATCCCCCCTTTCTCTCCTGTAAAGAGACTCAAAGGGGCTTACAATCTCCTTTCCCTCCCCCCCACAACAAACACCCTGTGAGCTGGGTGGGGCTGAGAGAGCTCCGAAGAACTGTGACTAGCCCAAGGTCACCCAGCTGGCATGTATTGGAGTGCACAAGTCAATCTGGTTCACCAGATATGCCTCCCCAACTCAAGTGGCAGAGCGGGGAATCAAACCTGGTTCCCCAGATTAGAGTGCGCCTGCTCTTAGCCACTACACCGCACTGACTCTCAAGCAAGGTCCTAGTCCGGCTCCCTCTCTCCTCAGCAAGGAGGAAAGCAGGATGTAAATATCCATATAAATGAAGATATTCTGTAACATATATAAAGGCTGTAACAGGTGCCTCTTGCTTGAAGCGGTCCAAAGGTGAATATTTTTTTACTCTCTGTGACACTTTCTTTCCTCGGTGGAGGCCATCTGATAGATTTTGTAGATTAAGGAAGACTTTCCTTTTTAGGAAGCAGTCTGGTTTCTTGATTATTTTTGGGTTTTTTGCTGGCTTGTTAACTATACATTTTGTACATTTAGCTATTGAATTGCATTATGTAGCTTTAATCCTGTGAACAGTTGCAAGAGCCCAGAGTTTTCAGTTATTTAAAACCATTTCTGGGGGCTTGGAATGGCTCCCATTCCTGCCAGAGAACTTTCCAAAATGTTTACGCCCTCGTTCCTTAAGTATTTTTTTTAAATGGCAAATGTCTATAATTTTTAGTTTAGTTTCCCTGGGCTCATTTTTTTTCTGTAAAAGAAAAACAACTTCCCCCCAAAGCTTTTCATGATTTCTTTTCTTTTGTACTAGTAAGACGTGCTGAAATGAAAATAACCAAAATCAGTCTTCAATATTTTGGTTTGGGTTGAAATCGGGCCAGCTCAGCATTTCTCTCAATGCGTGAAAATAAGTTAAGGAATATTTTTTTTTGCGGAATCAGAATTTTCATTTTTTTAAAATAAGGTTGACTGATAATTCAGAAGTTTCAGAGTTCTAACTTAGAAGTATAAAAAAGTGAATTGGCTATTCATACGTTATGCATAAGGCAAGTGAGAAGCTGAGGTAGTTTTCCGTTGCCTTTTTCTGCAGAGCCTTCCTTGGTGGTGTCACATCCAAGACTTATGGTGACCCCAGCAAGAGGTTTTCAAAGCAAGTGAGAAGCAGAGATGGTTTACCACTGTTTTGCTCTGCAGAGCCTTCCTTGGTGGTCTCCCATCCCAGACTTATGGTGACCCCAGCAAGAGGTTTTCAAAGCAAGTGAGAAGCAGAGATGGTTTACCACTGTTTTGCTCTGCAGAGCCTTCCTTGGTGGTCTCCCATCCCAGACTTATGGTGACCCCAGCAAGAGGTTTTCAAAGCAAGTGAGAAGCAGAGATGGTTTACCACTGTTTTGCTCTGCAGAGCCTTCCTTGGTGGTCTCCCATCCCAGACTTATGGTGACCCCAGCAAGAGGTTTTCAAAGTGAGACACAGAGGTGGTTTACCACTGTTTTCCTCTGCAGAGCCTTCCTTGGTGGTCTCCCATCCCAGACTTATGGTGACCCCAGCAAGAGGTTTTCAAAGCAAGTGAAAAGCAGAGGTGGTTTACCACTGTTTCCCTCTGCAGAGCCTTCCTTGGTGGTCTCACATCCAAGACGTATGGTGACCCTAGCAAGGTGCTTTCAAGGCAAGTGAGAAGCAGAGGGTAGTTGACCACTGCCTTCCTTTAGAGCAGTGTTTCCCAACCTTTTCGAGGTCAGGGTACCCTTGACCTCACTCTTCATATCTCACGAAACCCCTGCCGCCACCCTCCACCTTCCCCTCCCATTGCCCCTGCTTGCCACACCCCCCACCTTCCCCTCCCAGGGTGAAGGGAAGCACTGGGGGGGGGGGTTGGCTGCTGACCTTGTGGCTGGCCCTGTCCCATGGGCCAGCTCCATGTCCTTGCTGGCGCCGGTGGGAGACACCACAAAAATGAGGGGGGGGGGGCGGTAGTGTTGCCGCGGTACCCCTGGGACATGCTCACGGCACCCCAGGGTACCCCGGTACCCTGGTTAAGAATGGCTGCTTTAGAGTCTTCCTTGGAGGCATCCTTTCCAAGTATCAGCCCTCCTTATCTTCTGAGATGTGACGAGATCAGGCTACACCATACCATTCCCCATCCTCATAAAAAGTACCTGTTCAAAAGCAAGCTAACCCATTTGCAGAGGTTTCCATCTGAAATCATGAGGTCTGAATGGGGCAGTCATGTTTGCAAATGTCTGTGGCATATCCAGAAAGCTGACTGTTCTCGGCTGAGTATAAATTCAGAAGACAGTGTGGGTTTGCTTCCGTGTAACGTGGGAAAGTCCCTGTAGAACCAGCAGGGTGCCAGCAGGAACTTGGGTTTGAACCAGCAGGGCTGGTCTTATTCCCACAGGAATCATAGATCCAAGCAGTTCTGTGACTTCTTGAGCTTGAATTTTGCTTTCCAGAATGTATTTATTTTCAATATTCTTGGTACTGATGCAGAGAAAAAAAGTCCAGCTGGTGTGATATTCATGTCTGAGGCCATTTCATTTTTGTGTTTAATCTTTCCATATCTGGGGCACAGGGAGGATGGAGAAAAGATTTTTTTTTTAAAAAAAGAATAACTTAAATGTATTTCTGCGGGAATTTGACTTTGAGCAACCAAGACGGTGTTTTCTGTTGATCGTGATACCCTTTCTTTGGCTCAAAGCGGCAAAGCTCTGGACCTGTTCAGATCCAAGAATCTCTCCCTCGGCTTCTCTTGCCAAGTGCAGATTTCTAAATCAAGCGCGAAATCGGGTCACATTTTTTGCTCTTATAGGGATTTATCTCATTTCTGCTCCTTCCAAGTAATTAGAGTTACTAATATGAGGGAAGATCTGTCTGGGCTGAAAACATTCTTTGCTCTCCCTGGGTGCTCCTGAGTTTGGGTTGGTATCAGAACGAACCAGGCAGAGAGGGTAGACTTCAGTCTCACACTCTTGGCCTCTCTGTGCACAAGTGTGTGTGTATGTGTGTGTAAAATGTTGGAATTTACAGCCTTGCTTGCATGCAGCAGCAGGGGATTCTGGGAGATCTCTACGAACATTCTAAAGGTGACAGTTGGAAAACAGTTGGAAACCGTTGCTCCCTGTCACTGCTGAGGAAAAGATGTTATGGGAACCAAAAGCCTCTGACTGCAATGTTTAATATTGTAGACTATGCTTGAAATTGTAGCCAAACGATTTATTTTATTTATTTATTACACTTATATACCGCCCTCCCCCGGAGGGCTCAAACGATGAACTGTGAATGTATCAGTATATAAGTGATAGCGTTGTTTATGTGTATAAGTCTATTCCTCTCTCAGTTTAAGTAAAACTCTTTTGTTTATGATTTCTGAGGTAAAAGGGCTGGTCTGAGGTAAAAGGGCTGCTCATATCATACAGTGGTGCAGAAAGCTACATCCTGCTCGCTACTCTGCAAACAGGATCGAATAGAAATATATCTGTTGACCTTCTGGCAGAGCGGGTAGACTTGAATCTTACACTCTTGTAAGATTACGCTCTTGGCCTTTCTGTGCACAAATGTGTCTGTGTGTGTGTAAAGTGCCACCAAGTCACAGCTGACCTATGGCCAGTGGTGGGATCCAAACATTTTAGTAACAGGTTTCCATGGTGATGGGATTCAAACTGTGGCGTAGCGCCAGTGGGGCTGGGTGGGGCACAACGGGGGTGTGGTCGGGCATTCCGGGGGCGGGGCATTCCTGGGCGGGGCTGTGGCAAGGACGCAGCCGCTGCGCCAGTCCTTGGGCAGGAAACGAAAGCACGCAGGCGCAGGCTGCCACGCACGCCGGTGCACCTCCTGCTAGACTGCTTCAAGTTCTGCGCGCAACTGCTGAGAGGAGGGGCGTAACTAAGGCAAAAATCACGTGGCAAAATCACCAATGAGTAACCCCCTCTCGGCACCCACAAATAATTAGTAACCTACTCTCGGGAACCTGTGAGAACCTGCTGGATCCCACCTCTCCCTATGGCTATGTAGGGTTTTTAAGGCAAGAGACATTCGGAGGTGGTTTGCCATTGCCTGCCTCCGCGAGGGCCGAGAGAGTTCTGAGAGGACTGTGACTGGACTAAGGTACCCAGCAGGCTTCATGTGGAGGAGTGGGGCGTCGAATCCAGTACTCCAGATTAGAGCCTGCTTCTGTTATCCTGCTGGTAGACCTTACACGTTTCAGACTCGGGCCCAACATGCTTCTGCAACCATTTTCTCCCATTTTTGCTCTTGTCCTGCTTTTGAAAGATTTATATCCCCCTTTTGAGCCTCCAGGTTTTCAGAAGGTAGCCATGTTGGTCTCCAATGGAAGAGCTGGATTCAATTCCATTAACACCTTAGGGACCGAGAAGGCTTTCCATTTCCCTTCTGTATCCAAACATTCCCCTCACACGTTTCTCAGTGCCTAAAGCAGTGATGGCGAATCTTTTCGAGACCGAGTGCCCAAACTGCAACCCAAAACCCACTTATTTATCGCAAAGTGCCAACACGGCAATTTAACCTGAATACTGAGGTTTTAGTTAAGAAAAAATGGTTGGCTCTGAGGCGTGCGTTACTTGGGAATAAGCTTGGTGGTAGTCGGTGGCTTTGCTTTGAAGCAACCATGCAACTCTTCGAATGGGTGAATCACGACCCTAGGAGGGTTTACTCAGAAGCAAGCCCCATTGCCAGCATCCGAGCTTACTCCCAGGTAAAGGATCATGCTTTAGTTCTTTGCATGAAAATCAGTGGGGTTTAACAGCGCTTAACAGGGTTATCTACACTGCTTCCCCAAAACTAGGTCTTAGGTTAATGCTAATAATCGAGCCCACCGGCCCAGGCCAGCCTAGATGTGTGTATGTGTGTGTGTGTGTGTGGGGGGGGCGATTTCCTCCCCACATGATGAACTCTGTTTGTCCGTGCCCACAGAGAGGGCTCTGAGTGCCACCTCTGGCACCCGTGCCATAGGTTCGCCGTCACTGGCCTATAAATAGTTGATGCCCTCGGGCCAGCTTTGGGCCAGCCTTTCGATGGGTCAGTCATTGTCAGGCAGGAGGCTCTGGTGTGCTTTGTTTTTGTTTTTTTAATCCTGTCAAACCAAGGTGAGGATTTTGACTGGGAAACGGCCAGTCTATTGTTCGTGTTCAGGGTCTGATGTGTGATTCAGCCTCTGTAGAAAGAACAGCCCAGAAGTGAGTTCTGTGATCCAGGCAGTGTGCAATTTTGTCAGCCCCTGCAATCTTAAGAATTGTTATAAAAGCTAGTGTAGGTTGGCTGTCGCCCGTGAGTCAGGGAGCGTCTAGTTCATATCTCCCGACTTCTGTGAAATCCCTTGGTTTGGCTAGACAAGGGGCTGGATCTCAGCTTTCAGCTTCTTTTTTTGTGGGGACAAAATAATCTTCGCAGGATTGTAGTAAAGGTTGTATTAGAATTCCCAAGAGATGTTTGTGGTGGTGTTTGGAGAGGATTTCTCCCTCTCCCATAATAGTAGAACCCAGGGTCATCCAGTGAAGCTGAAGGGGGGGAAATCCGGGACAGATGACAGGAAGTATTTCTTCACACGCCATGTCGTTAATTTGTGGAACTCGCCCCCACAGGATATTATTATGGTCACCAACCTGAAAGGCTTTAAAAGGGGTGTGGACAAATTCATGGAGGACAGAGCTATCAGTGGCCATGGATGTAGGTAAGGGGGTGTTTCTTGGGTTTGAAACCCCCCCCCCATTCATGTCCGAAGTCCCGCCTACCCATTTGTGGGTTTTAAAAACATTTTTAGTGTTTTTCGGTTTTTGGCCTGCAGGGGGCGCATTGTTTAGGCTAGCAGCACCAAACTTTCAGGGATTGTTTGGGGGACACTCCTGATGATACTACCCGGGTTTGGTGAAGTTTGGTTCAGGGGGTCCAAAGTTATGGACTCCCAAAGGAGGTGCCCCCATCCTCCATTGTTTCCAATGGGAGCTAATAGAAGATGGGGGCTACACCTTTGAGGGTCCATAACGTTGGACCCTCTGAATCAAACTTCACCAAACCTGGGATGTACTATCAGGAGAGTCTCTTATTGATACCACCCAGGTTTTGTGAAGTTTGGTCCAGGGAGTCCAAAGCTATGGACACCCAAAAGGGGTGCCCCCGTCCCCCATTGTTTCCAATGGGAGCTAGTAGGAGATGGGGGCTACACCTTTGAGGGTCCATAACTTTGGACCCTCTGAACTGAACTTTACCAAACCTGCGTGGTATCATTAGGAGAGACTCCTAAAGATACCCTGAAAGTTTGGTGCTTCTATCTTAACAATTGCACCCCTGACAGCAGGCACCCCCCAAATTCCCCCAGATTCTCTTTTTAAATCCACCCCCTTTGGCATGGATTTAAAGGGAGAATCTGAGGTCCTCAGTTTAGAAGAAGAAGAATTTGGATTTATATCCCCCCCTCCTGTAGGAGACTCAAAGGGGCTTACAATCTCCTTGCTCCCTCACAACAAACACCCTGTGAGGTGGGTGGGGCTGAGAGAGCTCCGAAAAGCTGTGACTAGCCCAAGATCACCCAGCTGGCGTGTGTGGGAGTGCACAGGCTAATCTGAATTCCCCAGAGAAGCCTCCACAGCTCAAGTGGCAGAGCTGGGAATCAAACCCGGTTCCTCCAGATTAGAATGCACCTGCTCTTAAATGTTGTTTAACTAGGGACCCCAGATTCTCCCTTTAAGGTGGATTTAAAAGGAGAATTTGGGCTCTCTTGAAAGTGGTGCTGTTTGGGGGTGGATTCCAGCATCACAGTGGCTGCCGGCGGGGTGGGGGGGTGGGACTCAGATTTTGCACCAGGCTCCATTTTCCCTCTATGCCTCTGCCCAGAGGGAAGGGGCAGGGGAGGGGAGTCTGCCATCTCCGACCTCGGAGAGCTGCTTTTATAAGCGCTAGGCCAGGGGCGGGGCTTGGGGAGGCGTGGCCATTCCCTAGGGGCGGGTGGGTGTGTGGCCTCACCCCCGAAACCCCCCCATAAAAAATCTATACCCACGTCCTTGTCAGTGGCTACTAAAAATGACAGATAGCAACTCCCTCCAGTACCAGAGAGAGTGTTCCTGTTTAAATCAATTGCTGGGGGAGGGGTCATAGGCAGGATGTTGCTTCTGCAGACTTCCAGATTGTCAGCTCCATTGAGGCAGCTGGTTTGTTATTGTGTGACTAGAATGCAGGACTAGATGGATCTTTGGTCAGATCCAGTGTGGCTCTTCATATGTTCTTGTGCCACTTTGGGGGGCTGTGCTGCCAGCAGGCAAGGTGTGGCCAGGTCTGACTTAGCAGGGCCAAACAAGCAGCAAGCAAGAGCGTAGTCAGGTCACAATCCAACACGTCACGGCACCGGAGATCAGGTAAACAGGCTGGAGATCAGCAGTAGACCAGGCACACAGAGGCACCAGGAAATGCACTTGTTGCACCCAGGCAGACGCAAGCTCACAGGCTTATATAGAGGCTTATAGAGAGAGCCTTGTTCAAGGGCCTGGGATTCTGCAAGGAGTTAATCTTCCTCAGATGCAGAGACTTCTAATCTCCCATATCTTGCTGCCGAACAGCACTTCTTTGCTTCTGCAGTAGGAGCCTCTGCTTCTGCCTCCTGTGCACAGCTGGCTCATCACTGGGTTCCCTAGGAGAGAATCTGCAGGCTCCTCCACCTGTATGTCATCAGGCGGGGAAGGACTGGGAGTTGGCTCTGCTGCCTGGCCTTCCTCAGGAGCAGCCAACTCTGGCTTCACTGTATCCTCAGAGTCCTCTGTATCTTGGTAAGTACCCAGAAGCTGGCTCATAACAGGTGCTACTCTAGGCTGTTCCCCCTAGTCTTTGCAGTTTTTTATATAAAGACTAGGGGAGATTCCTAGAGTGTCAATTGGGTAGAGGGCATTTTTCCGCTCAGTTTCTTAGGAGCCTGAGAATCCAGAGCTAGAGGCGGGCAAGTCCCTGCCCCAGGTGAGTAAACGAGAGGCCTATATTTGAAGTGCTTTAAATTCTTCAAAGTTAGTGCCCACTAGCCATATGTTATGATCTATCTGTGGATAAATGTGTCTTCTGCAGTTGCACTCCTACATAGAGCAAAAGCAGGTGGTTTGTTGGGTCCTCACATCACCGTATATCACAAGTTTTCTGCACCCTGGTGAGCCACACATGATGCTGTCCGCGTCCAGATTGCTAGCCTAAGGTTGTTAAATGCATAGTCTTTTGCAGTGACATTCTGGGAGAGTCCGGGTTACACACGCTGTATTCCCTGTGTCACTGAGTTCCCAGAGATGTGTTGCGTATTCCCGCATCGTGGGAGAACACAAGCGCTGCCAGTCAAAACGGAACTTTTTCCCCACCTGCTGCCTGGAGCTCCTGTCAGTTTCATAGTGGCACCCGCCATTTTGTGTGCTGCAGGAGATTCTCCGTGGAGATTCCCCACAGAGGTTTCCTCTGCTTGCAGCTTAGCTCACCTGCTTTCTATTTCACTGTTAAAAGAAGGTGAATAAAGTTTGTTTAGCCTGGCGATCCCATGCAAGTGCTGTTTTTCTTTTTCTTTTGTTTTGAGGGGGCTGTTTGCAGAGCTACGGCAACACAAATATGCGCATATCGCAGCTTCTCTAGTTGTGTTGCCGTAGCTTCGCAGATAGCCCCCTCAAAACAAAACAAAGGAAAAAGAATGCATGCATGGGGTCGTTAGGTGGTTATTATTATTATTATTATTATTATTATTATTATTATTATTATTATTATTATTATTATTATTTTCATTCATTCATTCATTCATTCATTCATTCATTCATTCATTCATTCATTCATTTATTTATTAGATTTGGTGAACCGCCCTACCCCCAAAGGGCTCAGGGCGGTGCACAACAAACAACAATACAATAAAACAAATCGAATAACCCCAGTTAAAATACAAAGCCTTAAAACTATAAAACTACGGCAGCAGTAGTAGCCTTTAATAAATAATTTGATTAATAATAGAAGACGTCTGGCACCCCACCCCAGTGATCAAACCCTGGGAAGGGAGGGGATTGGCAGATGGTCCAATAGATAGCCAGTGTGCAGGACAATACGAGGGGTTATTTGGGTTAAACAAACTTTATTCATCTACTTTTTACAGCAAAACAGCAAATGGATGAGCTGCAAGTAGAGGAAACCTCTGTAAGGAATCTCCACAGAGGATCTCCTGCAGCACACAGAATGGCAAGCGGGAGTGGCAGAAATGGAAGTAAGAGGTTTGGGTGGGAGAACTAAAGCATTTCCTGCCTTCTGGTATTCACTCAGCAGACAGGAATCATCTTCAACTCATGTTGGGGGGGGGGGAGAATAAAGATTGCTAGTTTAGTGATTTTTGAAAAACCTGGGTTAAGAGAAATATAATGGGCTGTACACTACTGCCCTGTCTCGACAGCCAAAACCCGAGAGCCAGTGTGGTGTAATGGTTAAGTGCAGGTGCACTCTAATCTGGAGAACCGGGTTTGATTCCCTGCTCTGCCACTTGAGCTGTGGAGGGTTATCTGGTGAACTAGATTTAACTTGTGCGCTCCAACACATACCAGCTGGGTGATCTTGGGGTAGTCACAGTTCTTTGGAGTTCTCTCAGCCCCACCTAGCTCACAGAGTGTTTGTTGTGAGGGGGAAGGGAAAGGAGTTTGTAAGCTGTTTTAAGAGAAAGGGCGTCTAAATCCAACTCTTCTCCTCCTCCTCCTCCTCCTCCTCCTCCTCCTCCTCCTCCTCCTCCCTCCTTTCAGAGGCCAGGGGCGGACCTGGCTACCCTAGCAGACACCATCTAGGCCAAATATGACTACAGCTGGATCGGGGCCGTGTTCAGACCCGGCATTTATGGACTGTCCTGATCTAAAACTATCCAGAAAAAAAAAGTCTGAGTCAGTCTTTGAGTCCAGCAAAGTTTTATTCTTGATATACAATTTCATGGTACACTCTTCAGACAACTTCTTCAAACACCTTCTTCAGATATTTTCACAAAAGCTTAGTCCAAGAATAAAACTTCGTTGGCCTTAAAGGTGTCCCTGGACGCCAGTTTTTCTTCTTGCTGCTTCAGACCAACGCAGCTACCCATCTAAATCTGAAACCATCCAGTTTCATTTTCACTGCGGTTGAACATTCCTTCTGTGTCTTTGATGGATGGTTCTGTGGAAATGGTTGCTATTTTTCATTTACATCCAGATTCTGAAGCACTATCAGAGTTTTGAAGGAAGTCCCAAAGTAGTTTATTGGGGTCTGGGGCAGCTGAAACGTTCCTGCACATATTTCACAAGTTTATTTATTATTTATTTAATTTGATATGCCGCCCAATCCCCGGAGGGCTCTGGGCGGTGTACAACATAAAATCACATAAAAACACCATAGGCATCCATAAGTTATAATAAAAACAGCAGTTATGATATATCAAGATGGCGTCCCACCTGAACCTAATCCCTTTAGCAAGAGGGGGTAATGGTCCCGATGGTATGAGGGACCCATAGATCTTAATAATGGATCCCATTAATATTGGGATTCCAACCTAGGGGCGGGGAGGGGGCACTCAGCGGCTGGTTTCTCCAAAAGCCCGGTGGAACAACTCGGTCTTACAGGCCCTGCGGAAGTCCCCAAGGTCCCGCAGGGCCCAGACAGTTGGAGGGAGAGTGTTCCACCAGGCAGAGTGTTCCACCAGGCAGAGTTTGTGTGTGTGTGTGTGTGTGTGTGTGTGTGTGTGTGTGTGTGTGTGTGTGTGTGTGTGTGTGTGTGTGTGCAGGATTTGCATCCCTGTTTGCTCCCATCAAAAACATAAAAATAAAAACTCATGACAATTCAGCTCGGCCGAAATCTAGAAAAAAGACTGCAACCCTTCCATCTAGAAACAAACAAAAAAAATGCTGCCGACCAGATCTGACGACTTTATTACTAACGCATCCCTTGGATATTTGGAGTGTTATAGTATTAAGGAGCTATATTTGGGGATAGCTCACTCAACGCTGCTTGCTTAGTTGTTAACCCACCTATGAACGACTTAACTCTCCCAGCGTATATTAAACAAATGTATGCAATTTTTTTTTTGGTACGATAAGCTCTGGAGGAGAAGAGACTTCCCTTGGCAAAATCGAGCAGACCTCGTTGACTCAGATGAATTATAGTAGCAGTTATTAAAGGACATTAAAAGGATCAAATCGCGTTTTGGCTGGCAAGATTTATCGTAGGGGGGAAACTCCTGCGTGGTCGGTCGACTGACAATATTGGGAACGCAGAAGCTCCGTGTAACGTAATGCAGACTCACAAAAGCCACATATGCAACTTTGGCGCAAGAAATTTTCTTTGACAACCCAGACAGCTTATTCTGGTTTCAGTGGAAGAATGTTGTGTGTGTTCTTATTGGGGAGGGGTGTGTGTGTTTTAAACTGCCGAGTGCTCCGGATAAGCTGCAGTGTTTCCTTCGCAGAGATCAAAGGCTGAAGTATTAGAAGGATTTTATAACAGTTCTCCTGTGTAGAGCATGAGTTTTCTAGGGCTGCCTTGGGAGATGGTATCCAGTCACACAGTTTCTGTGTGTGTGTGTGTGTGTGTGTGTGTGTGTGGAGGAAGGAGGAAGGTTTTTTAAGCAATGGTGTATGGGCAGGTTCACAATTAAATTTCAGCCCCACGCCCAAACCAATGTACCACACAGCAAGCTTGAAACCATCATTCACTTATGACAGTGATGGCGAACCTATGGCACGGGTGCCAGAGGTGGCACTCCGAACCCTCTCTGTGGGCACGCACAAACAGAGTTCATGTGGGGGGGATTGCCCCCCCCCCACACACATCTAGGCTGGCCTGGGCCACTGGGCTTGATTATTAGCATTAAACCTAAGTCCTAGTTTTGAGGAAGCAGTATAGGTAACTCTGTTCAGTGCTGTTAAATCCCACTGATTTTCATGCAAAGAACTAAAGCGCGATCCTTTACCTGGGAGTCAGCTCGGTTGCTGGCTTCAAAGCAAAGCCAACTACTACCACCAAGCTTACTCCCGAGTAACGCATGCCTCAGAGCCAACCATTTTTCCTTAACTAAAACCTCAGCATTCAGGTTAAATTGCCGTGTTGGCACTTGGCGATAAATAAGTGGGTTTTGGGTTGCAGTTTGGGCACTCGGTCTCAAAAAGGTTCACCATCACTGACTTATGAACACACAAACACACACAGTCTTATACTGCATCGGTTGGTCAAGGTGAGAACTGTCCACTCAGATGGACGGCTGCTCTCCAAGGTGTCAGGGGGAGGTCTTTCAAGCCATCTACTGCCTGACCTTTTGCGCTGGAGAGATTTCAGCTTGGACCTGGGACCTTGTCTATGCCGAGCAAATGTTCTGCTGTTGAAGACGAAGAGTTGTTCTTCTATATCCTGCTTTTGTCTACTTTTAAGTGGTCTCCAAGTGGCTTACAATCGCCCTCCCTTCCCCTCCCCACAACAAATACCTTGTGAGGTAGGTGGGGCTGAGAGGGTTTGGAGAGGGCTCAGGTCAGCTGGCAGGCTTCATGTGGTGGAGTGGCATAGAGAGGATTTCCCAACCCCCTCCTCCCACGGCCACGTAAACATTTAGCAGCCACTGTGTGCAAATTCAATTCTTTGTATCTTCTGAACTTTTCTTGAATCCTCTGAAGATGCCAGCCACAGATGTAGGCAAAACCTCAGGAGCAAATACTACTGGAACACGGCCACACAACCCGGAAAACCCACAACATCCTAGCGATTTCGGCCGTGAAAGCCTTTGACAATACATCTTCTTGGTATCTTTGTGAGATCTATGGCTTTCAGCACCTAAACTCCTCGTGCTTACTGAACAGTGACCTCAAACATGACCGTGGAGTTAGTTTGGGCCCCAACATGAACACATGGAGTTGCCCTTTGTTGAATGAAGACAAGATTCTATTTAGAAGGAGGAGGAAGAGGAGGAGGAGGAGGAGGAGGAGTTTGGATTTATACCCCCCTTTCTCTCCTGTAGGAGACTCATAGGGGCTTACAATCCCCTTTCCCTTCCCCCTCACAACAAACTCCCTGTGAGGTGGGTGGGGCTGAGAGAGCTCAGAGGAACTGTGACTAGCCCAAGGTCACCTAGCTAGCGTGTGTTGGAGTGCACAAGCTAATCTAGTTCACCAGGTAAGCCTCCCTCAGCTCAAGTGGCAGAGCAGGGAATCAAACCCGGTTCTCCAGATTAGAGTGCACCTGCACTTAACCATTACGCCTACTGCTCCAGTGCTGTCTATTCTAGCTGTCCCTGTCTAATCCCTCCAACTGAGCACTTTCTCGTCCTGTCTGCCTTTTAAATCGGAGATCTGTGGGTTTGGCCTGGCTGGGACGAAGCACACGCTCTGCTGCTGAGCTATGACCCGTTTAGAGAGCATGGGGGAATCCGGGCGTTCTCCTGTGTCTAACCTACCACAAGGCTGACCTTATGGAGGAGAAGTCAATCTATGGCTACCAATCTTGATCCTCCTTGATCTGAGGTTGCAAATGCCTTAGCAGACCAGGTGCTCGGGAGCAGCAGCAGCAGCAGAAGGCCATTGCTTTCACCTCCTGCATGTGAGCTCCCAAAGGCACCTGGTGGGCCACTGCGAGTAGCAGAGAGCTGGACTAGATGGACTCTGGTCTGATCCAGCAGGCTAGTTCTTATGTTCTTATGACCTTGCCCTGGTCTGGGACCCAGTTTCTCTTCCGGTCCCCAGGGGATGCATTGCTCCTGATTCCTGTTCCGAACTGGATGTTTTGCGTTGCGCTGCAAGCCACCTTCGTGGAGTGAGTCAGACGCCCGTGTGCTGGCAGCAGCTCCCACAGGCAGGAGAGGAACAGAAGCCTGCCGCTGGCAAGGTGGCACACGTGTGCCCGCATATTGTTGAAGGCTCTCACAGACGAAAACAACTGGCTGTTGTGGGTTTTCTGGGTCGTGTGGCTGCGGTCTGGTAGTTTTTGCTCCTAACGTTTTGGCCGTGTCCATGGCTGGCATCTTTGGAGGCGTGTCGCAGTAAGATATGTTTCTCTCCATGGCACACGTGCCAGCCTTGGGCAGCAGACAATAAGAGCCAGAAACTGGGCACTTGAAAAGGGCCAGAAGATCCCATCCTCTGGCAATTATGATGCTAATAGAGGAACGTCCAAACATTGCAGAGATTGTTTAGAGCTTTTCGAAGAAGCGATTTTCATTCCACACAGAGGGAGCTTTATCAGTGACTCTCTTTCTCTCTCCTTCCAAATGGCTGAAGTTTGGGTCTGACTGTCTTCCAAGCACACGGCTGACAAACCAGTTTGAAATATCAACTCGATGAGGGCATTGCCGTACTGGGACTCGGCTGGCCTAGGCTACCAACTGTCCTGTGGCCAGGTTGCTGCTGACATTTTTAAAAAGGGATCTTTCTGAGTCCCCTTTGAGTTTTCCTTTGTGTTTGAAACACAGGGGGTGACCCACTCAGTCACAGCTGCCTTCCTTGTTTCTTCTGTATCCCTCAATTTTTCATCAGGTCAACCTCTTGCACAGAGACATGTGCACACAAAGATTTCAGATGGATTTTGGGATGTGGCAAGCTAGGGTGGGTTGGCCATGTCCAGATGCCGGGGCCCCTCCCTTCCCTCCCTTGCATGCCACCCCTCCATCCCCTCCTCCCTCCCCTCCCTTGCATGTCACCCCTCCCCCTCCCTCCCTCCCCTCCCTCCACCAGGGTGGGTGGGCCATGTCCAGATGCCGGGCTTCCTCCCTTCCCTCCCTTGCATGCCACCCCTTGGGATGCTTATTTAAGATATAGGGAGAGGCTGTTGATCAGTGGTAGAGCATGTACTTTGGTCCCAGGTTCAGTCCGTTGATTTGAAATAAGGCGGCTTCATGTGGTCATGTGACAATTGTGTCCTACACTCTCCAATTTTGCATGGTCACAACTCCAGACTTGGTTAATGAAGGGTAGATCCTCTGCTTCTTTGCCAGGGCTGGGTGTTTTAATAAACAGCCACCTGTTTGATTTAATTCGCAGCACTCTTTGGTCTTTCTTGAATAAGCATTATATGCTAGAGCAGGGGTCTGCAACCTGCGGCTCTCCAGATGCTCATGGACTACAAATCCCATCAGTCCCTGCCATGGCCATGCTGGCAGGGACTGATGGGAATTGTAGTCCACAGACATCTGGAGAGCCGCAGGTTGCAGACTACTGTGCTAGAGCAGAGGTCTCCAACATGGTGCCCATGAGCAATTCGGTGTCAGTGGACATTTTTCCAGGCACATGCCAAGTTTTTCTTAAAAAGCTGGGTTGGGACAGTTATGTTAGTTATTGAAAAATAGGCTCTTTTCCAAATAAGTTCCCATTCATTCAAACTTATATTTCTTTTCAATTTTTTGCCCATTTGATCACACTGGATTTTATAAGTTCATCTTCTGTTTCGTAAGATAGTAAATATTGGTAAATTCTACTTATTAATTTTTTATTACCTTTAGGGAAGATTTCGTCGAGTCTAGTATGTTTTTTTTGAGAATCCCCATATCTTTTCGTCTTTTTAAAAATAGTTCAATAACTGAAAGTAAACATACCAATGGCATGCTTTTCAAAATATACATCAAACTTAATTTTTAAAAATTAAAAAGTTGCTTCAGCAGCAGCAGAAGAATCTTCGCTGTGTTATTCTGTGTGTATGTAAGACAATATTTTAAAGCCATATGTTGATTTTTGAAGGCACCCTGCCAAACAGAGCTTCTGCCTAAAATGTTAAAGAGTTATGCATGATCCCACCACCCTACGTCAGAATTCTAAAAGTACCTGCAAGGGGTTGCTTCAGTGTATAGCAGGAACACGCTATTTATTTTTCTCTACCTGTCCAACAAATACAGAATCGGCATTTATGGATATGAAGCAAACTGTTTTCAAGAGGTCGGGAGCGTGAATGGTAGTTCAAGGTTAGCTCTCCAGGAAGGGGAAACGCATTCCCCAAAGGAGCTTTCTCATTTACGCCCGTGTAAATCTTGGACGCAGTCTCACACTTCAGTGAAATCAATTGAGTACAACCGAAAACAGGGTGGCCTGCAAGTAAAATCTTGCAGTGCTTCTATGGCTGGCTAGACTTGCTGTAATAGTGTTAAAATACAGGCTCCATCCTAATTATATCTTCTGGCTTGAAAGATTTTTTTTAAAAAATCCTTTTGTAAATATTACTAAGAAGGAGTGCAAATACAAGAACTGAGATGTTGGATCAGTTTTATGCTATTACAACGGTGAGTATTAACCATATCAATAATTGATCATAGTGGGCTGTGAGAAATAGATTAATTAGAGGTCATCACAGACTATGGTTCAGAGGAGTTTGCTCACTGTGTCTCTGCATGATTTACCGTTCTGGCCTTGCATCAGGTAGGAGCGAGGCAGTCTTCTGCTTCTCCGCATCAGTTGCAGTCGGCGCATTCAGTCGCTGCAGCCGCAGAAAAGCAACAGCAAATGCCCCCCTCAAGAGGAGTCTTCCAGTTGTCTCTCTGCATGAATTGTTGCTCTGCTCATCCCAACTGGAAAGTATATTCACAATTGTGACTCGTTCAGAAACGTGAAAGTAGGCTTAGCTCAAACTGGCCAGTTCTTGTGCACCCTAAAAATACGTTGTTGGGGGGGGGGGGGGGGAGAAAGCAAAGTTAGCTTCCGATTTTTCATCTTAGGGGAAAAAAAGGAGCGGGTTGGTGAAGCGAATGTTGGGGAAAGACTCGTGAAATGCCATTGAGGGTACCAGAAGAATCCCTGGAAAGTGGTGCATAAATGAATCAAAGACATTTCAGTTGCATTCCAGCAGCTCAAGCAAATGCGACCAAAGGCCAAAGTAGCATTGCCAACCTCCAGGTGGGGCCTGGAAATTAGCCAGAATTACAGCCCATCTCCAGACAACAGAGGTCACTTCCTCTGGAGAAAATGGTAGCATTGGAGGGTGGACTTTAACCCTCCCCCACAAAGTCCCTCCCAGGAGCAGCAGTGGCGCAGGAGGTTAAGAGCTCGTGTATCTAATCTGGAGGAACCGGGTTTGATTCTCCGCTCTGCCGCTTGAGCTGAGGAGGCTGATCTGGGGAATTCAGATTAGCCTGTGCACTCCCACACACGCCAGCTGGGTGATCTTGGGCTAGTCACAGCTTCTCGGAGCTCTCTCAGCCCCACCTACCTCACAGGGTGTTTGTTGTGTGGGGGGAGGGGCAAGGAGATTGTAAGCCCCTTTGAGTCTCCTGCAGGAGAGAAAGGGGGGATATAAATCCAAACTCCTCCTCCTCCTCCTCCTCTTCCTCCTCCTCCTCCTCCTCCTCCTCCTCCTCCTCTTCTTCTTCTTCTTCTTCTTTTTCTTCTTCTTTTTCTTCTTCTTCTTCTTCTTCTTCTTCTTCTTCTTTCAGAGCATCTGGCAGTTCTTTCTGAACGGCTGGCGACTTACGTTTAACTTCATTTGAAGATAACATTAGAAATCTATGGCTCATTCCGCACAGGCAGAGTAATGCACTTTCAAACTGCTTTCGGTGCTCTTTGAAGCTGTGCGGAATGGCAAAATCCGCTTGCAAACAGTTGTGAAAGTGGTTTGAAAACGCATGCTTTTGCGTGTGCGGAAGGGGCCTATATTTGAGGCCCGCCAGCTGGGTGACCTTGGGCTAGTCACAGCTTCTCGGAGCTCTCTCAGCCCCACATACCTCACAGGGTGTTTGTTGTGAGGGGGGAAGGGCAAGGAGATTGTCAGCCCCTTTGAGTTCCTGTAAGGAGAGAAAGGGGGATTATAAATCCAAACTCCTCCTCCTCCTCCTCCTCCTCCTCCTCCTCCTCTTCTTCTTCTTCTTCTTCTTCTTCTTCTTCTTCTTCTTCTTCTTCTTCTTCTTCTTCTTCTTCTTCTTCTTCTTCTTCTTCTTCTTCTTCTTCTTCTTCTTCTTCTTCTTCTTCCCCAAACCTTGCCCTTCCCACCCCCAACCTCCGATCTCCAGCAATTTACCAAGTTGTATTTTGTAACCTCCAGCCAAACCGAGGATTTCTTTCTCTATTTTACACGTCTTTCTCCCCAAAGGAGACCTAACATTGCTTACGTCATGGTCCTCTTCGCCATTTTGTCCTCAACAACAACCCTATGAGGTAGATTAGGCTGGGAGCGTGTGACTGGCCCAAGGTCATCCAGCGAGCCTTCGTGGCAGTCGTGGGGATTCGAACCTGGGCCTCCCGGATTTTAGCCCGACATTCTTAACTGCTACACCACACTGGATGAAACACAAGGGCTAGAGTGTGGGACTGGGGCAGTGGGTTGTATCTCACCAGCTTTTCTTCAGGCGTGTAAGAAAGGAAGGCCCGCCTTTTCCTGCTTTTACAACATTTTATTTTTTCATTAATATAAACAAAACGGGAAAAGGGGAAAAACAGAAACCGTATCACAACTGTTGCCATTACATCAAAAGAAAAAGGGAAAAGAAAGTAAACACATACTAAACATGTACTACAACCAGAGGTGGGATCCAGCAGGTTCTCACAGGTTCCCGAGATTAGGTTACTAATTATTTGTGTGTGCCGAGAGGGGGTTACTCATTGGTGATTTTGCCATGTGATTTTTGCCTTAGTTACGCCCCTCTCAGCAGTAGCGCGCGGAACTTGAAGCAGTCTAGCAGGAGGTGCACCGGCGTGCGTGGCAGCCTGCGCCTGCGTGCATTCGTTTCCCGCCCAAGGACCGGCGCAGCGGCGGCTGCGTCCTTGCCACAGCCCCGCCCAGGAATGCCCCGCCCCAGAATGCCCGGCCACGCCCCCGTCGTGCCCCGCCCATCCCCATTGGCGTTACGCCACTGTTTGAATCCCATCACCATGGGAACCTGTTACTAAAATTTTTGGATCCCACCACTGACTACAACTACACATACCTGAGCCCTTCGGGGATAGGGCGGGGTATAAATCAAATTACAAATCCAAATACACCCCCCCCCAATGATATAGTAAACAGTGTGTTAAATGATGATAGCGCTATTTATGAACAATAGTGATACAATAATGATCATTACATTATGATTATCGCAGTAATAGATCTTACATAAATCATAAGATGCCCTATAGAACGCTTGATCAACCCGATAATAATGTTGGACAATATTATATGATGAATTGTAATGAAATAAAATAGAATAAAAACTCATAATACTGCAAGTAAGCAATTTATTGAGTTTCACTATTGGCCATAATAATATAAAACAGCGAAACAACCCATCTCAAATGCAAAATGCAGATAAAATCCAAATAAAGCCAGAACAAAATTAGATGCATTACCAATAGGTAACTGTTCTGTTAAAACTATTAAAATTAAAAACTGAAATCAACAAAATGATCTTTAATTGGTAGGGATAAGTGGTTCCGCCTGGGCGCTTTCAAGTTTTAATTACTTTCATGGCTCATGTAATAGTGATTACTGTTTTAAATTTCTAAAAATGCTTCCCAAGTATTGAAAACTGGGTTCACATATTATCATCATCTATCTAGGACAGGGGTATGGAATCTTCAGCTCTCCAGATGTTCAGGAACTACAATTCCCATCAGCCCCTACCAGCATGGCCAATTGGCCATGCTGACAGAGGCTGATGGGAATTGTAGTTCCTGAACATCTGGAGAGCCGCAGGTTCCCTACCCCTGATCTAGGATATATTTAAACATTTCCCCCCCTTTTAACACCTTTCCAATGCAATATCAAAAGGGAGTTTTTAATAATTTGTTTATATCGTTTCAACAACCTCTGTCTCAAGTAATATGTTTTCCATTTGTCTTCAGATTCTTCTGTATTTTATTCCCAGTTTGTTAAATTCACTATGCCTGCATATTCCGCCAGTCTGCTATTCATGTTTTCCCCGTAGAGACACTTTGGCAGAATGTTTAATGGCATGCTCTTGACTTCCATAGTAAATTTAATTTTTAACATTTTGGGAGACCTGAGTTTTGATCTCAAGTTGGTGATCCTGGATCAGCTACTATCTCTCAGCTGAATTTACTTCGCAGGGTTGTTGTGAGGAAACAAATGGTCAATTCTGTGCAGCATAACTGTGCTGCAGGCATGGCGTGGTTAGGTCCAGTCTCACAGGACAGAACAGGTGGCAGACAAGAGCGTTGTCAGAAGACAGTCCAATGGGTCAAGGCAGGTGGCAGGTGAAGGTGTAATCACGGGTCAGTTCCACAGGTCACGGCACAGGAGATCAGATAACAGGCTGGAGATCAGCAGTGGGCCCAGCACATGGTAGCAAGAGGAAACTGTTGAAGCAGCGGATTTACTCGGAGTAGACCACCTTGCAGGACGCAATGTAGACAAGAACTGACGGACACACAGTCACCAGTGCAGTTCTATTTAGTGCTATCTACTGACAGAGTGCTCCGCCAGACCACAGGTGTTTTCGGGCACACATCACTCTGTTGTCTGTGCTATCTATATACAAATGTGGTACCAATCAGGTGCCCTCACCTTATCAGGTTTTGCACACGGTACATGTTGTGCACTCAGTCCTAATTTTGCACACGGCACCTGCTAGAAGGAGGGTCCAGCTGTCATTTAGATTTTGCTCATCTAAACACATGTTCTGAGCCCCCTTCCAAAATCGGTATGACAGTATTTACATATTTACTTGAGGGAAATATTGTGGGACAAACCCGCTTTAGGATTGGGAACCGTGAAAACTTCTTGGCCAAACCAGGATATTTCTCTTGCTCAACCTGGAATATTCGGACCAATGCTCCCCTGAGCTGCTTGGAGAAGGGGTGACATAAGAATGCAACTGTCCGTTTGGGACGATATGTAATAGGTGGAGAAAGGCTCCAGAGGCCTGGTGTTCCATTATCCCCCATCATTTCTTTATAGACTAATTTATATTATTCACTGCATTTTCCAAAAGCAGAATAACTGTGCAGACTGTGTGAATGTACAACATCTGGCTTTCTCTTGGCCCAGAATCATCTTGGTTAAGAAGCTGCGTGTTCCTAAAATCAAATGAAATCTCCAGTTGAGTCTTGAACTCACAAGATTTCTCTGAGTCTGGCCTACCTTCACAGGGTTGTTGTGAGGATGAAGAGGGAAAATTGAACAGGGGGTACTGTTCTGAGTTCCTTGGAGAAAGGATGGGATTAAAAAAATACGGTAGATAGATCTCCAGAAGTAATACTGGAATCAAAGAACTGGCCTACCTTACAAGTGTGTTATAAAGATTACTGAGAAGCTGTGGTAAGCGCTTTAAAAGCCCTATAGGGTCTATAGGGAGCAGCAGTGGCATAGTGGTTAAGAGCAGGTGTACTCTAATCTGGAGGAACTGGGTTTGATTCCCTGCTCTGCTGATTGAGCTGTAGAGGTTTATCTGGGGAATTCAGATTAGCCTGTGCACTCCAACACACGCCAGCCGGGTGACCTCGGGGTAGTCAGAGTTCTTCTGAGCTCTCTCAGCCCTACCCACCTCGCAGGGTGTTTGTTATGTGTGGAAGGGGGAGGGCAAGGAGATTGTAAGCCCCTTTGAGTCTCCTACAGGAGAGAAAGGGGGGATATAAATCCTCCTCCTCCTCCTCCTCCTCCTCCTCCTCCTCCTCCTCCTCCTCCTCCTCCTCCTCCTCCTTCTTCTTCTTCTTCTTCTTCTTCTTCTTCTTCTTCTTCTTCTTCTTCTTCTTCTTCTTCTTCTTCTAATCCTACATTGCCTATTTGAGAAAGATCCTAAATTCAGGATTTCCTGTTTTGTTTATTACTAATAAATAGTAATCAAATGAATGGAAGCGCTTAAATGTCCCTGACGAACAGGGAACAGCCAAATACGGTCTTAGAAATTATAGTTATTCATACATCCACCATTGTGTGCTTGTGTGTTGTTAAGGGTTTTAAATTGTGCAAATACACAATCTCTTGTGTTCATCGATCTCTTCCATTTCAGAACTCTGGGCCATTTATATCGCACTGTAATCATGTTATTTTGGATAGGTTGTTCCACGCCCTTTCACATTCATGGCAAGGGATATATCCAGCCCCATATTTTTGACCTTATTTATTGCTCAGCATCTATCGCCAACGTTGCAATAGAAAAATACAAAGAGTCATTAAGTATTACTATACTTAATGGTAAATTATACTTCTTATGGTATTATAGCAATATTGTACCCTATAACAGTATACACATACTCACATTTAGATTGGTATACACAGTCACATTTGTATTAGTATGCTATCAATGCAGTCCTATACAGAGTAACTCTGGGGGCCCTTCCGCACATGCAGAATAATGCTCTTTCAATCCACTTTCACAATTGTTTGAAAGTGGATTTTGCTCTTCCGCACAGCTTCCAAGTGCATTGAAAGTGGTTTAAAAGTGCATTATTCTGCATGTGCGGAAGGGGCCTAGACTGCACCTTATATTATCAACCTTTGGCACACCAGATGCTTATGGATTCATAGTTTCCATGTCAGCCCCTGCCACCAAGGCCAATTGGTCATGCTGGCAGGGGCTGATGGGAATTGTAGTCCATAACATCTGGAGTGCCAAAGGTTCGCCACCACGGGCCTAGAGGGTACATTGATTTCAGTTAGGGTTGCCAGCTCCAATTTCGGAAATACCTGGAGATTTGGGGGGTAGAACCTGAGGAGGGAGAGGATCGGGGAGGGACTTTAGTGGAGTGTTTCCTGCAAGCTGCGCATGCGCATGGCCGTGCCACCACCGTATTGGTGCTGTGTAGCTCCGGGACTGCCCAGCAGGGGGAGTGCTCTTGGCAGCTCAGTTCCATACAGTGTTTTCAGACTGTCGCACAGCACCAGGAAACGCTTAGAGCAGTGGTCCCCAAAGTGGGCAGTACTTCCCCCTGGTGGGGTGGGATTACCTAGGGGGGCACTAGGAGGCAAGGGGGCACCAGGGGTTGCTGGAGATGGGCCCCTTCAATTGCGCTGTTCACTTGTTTACAATCGGCCAAGCTATGGAATCATCCTGGCAAATCTGTCAGCAACTATCAGAATCTTTTTTTCTGACTTTGCAAAAGCTGGTATCACTGGGTCAAATTCATCCATTTTATTGACTGAGTTACACTGAAAAGTTTTAATTGGATTTTGAATAGATGTGCAATTAATTGTTACTGGTTTTAATTTCATTGTCGTGATTTTCCTTAGCAAGTCATGCAAACCACTGTTTTGAATAATTCTTTTCATGGGGTAGGATAGAGGGCAGTTGGGATGAGTTTATGGAACCACCGAAAAAGTTTGAGAGCCTCTGGCTCAGAGGGATCACGGATGAATTATATTGCCATAGAATTCACTTTCCAAAGCAGCCATTTTCTCCTTATACTTGAGAAGAGGTGAATTTAAATCCAAGCTCCTCTCCTCCTCCTCCTCCTCCTCCTCCTCCTCCTCCTCCTCCTCCTCCTCCTCCTCTTCTTCTTCTTCTTCTTCTTCTTCTTCTTCTTCTTCTTCTTCTTCTTCTTCTTCTTCTTCTTCTTCTTCTTCTTCTTCTTCTTCTTCTTCTTCTTCTTCTTCTTCTTCTTCTTCTTCTTCCTTCTTCTTCTTCCTTCTTCCTTCTTCCTCCTCCCCATGCCACTATGAAGATTACTTTTTGACCTTTGGCCAGTCACGTGTAGCCTAGCCTACCTCACAGGGTACGTGTGAAGATACAGCAGAGAAACAGAGAACCCTCCACTGCATACTTTGGCACAGAGGTAAAGTAGGAATGAAAATCTGTTTGGTCAGTTTTGAACCTGAGACTTCCTGACTGTCGGTGCTCTTCCGTGGCCTTTCCATTGGACCGGCTGAGGAATGGCTTGCTTGTGGGCGGCTGATTAACCAGGTAGAAAAATCCAGCCGGCCGCCCTCGGTTAGCTGTGAATTGCTCAGCTTAGAAGCTTTATCTCCATTGCAGCTGTTCGGGTGGAGGGTGTGACTTGTTTATCGGGATGAGGAAGGTTTTTTTAACTGTTATTTTTAGCCTCGGTTCACCATTAGGCCAGCAGACTGTGACAGTTCCCCCGCAGAGCATTTTCCGAAGGGATTTCCATCTCAATGGGCCAGTCCTCTGTTCAGGAAGGTGGTGTGCTGCACAGCGGTCAAAACCTCTTCTTTCCTCTTCTCACCCCTTTCCAGCTCGATGTAGGGCGCCATGATGGAAAATGGTGTGAATATCAGTCTCCAGATTACGAGTCTCGCGGGGGTGGGGAGAGGTCGTATTGTCTGGAGAAGTCCTTGCTGAGTCCTGTGAAAGCACTCATTGTGTGGGTTGCCAACCTCCAGGCACCACCTGGAGGTCTCCATCTATTACAACTGACCTCCAGGGAAAAGAGATGCTTTGGACCCTTGACTCTATGGTACTGTACCCTGCTGAGGTCCGCCCCCTTCCGAAAGCCTCCATTCTCCAGGCCCCACCCCCCTACAAATCCCCAGGCCCCGCCCCCACAAATCTCCAGCCTTCCAGCAGCCCAAAGCCCCTTCCTCTGATCCAAGTGTGTCTTCCATTGGAGGAAGACCCCTCAGAACAGAAGACGAATTTTTTGCTTTGGAGGTGAACTGATGTGTCTCCAACATTCTAGGGCCTAGGCACATCCCTAGACATGCCTTGCACATGGTGAAAGGATCAAGAGGCATTTCTGATGAGCCTGGGAATGCCACCGGTTTTTGATTTGATTCAGTGAAGAAACTGCCTGGAAAATAGGATGCCCGTCTTAAGAACAAAGGCTGGCTACGGCCTTCTCCCACTGCCAGGGAAGAGTCTCTTATTTGGCAGGGGATTACTTCCTGTTCCCCCGTCTGTGTGTGTGGCAGGGGAAGGAGAATCCTGTAGCCAGGGCTATGCTGTGCCAAGTTTCTCCGAGTCCTTCTGGAATCCTTCCGATCTCTGCCGACGTTCCGCCCGAGGCCAGAGTGGAATTCCCCCAATCTGCCTTCTGTTCGGCTTCCCATCTGTTCACCACCCGGATATAGGCGAGGAGGGGGGAGTCCCCTTGTATCCAAAGCCAAAGCGGAACACGAGATTACCGGTCGCTCTGTAAAGGACAAAACTGGGGATGCGGTCCCGAGATGTCCATCGGTTTTCTCTGCCACGATCAAGCTGATAACAAGCGCCGTTGTTCAGTCTCAGAGAGCGACCGGCAAGGCCGAAAAGAAAGAGAGCAGCCAGGAAAATGTTAGGACCAATCAGTTCCTATCAACGTCCGATATCCACACGCCTCCTTGGCTCAGAAATCATTGCAAAGATTGCATAAGATTTTTCCAGGCGGCGCAACCCTTTATTCTGTCCAACTTTGACAGCCCCTTTTGGTATGATTTAGTTCTGGGTGACGCGCCATCTGTGTGCAGAGAAACGCGAGAGAAGAAGGTGTTAGGGACCAGGATGGTCGCTGTCGAGTCGTCGGAGGAATGTGTGCGTGTGGGTGGGGGGGGGGGGGCATTCATCTGATCACATTTGCGCCTTGCTTTGTGACCAAAATCATCTCCCTTGAGGCAGGTGGCTCCAAATCCCACTAGTGGCAAAGGACTAGTATGAACAGAAGGTGTTTTTGACATGGTGTTCAAGGAATCGATTGAGTTCACTACCATGCAGCAGGGTGTGAGCTTTGAGGTCTGGTGGCTTTCTTAAAGGCTTGGATAGATGCAGGGTTGGATGGACCACAGTCTCTGTTCAGTTTGAAACTCAAAGCTCGACTTTGCTTGTCTAGGTTCATTAAGTCTTCAAATATATTTTGTGGGCAGCAGGGTGGAGTTTTGCATATAGAAGAAGAAGAAGAGTTTGGATTTATATCCCTCCTTTCTCTCGTGCAGGAGACTCAAAGGGGCTTACAATCTCCTTGCCCTTCCCCCCTCACAACAAACACAGCTCTGAGAAGCTGTGACTAGCCCAAGGTCACCCAGCTGGCATGTGTGGGAGTGTACAGGCTAATCTGAATTCCCCAGATAAACCTCCACAGCTCAGGCGGCAGAGCTGGGAATCAAACCCGGTTCCTCCAGATTAGATACACGAGCTCTTAACCTCCTGAAGATATATGCCTGAAGATATTTGTTTAGCTTGAATTAATAGTGTGGATAGATTCATTAATGTTATTATTCAAACAGTATTCCCACCACTATGTGATCTTACTTTGGCTTCTGTTGACTCCTTACCCTGGGCATGGTCTAAAGCAGGGACATCCAACTCCGGTGCTTCAGATGTTTATAGACTACAATTTCCATCAACCCCTGCTGGCATGGCTGATGGGAATTGTAGTCCACAAACATCTGAAGCACCAGAGTTGGACACCCGTGGTCTAAAGCAATCTCAGCTTTGTTGATAGCACGTCAGCTTGAAAATATTCATTCTGCTTTATTTGTTTCATTTAGAATCTGCCTTTCTCCCCGATGGGGAGCCGAAGTGGCTTAATACTGTTCTCTTTGACTCCAGTTTATCTTTGTAACAACCCTTTGAGCAGTGGTGGGATTCAGCAGGTTTCCCACCACTTCGGCAGAACCTGTTGTTAAAATGGTGCTAGTAAACAACCAGTTGTTAAATTATTTGAATCCCACCACTGCCTTTGAGGTAGACTGAGATGGGTGTGTGTAACTGATCTGAGGTCATGCAGTGAGCTTCTTTGTCAGAGCTGGGATTTGAATGTGAGTCTCTCAGATCCTAGTTCAACACTCTTAACTCATGTATCTATCCAACACTATCCCATATGGCTATCCCCAAACCAGGCGTGATTCAAACTTAAACAAGAATGTCGAGCAAATAAGCCATGCTCGACCGCTGCAGACAGATGTGAAGCCAACAGATCAGGTGCTCGGCGGCAGCGGCAGCGGCGGCGGCAGCAGCAGCAGCAGCAGCAGCAGCAGCAGCAGGCCCTTGCTTTCACCTCCTGCATGTGAGCTCCCAAAGGCACCTGGTGGGCCACTGCAAGTAGCAGAGTGCTGGACTAGATGGGCTTTGGTCTGATCCAGCAGGCTCGTTCTTATGCTCTTATGTTCAACTTACGATCAGGTCCCTTCAGTGGTCACTGGTGATATTTACATCTTCTCACACATAGCACAAACTAACAGACAAAACACATGAACATTAAAAAAAATGCAGCACATTGTATATTGACTTCCAGCTGTCTCATCTTTGATTAAAAGTTATATCTAGGTTCGTGCATATATAATCAAGACATTAATTCAATGGTTATTTCTTAAATGCATTCGAATGGTTACAATCTGCTGTTTTCTTTTGATTTCAAACCCTGCCACTACTTCTCTATTCAACTAAGTTTTCAAAAGATATTCTGTAAAAGGTTTCCAGGTTTTTTAAAAAAACAATGTTCAAATTATTGTCTCTTAGTAATGCTGTCAACTTTGCCATTTCGGAACATTCAGTAACGTTCAGAATCCAGTCCTCATTTGTTGGTACTTTATTATCTCTCCATTTATGGGCATATAAAATGCTCGCTGCTGTCGTGATATTCATAAACAAAGAGTCTGTAGGGAGTCTTTTTATTTGGTTCTGCTTATCTTGGTGAATAGTTATTGGTTATAGGAAAATGTATTGGTCTCGATGTCACTATGACATCGAGACCACCTGATTGTGACGCCAAAGCTCAGTTACCCATCGGCACTCTGATGTGCGGCGGGACAGGAAGCGCGTCTTGTCCTGACCCACTTCCTGTTTGTGGCCCGCCAAGAGAAGGGGCAGGACAGGAAGTGTGTCAGGGACAGGAAGTGCATCAAGGCAATATTTCTTGTCGCGACGCACTTCCCCTTACCCCACGCGTGCTTTTCGCTTTCCCGGGGGAAAGAGAGAGCACTTCTGGTATGATTTTTCGCACCAGAGAGGGGCAAGGCCAGGGAATGCCAGCAGTAGGAATTAGCTTGACTTTGTATAATTGTGTAATTGCGTATAATTTTGTTGACACCTTAAGAGCTCTAGTCTCTGTTGGATTGCTCTCTGTACAGAAAAGCAACCTCCTATATTTTTTCCTTACTGATGCCTCTTTGTTCTGACTTGGACAAATGGATGGATGCCCTGGCATAGGCGATCAAGACATCAGTGCCACAATGTTTGAGGATCCTTCTTTCAATTTGTCCGGCTACCTGCTGCTTTATTTATTGTCACCCAAACGACGTGATCCTTTGTACTGCGGACATCTTAATGTTTGAGGCAAACTGTCGGCTTTGCCTAATACCAATCAAAACCGGAGCAGTAATGGGATAGATGAAGGGGTTGTACCTGAAGCATCCCAAACGCTGCGTCGTTGTGCTGATGTGACTTTCTTTCCTTCAGGGCAGCGTTACCAGTGATGCGCAGGCATCTGCTTTTCCGAAAAAGTAATGCAGCCGATCGATCTTCCCTTTTATGCGCTGGCCGCCAAACAAGCCTGCTAAATGTAGAAACCTATAATCGAGATCGATGCCAATTGATTTCAATTTGGCGGGTCCAGTTGGGAAATGGGAGGAGAGGTTTTTTGGAACGTCTCCCGATGGTCAGAGGCTGTAGCAAAACTCTGGCGGGAGGATGGATTTCCCTGACAGCTATCGGGGGGGGGGGGGGGGGGGGGGGGGGGGGGCCCATTGAACATTGACACAGCACTTTTAGATAGTTAAATGTTCTGGGTAAAGTTCATGCGTTCTGTCAGTTGACAAATTAGCAGTGACACCCCCGGAGAACATTTAGCTGTAGACCAGATCTTGGGATTTGGGGCATTCTCCACCAGAACAGCCACATGAGCTATTGTAGAAGGTAGGGGTGCACAGCATGGTGTAGTGGCTAAGAGCAGGTGCACTCTAATCTGGAGAACTGGGTTTAATTCCCCCACTCCTTCACACGAGCGGCTGACTCTTATCTGGGTTTGTTTCGCTGCTCCTCTGCATGAAGCCTGCTGGGTGACCTTGGGCCAGCCATAGTTCCCTCGGAACTCTCTCAGCCCCACCTACCTCACAAGGGGTCTGTTGCGGGGAGGGGAAGGGAAGCAGCGTCAGCTGCTTGGAGACGCCTTAAAGATTGAGAAAAGCGGGGGATAAATCCAAACTCTTCTTCGCAGAAACATGCCTCAAACTGAGGAAGGCAGGAGCTGTTTAGATGTTTATGTAGATATTTATAGCCTACTTTACTGTGAACAGGCAGCTCACGAGAGGAGAAGACAGGAAGGCATGAGCCGGTGCTTAACTCTTGCGGCCCTTTCTTACATACTCAGAGTAATGCTATTAAATCCCCACTTTGGGGTCAGGAAGGAACATTCCTCCAGGCCACATTAGCCAGGGATCATAGAGATTTTTTGCCTTCCTTTGGGCATAGATCAGGGGTCACTTAGAGAGTGAAGGCAGGAAGTTGTGAATTTTCTTTGTTGTTCAAGGTATCAGACTAGGTGACCCTTAAGGTCCCTTCCTAAGGCAGCCTCCATTATCCAGTAGCCTTCTTCTATTTTTTTTTTTGCAAGCCTGTATTGACATAAAGAACAATAAAATAAATACAGCAATAGTAAAAACTGATAAAAACGTAGATACACAAAACAGGAACTGAAACATTGAGTAAAAAGAAAACTACTGGCTTTTAATAATTTCCAGGGGAAAACCTGCCACTATCATACAGAGAGAAGGATCTGGATTGTCCATCAAGTAGCGTGATCTAAATAAATCAGGGAGATCAGGTGAGTGTAAAGGAGTAAGAGTCACATACTTGGATCCGATTTCCTTGAATCTGGGAGAGTGTAATAATTGGTGGGCCAGAGATTCAACTGAACCAACATTACACGGGCACAATCTATTGGACCTTTCTTGCTGGTCAAATCTGCCGTGTAACAAGGCAGAAGGCATAACGTTAAGCCTGGCGAGCGTTCCGGCTCTCCTTTGTTTATTAAACAACACAGGTTGTGTGCCAAATGCCCCTGTTCGGATGGAATTGCAAAGTACAGGGGGGAGCAAGTTTTCTTGGCTGCCTTCTTCATCACAGCAATAAACTCTTGGTTTAGGTTAGGCCAAGGATCTGCAACCTGCGGCCCTCCGGATGTTCATGGACTACAATTCCCATCAGCCCCTGCCAGCATGGCCAATTGTAGTCCATGAACATCTGGAGAGCCGCAGGTTGCAAACCCCTGAAAGTGGGTGACTTGCCCAAGGTCCCCCAGGGAGCTTCCATGGAAGAGTGGGGATTCGTACCTGGATCTTTCGGATCAAAGCCCAGCACTCTGCTACAGCCATGTTGGACGGGGAGTGGTAGATAATGTGGGTTGCCGCATCGCACATCCACAACTCGGGGCGGCATTGTGCAGGTCGTTTTGCTGATGATGCTGATTAATTGTATTTATGTCAGTAGTCTCTGTTTTGTGTCCCGATTCGGCGGCTAAGTGGGAAAGGGTCCAAACGTTGAGAAAAGTTCAGATAAAACACATGACAGCTACAGCATATTCCCCAACATTTCACAGATGAACATAGGGACGTTTGGGTATCCGTGTCCTCTCAGAGCCACTGCCTGAGTGGTGTGTTAAACCCCCCCCCCTTTCCCCCTAAAGACGCTTCTCTGACATTTGGGCATGAAGTGGACGATAAACTTCTTTAAAAATTGACTTATATTTCATGGATTGTTCCGTCTCATAATGGATTGGGCTGTTCTTGGCAGATCAGCCTGGTTCAGTCAACAGCCCTTTCCACACGGTTCATTTAAAACGGATTGAGGCAAGAAATAAAACATTTCCTGCATGGAGTTCTGAATTGTTTTTACTCCCAAACATTTTATTTCATGCCTCAACACATCTTAAGCGAATGCCCTTTTAAAGCAATTCTCTGGCTGAAACGTTTTGAAAACCACTTCGGTTGCTTGACAATCTTTACTTTATTTATTTATTTATTTATTTATTTATTTATTTATTTATTTATTTATTTATTTATTTATAATTTTATATATCGCCCCTCCCCCCGAAGGGCTCTGGGCGGTGAACAACAGACTAATAACAGCAATAATATTAAAACCCCAATTAAAACAGCAGATTAAATAAAATTACAGCGGCATCCGACAAAACTTCATAAAACTTCACCCACCCTGGAAAAACAAACCCCAAAAGCTGAGGGCCCCATAGGAATTAAGTGCAAAATTTGGAGGCGGCTAGAAAAGGAAAGGAAGAGGCATATCAGCGGTCGCCCCAAGCGCCCGGTGGAACAATTCGGTCTTACAGGCCCCTCTTGGCGGAATTCTCAAAGGTCCCTTGAAATTGGAAAATAGCACTAGTGGTAAAGTGTTCCACCGGGCAGGGGCCAGGGCTGTAAAGGCCCTGGCCCGGGTAGAGGCCAACCGCATCATCGAGGGGCTAGGGACAACCAGCAAGTTGGCCTCTGCCGAATGCAGAGGCCGCAGAGGGACATATGGGGTGAGACGGTCCCGAAGGTGGGATATAATCTATTGACTCCAATTCCCCTATTTATCTGTTTCCCTAAACTTCCTCCTTGGTCCCACCTGAGCTTACCCTGTTCCCCCGCACCTACTATTTGTAGCATTTCTCTGTCTGTTCTTTTACTTTGGGGGGGGGGGGCATTTTTCTAAGTGAGAATGCCGCCCAAGGCTGTGAAGCACTGACGCCTCGATTCAACCCAGAACTCGAAAAACTGGGGGAAATCACAAAAGAGCAGCCAGGAATAATTTCCAGGGGTTGAGTGTGGACAAAACGGGGGGGGGGGGGCTGAAAATGTTTTACAAATGTTTGGGGAGATTAGCGAGCCAGCGTGGTGTCGTGGTTAAGAGCAGTTGGGTTCTGATCTGGAGAACCGGGTTTGATTCCCCACTCCTCCACCTGAGTGGCAGAGGCTGATCTGGTGAACCAGATGTGTTTCCGCACTTATGCATTCCTGCTGGGCAGTGGTGGGATCCAAAAATTTTAATCACAGGTTCCGATGGTGGTGGGATTCCAACAGTGGGACCGCCAGACAACCGCACCTCCAGTCCCTATTGGGCAGGGAGGTTGCTTTAGTAACCCCTTCTCGGCACTCGGAAAAAATTAGTCACCGCTTCTAGAGAAGTGGTGAGAACTGGTTGGATCCCACCTCTGCTGCTGGGTGACCTTGGGCTAGTCACAGTTCTCTCAGGACTCTCTCAGCCCCACCTACCTCACAAGGTATCTGTTGTGAGGAGACGAAGGGAAAGGAGCTTGTACAGGAGAGATTATAGGAGAGAAAGGTGGGATATAAATACAAATTCCTCCTCCTCCTCCTCCTCCTCCTCCTCCTCCTCCTCCTCCTCCTCCAGAAAGGACCAACAACTAATGTCTTGATAGGCATCTGGAAGGCAGGGAAGCAAAGGAACTCACTGATGTTATTGGCATATAAAGGGCTGGAGCCAAAATTTGCGTTCTGCAAACTTTCTTGCCTCCCTATTCCCTCTGTACCCATGGAAGCCCCTAAGGCAGTGGTGGCAAACCTATGGCACGGGTGCCAGAGGTGGCACTCAGAGCCCTCTCTGTGGGCACGCACAAACAGAGTGCCCCCCCCACACATCTAGGCTAGCCTGGGCCACCGGGCTCCATTATTAGCATTAAACCTAAGACCTAGTTTTGGGGAAGCAGTGTAGGTAACCCTGTTAAGCGCTGTTAAACCTCACTGATTTTCATGCGAAGAACTAAAGCACGATTCTTTACCTGGGAGTAAGCTCAGTTGCTGGCAATGGGGCTTGCTTCTGAGTAAACCCTCCTAGGGTCATGATTCACCCGTTGGAAGAGTTGCACAGTTGCTTCAAAGCCAAGCCACCAACTACCACCAAGCTTACTCCCGAGTAATGCGTGCCTTGGAACCAACCGTTTTTTTCTAAACTAAAACCTCAGTATTCAGGTTACATTGCCGTGTTGGCACTTTGCGATAAATAAGTGGGTTTGGTGTTGCTATTTGGGCACTCGGTCTCGAAAAGGTTCGCCATCACTGCCCTAAGGGACCCTCAGGGACTGCAAACGGAGGGCTGCAGAGTGAGAGACTGAATTAGCAAAAGTCAGGCCTCTTTTCGGGATGCTGGAAGGTGACCTTTGGCTCCAAAGTGGTGTGGCGTGGAGTCAAATGTATTTGTACTGGACTGCAATGCCTGGAGGCCTCTCCTCCCGCCCGGAACAAAACAGGGTCAGAACAGGAGCAGCGATTGATCCGACACCCATGAAGCTGCCTCATACTCAATCGGGCCCTTGGTCTGTCAAAGGAGGTCTTGTCTACTCTGGCTGGCAGCTGCTCTCCAGAGCCTCAGTCCTTCGCATCCTCTACTACCTTGTCTTTTCGACTGCACGAGCCGGGGATTGGACCTGGGGCCCGCCAATCAGATGCTGGCCCATAGTCCCGCCCCTGTATTTACACAGGAAGCCGCCTTGTGCGGAATCGCCCCTGGGTGCATCAAAGTCAGTATTGCCTACTCCACAGGTGTCAAACCCGTGGCCCTCCAGATGTTATGGACTACAGTTCCCATCGTCCGGATGATGGGAACTGTAGTCCATAACATCTGGAGGGGCTCGAGTTTGACACCTATGGTCTACATAAACTGGCAGCCGCTCTCCAGTGTCTTAGTAGAGGTCTTCCCCCTGCTTTACTTGGCCCTTTCAACGGGAGACCTTCCTTATGAGGAGAGGCTGCAGCGTTTGGGACTCTTTAGTTTGGAGAGGAGACGGCTGAGGGGGGATATGATCGAAGTCTATAAAATTATGCATGGGGTAGAAAATGTTGACAGAGAGACATTTTTCTCTCTTTCTCACAGTACTAGAACCAGGGGGCATTCCTTGAAAATGCTGGGGGGGAAGAATTAGGACTAATAAAAAGAAACACTTCTTCACGCAACGTGTGATTGGTGTTTGGAATATGCTGCCACAGGAGGTGGTGATGGCCACTAAACTGGATAGCTTTAAAAGGGGCTTGGACAGATTTATGGAGAAGTCGATTTATGGCTACCAATCTTGATCCTCTTTGATCTGAGGTTGCAAATGCCTTAGCAGACCAGGTGCTCAGGAGTAGCAGCAGCAGAAGGCCATTGCTTTCACATCCTGCAGGTGAGCTCCCAATGGCACCTGGTGGGCCACTGCGAGTAGCAGAGAGCTGGACTAGATGGACTCTGGTCTGATCCAGCTGGCTTGTTCTTATGTTCTTATGAGATTCCACAATTTGAACAGGTATGCAAATCCATGAACACATGAAGCTGCTGGGACCGTCAAAGTCAGTGTTTCCTACTCAGGCTGGCAGCTCTCAGGGGTCTACAGCAGAGGATCCACATCACCAATTAGCTAACCCTTTAACTGGAGATGCCGGGGATTGAACCAGCATCACAAGCACCTGCTCTTCCACTGGGACCCAGCCCTCTCCCTCCTCCTTGTGGCAGCAGACAGGACCCAGTCCTTAGGGCATGTCATTGCTAAATCGGGACAGCTGGAGCAGCCACTCCAGTGGGGAGTGACTGGCCGATGTCAGGGCTACAGATCTACAGAACTACGACACCCACAATGCAACAGTCCCCGCCGAGACTCCCCGGCGGGAAAACTGACCAATGAGGGACTACTGCCCCATTCAAGCGGACTACATATACTGGAACTGAGGGCGTGAACCCGCAGTTCCAGCACCCTGTAGCCAGGGCGACAAAGCAGTGGTCGGATCCAAAAATTCTAGTAACAGGTTCCCTCACCAGCCCCACCCCCTCAGCAAAGGGGGCAGAGGCGTACCTAGGCAAGCCTGAGCCCTGGGAAAAACCTGAGTTGGATGCCCCCCCATGGGCAGCCACCCCACCATGACCCCCCCAATTTTTTTTGCACCAGGTCATTTCTAAATCACCATCACATTATCGAAATGCCCCAACTCACAAATCTGAACACAGCAATGGTGAAACACACAGGTCCTTTGATAGAGACTGGTGAGATAAAAGGTACGAAAGGCTGAGAATCAATGAATTGCAGTACCTGGAAGGGATTAACCCAGTTCAGGGGGTTACATTATTAGTCGCAATTGCTATATGGAACCGTCACGTTCAAAGGCAGTGTGCCTCTCGGGGAGGCGAGGGCGTGGAGATGGAAAAGCGGACCCAATCAGTAACCCCCTCTCGGCACACACAGATAATTAGTAACCCACTCTCGGGAACTGGTGAGAACCTGCTGGATCCCACCTCTGCGACACAGATCAATAAAGTTCGTTCCTTTTTTATAAAGTCGACTTGGTTTGAGTGCAGTGAGCCTTGCTCATGGGCTAGAGCAGTGGTGGCAAACCAATTGGCCATGCTGCAAGGGCTGATGGGAATTGTAGTCCATAACATCTGGAGTGCCAAAGGTTCGCCACCACGGGGCTAGAATGTTCCAAGTCTATCATCAGAGGCTGACCCAGCTCCACCGTTGGGCTGTGTTGGAAAGATGATGGCGAATAAGAATTTGGACTTATACCCCACTTTTCTCAACCGTAAGGAGTTTCAAAGTGGCTTCCAACTCTTCTCCTTCCTCTCTCCACAACAGACTCCTCGTGAGGTAGGTGGGGCTGAGAGAGTCCTGAGAGAACTGTGACTGGCCCACGGTCACCCAGCAGGCTTCATGAGTAGGAGTGGGGAAACAAATCCGGTTCACCAGATAAGAGTCTGCTGCTCACGTGGAGGAGTGGGGAATCGAACCTGGTTCTCCGTATTACAGTCCACTGCTCTTAACCACAACACCACACTGACTCTCTCCAAGGTTTTTCCTCTTGGACAGACAGGGCTGTTCTCTGTGGTGGGTGCTCTGAGACGCAGCGGGGAGGAGGTGGTTCCGTGATAAAGGAGAGCTTTGTTGGGTGACGGCTTCTCCGGCGCCATTTAACAGTCCCCGTGAACTTGCTGGAGGGATTTCTGTTGTTGTTATGCTTTCATTTCTGGCTATGAAAATCCCCCGACTGAGGCTAAGCCAATCAGCTAAGCTGCCACAGGAGAAATATGAAGGGTAAAAAGAGGAAAATTAATATCAGCCAGCGGAACGGAGATGTAAAAACAAGGTCAAAGTGGCTTGCCGGTTTCTCTGAAAGGAGGAGGGATACCTTCCAGCAACGTCACCACCTTTGGTAAAATAACACACAAAATGAACTCTAGAGCCAAGTCTGCATATTATTGGCATTGGAGCTGCTGGTTCATTACAAAAATCATTCCTAAATGGATTTTTCCCTGTGTGGACAAGACAGTCCAGTAAGTCAGGGGTGTCCAACTCTGAAGAAGAAGAAGAAGAGTTTGAATTTATATCCCCCCTTTCTCTCCTGCAGGAAACTCAAAGGGGCTGACAATCTCCTTGCCCTTCCCCCCTCACAACAAACACCCTGTGAGGTGGGTGGGGCTGAGAGAGCTCCGAGAAGCTGTGACTAGCCCAAGGTCACCCAGCTGGCGTGTGTGGGAGTGCACAGGCTAATCTGAACTCCCCAGATAAGCCTCCACAGCTCAGGCGGCAGAGCTGGGAATCAAACCCGGTTCCTCCAGATTAGATACACGAGCTCTTAACCTCCTACGCCACTTCATAGGTGCTCTGGAGTGAGACCACAGAGTTTTGAGTCTGCTCTGCCATCAGGTTTCTTGGGACCAGTCATTCTTTCCTAACCGACCTGACAGGGCTGTTGTGAAGCTATAATGGGTGGGGCAAAAAGATGGCCTGTTGTTTCAGGGAACGCTGAAGCAAGTGTCGAGGAGAACTGAAATGTGAGCTGGGGACACTCTTCAGTCTCTTAGGCTCTGGGAAAACAGTAACTGCAGTGGAGAAAACCAAATCAGGGAGGCGAAATGTGATGATAAACACAGAATGCTGCCTGGTTGCTGAAGCATTAAATGTGTACTGACTAAAATACAATACTTAATGGTAGACCATTACTTAAAAAAAATTTTTAAACCAGCCTTGGCCCTCCGCATTCCCAGATCACCAAGTTACAACAGGACACCTGTTTGTGTTGGAGCCCAAGGCTGAGATTTCCGAAACATCTTGAGCGTACTCCACCACAGTGTAGGAAACGAAGTGAACTATTCATTCATTCATTCATTCATTCATTCATTCATTCATTCATTCATTCATTCATTCATTCATTCATTCATTCATTCATTCATTCATTCATTCATTTATTTGATTTTAAACCGCCCATCCCCGAAGGGCTCTGGGCGGCGTACAGCAGGCCTGCAGCAACAATACAAAGTAGCATTAAAACACAGCAGGCTAAAAACAACATTTTACACATAAAACTAAGGTAATTTAAAACAATTTACAAATCTAAAACCATAAAACACAGCAGCAGCAATAATATATGTGGTGCTCGATCCCAAGGCCGGGACAGTACTAATTAGATTTAGTCCAACTATCCCATGTCAAGAGTTTAGTAACAATGGCAGAGGGGAAACATGGAAGTGTACCCATGAGAATTCTGGGTAGTCATGGGGGGGGGGGGGTTGGAAAAGTTACCCTGGGCATCAAAAGCTCCACAGGGAGTTTTGGAAAGACCCAGGAATCAGGACATGCACAGCGTGATTCCATGCAAGTCTAAGAGGAGCTCCCAGAAAAATGTACAATAACACTGCAGTCGTAGCATCTTATCAAAACAACACGCCAAGGTTGCTATAGAAAGGGTAAACAATCTCCGTGGAACAAGTCGGCTAGAGAGGGAATGCTAGCTCTGCCTGCCTGTTCACCACACCTTCGCCTTCAAACGCGGAAATATACTCTGGTGGAACTGACAGCAGTGAAGGAAACCGTTGCCAATTTTAGGATCTCAACTGTTCGTTAAGGTTTCCTTTGGGGTGGGGGAATTATGGTCCAGATTCCTGAACTCATGGTCAGCTGTTTGTGTTCTGATCTGGAGAACCGGGCTTGATTTCCCACTCCTCCACCTGAGTGGCAGAGGCTGATCTGGTGAACCAGATGTGTTTCTGCACTCCTACATTCATTCTGGATGACTTTGGGCTAGTCGCAGTTCTCTCAGAACTCTCTCAGCCCCACCTGCCTCACAAGGGGTCGGTTGTGGGGAGAGGAGCTTGTAAGCCCCTTTAGGTCTCCTTACAGGCGAGAAAGGGGGGATATAAATCCAAACTCTTCTTCTTATACACTTGGTTTCTCTGATGACCCAATATGGAGGGGATTGACCCAATAAAGGGAGCCACAATCTTCAGTTTGTGAGACCTGAACAAGGGTGTAAATGTCATGAAGTTTTGGAGGCCATTAATGGTAGGGCTTTCATAAGTCAGAAACGACTGGAAGGTACATGACACAGTGCCACTGATTCATACCTGCTCTAACCACTAAGTCAGGGTCCCCAATAGGCCACATCTGGCCCGCCATGTGATTTAACCTGACCTGTAGCTGCTCGCCCACCTTTTCACCTCTTTCTCTTGTCCTGTCTTTGCTGTGCGCCGTTGGAGGAAGAGAAAAGCCCAATTCAGTGCTGAGCTTGGCCTGTCTGGGTCCAACTTTAAACCTTGGGCTCCACCTTTGAAGCCCACATCAAGATTCATGTCAGAAGCTCCACCTCCGAAGTCCATGTCGAATTCATGTCAGAGGCTCCACCTCCACAACCCATGTCAAATTCAGAGATGGGTTCTCACATAAGAACATAAGAAGAACATAAGAACTAGCCTGCTGGATCAGACCAGAGTCCATCTAGTCCAGTGATGGCAAACCTATGGCACGGGTGCCAAAGGTGGCACTCGGAGACCTCTCTGTGGGCACGCGGACACAGAGTTCGTCATTTGGGGGTTGGAAAATCACACACACATCTAGGCTGGCCTGGGCCACTGAGCACAATGGGCCTGGTGCCTGTGCTCCAAGTGGCTGCTGCCTGGCGGGGGCGGGTCGCAGAGGAGGCAGAGATGCTAGAGAGGCACAGAGTGGTGCACACGGGACTTGCTGGAGACTAGAGCAGGCTGGCCCCTGCTCAAGCAGGTGGGGCGCAGGATAAGGGGGCCAACCGGTTTTTCTAAACTAAAACCTCAGCATTCGGGTTAAATTGCCGGGTTGGCCCTTTGCGATAAATAAGTGGGGTTTGGGTTGCAATTTGGGCACTCGGTCTCGAAAAGGTTCGCCATCACTGATCTAGTCCAGCATTCTGCTACTTGCAGTGGCCCACCAGGTGCCTTTGGGAGCTCCCGTGCAGGATGTGAAAGCAATGGCCTTTACAGTTGGACCCAGCCAGGCCAAGTTCAACTTTGAACTGCAGATTCAGCCTGGCTCGGTCCATCTTTGTACTGCTGGTTCTGCCTCCGAACTCCACCTGACTTCAGAGATAGAGCTTTGGAGGCAAAACCAGAAGTATAAATCTGGACCTGGCCAGGCCAAGCTCGCAGGTCAATGCTGAGCCTTTGGGTATTTGTAAAATATATGAAGTGGCCCTCCCACTGCAAAGTCTGGAGACCCCTGCCAGAGAGGCACAGCGATACCTTCAGCTACCGGGTGTCCCCAAATATAAGACAGTGTCTTATAGTAATTTTTGCTCCCAAAGATGTGCTATGTCTTATTTTCAGGGGATGTCTTATTTTTCTGTATTCTGTTCGTCGGGCATGCTTCCAAACAAAAACGTTGCTACGTCTTACTTTCGGGGGATGCCTTATATTTCGCACTTCAGCAAAACCTCTACTATGTCTTATTTTTCGGGGATGTCTTATATTAGGGGAAACAGGGTAGCAGCTCAACCCCTTCGCTCTCCTGTGTGGTTTCCGCCCACCTCCTGTTTGCATTTTCAGCCCCCGCCTGGTAAGGAAGGGTGGGAATCACAGGCCACGCTTCTGTTCCTACCATGACTGACACTTGATGAAATGTACAATTGCTTCTGAAAACTCTGGTGACAATAAAGCGATCGGTCTCCGGGGTGCCGCATCCATTTTTTATTTATCTTCTCGGCACCCAACCGGAGGTAAACTTAAAAGGCTGGTACCCTCGGCATCGTGACAAGTGGGACGGCTCGTGAGCACGCACCACCACCGAGCGGCATTGTGTTAGCAGTGCTAGGAAAGGGGGCTCACCTCCCTGTCTCCATATGGCTGTGCTTCTGTTGTGGGGGTGCCGAGGAGACGAGAAGGTGGGAGCCCGGAGCCGCGAAGTCCCAGGAGACCGAGCCGCAGAAGGGCCCCGAGTGCTAAAATCCAGCGTGAGCCGGATTGAAGTGAAGTTGCTGAAAAGTTGAGAAGGCGAAGAAGCAACGTGCCAAGATTGTCGAAGGCTTTCATGGCCAGAATCAGCAGGCTTTGGTGGGTTTTCTGGGCTGTGTAGCTTTGATCTGGTAGTTTTTGCTCCTAACATTTCTCCTGCATCTGTGGCCAGTATCTTCGGAGGCATGTCTCGGTACTCCTTGGTTCAGTGTGGAGTGATTGTGTGGTGGCGTGTGTGCCTGAGACCCAGGAGAATGGCTGTCAGCCTGAGTGGCCAATGCTGACTTCGGAGTGGGCTGCATGTCCGTGTTCCAGTCCCATTTTCTCCTGACGTTTCGCCTGCATCTGTGGCTGCCATCTTCAGAGGATCCATAGAGGGACCCCGAGTGCTAAAATCCAGCCTGATTCTCTGAAGATCCCAGCCACAGATGCAGGCGAAACGTCAGGAGAAAATGCTACTGGAACACGGCCATGCAGCCCGGAAACCCCACAACACTCCTGTGATTCTGGCCATGAAAGCTTTTGACAATACTGACTTTGATATAACAATAGTCTATAATGCCAATAAAGGCTTGTGTGTGTGTGTGTGTGTGAGTGAGTGAGTGAGTGAGTGAGTGAGTGAGTGAGTGAGTGAGTGAGTGAGTGAGTGAGTGAGTGAGTGTGTGTATAACGATAGTCTGATCTACTGTAAGGAAGCTCCAGTATGTTTGTGTGAATTCAACTAATGGGGGAGGAGGAGGTGGGAGAAGGGTAACGCAAGCAAGATCTACGATCCTCCCAATCACAGGTCATTACAGTCATCGATCACGGAATCCAGTCCTCAATACTGTTGGGTTTGGAATCATCCCTCAGGAGCAGCAGTGGCGTAGGAGGTTAAGAGCTCGTGTATCTAATCTGGAGGAACCGGGTTTGATTCCCCGCTCTGCCGCCTGAGCTGTGGAGGCTTCTCTGGGGAATTCAGATTAGCCTGTACACTCCCACACACGCCAGCTGGGTGACCTTGGGCTAGTCACAGCTTCTGGGAGCTCTCTCAGCCCCACCCACCTCACAGGGTGTTTGTTGTGAGGGGGGAAGGGCAAGGAGATTGTCAGCCTCTTTGAGTCTCCTGCAGGAGAGAAAGTGGGGATATAAATCCAAACTCTTCTTCTTCTTCTTCTTCTTCTTCTTCTTCTTCTTCTTCTTCTTCTTCTTCTTCTTCTTCTTCTTCTTCTTCTTCTTCTTCTTCTTCTTCTTCTTCTTCTTCTTCTTCTTCTTCTTCTTCTTCTTCTTCTTCTTCTTCTTCTTCTTCTTCTTCTTCCTGAGGCACGGAGCATGCCGTAAGGTGGTGGTTTGGAGGTCAGGGTTTGGCCAAGACAGTTTGGGTTTGGCACCGTCCATGTGGGCAGCAGGGAGAAGTGGGTAGCGTCAGACATCTGGCACGTCTGCAGGCTTTTGCGTGTATAGCAGGGATCGAGTTCTGGTGCCAGCTGTTCATCAGGCGGCCTGCCAGTGCCACAGATGCAGCCAACATCTTTCTCGATCTGTGTCTGGCAGCAACAGTTTTGTTAAAATAAACATATTGGAAGCTTTGGAACACGTTCAGCTTGCCTTGCTGGGGGATGCCCTTGTTGTCTTGTTTATTTTCTGGGTACCAGGAAGGAACGATGAGGCCACTCAGGTTCCATTATGCATGTGGCAGCTCCATGTGCTTCCTGTCCTATCCTCCGCATTTTGTGACTGTAATAAATGAGCTGAAGAAAATGGCTTGTAAAAAGCTGATCATGCACACTGGGTGGTGTAGGCAGGAGGAGCGTTTTAAGAGAAGCAGGGGTGGCTTGACAGTGTTCTCGCAGCCCACCGAAAACGTGTTTTCCTCTCCCAGAACAAGTTTGGAAAATAATTGATCCTGAGGTTTTCAGTGGCCTTCAGCTTGAACTGTGGAGGGTGGGTGTTGGCTAGCACCTGTGTTGTCACCGGCATGCTTCCCTCCCAATCAGTCTTGCAACAGTTTTAAAACATATTGAATCATAATTTATTTTGTACAGTTAAATATGTACTACCCAGAGGTGGGATCCAGCAGGTTTTCACAGGTTCCCGAGAGTAGGTTACTAATTATTTGTGTGTGCCGAGAGGGGGTTACTAGTTGGTGATTTTGCCACGTGATTTTGGCCTTAGTTACGCCCCTCCTCTCTGCAGTAGTGTGCAGAACATGAAGCAGTCTAGCAGGAGGTGCACCGGCGTGCGTGGCAGCCTGCGCCTGCGTGCATTCGTTTCCCGCCCAAGGACCGGCACAGCGGCTGCGTCCTCGCCACAGCCCCGCCCAGGAATGCCCCGCCCCTGGAATGCCCAGCCATGCCCCGCCCCTGGAATGCCCACTGGCGCTACGCCACAGTTTGAATCCCACCACCATGGGAACCTGTTACTAAAATTTTTGGATCCCACCACTGGTACTACCTGAACATTTGAGAATGTATTTTTTAAAAGTGGGCACCATACCTGACAGATCAAGAGTGGAATGAAATTAAGACGTGACTTCTCCCCTTAGAACAGGAATCAAAATGCCCAAATTCATTCCCCTTCGCCTTGATATCTCCATCTCTTGTGGCTTCTATTGTGGATTCCTGATTGTAGGATCTTTGGGGGCAGATGCTCTACTCAGTCTTATTTATATATTTTTCTTTTGTTGCTGTCGAGTCACAGCTGGCTTTTGGCAACCCCACAGGGTTTTCAAGGCAAAAGGCATTCACAGGGATTTTGCCATTACCTGCCTCCGCATTAGGCAGTGGCGTATCTGCCAGAGTGACACGGGGGGTCAATTGACTCCAGGCACCACCCATTAGATCATGAGTGTGGAGGGGTGCCTCTCAGCTTGGCTGCTCCTTCAGGGAGCCTGCCATGGTTTTGCTGGGTGCCCCTTGGCCTGGCCCTGCCAGGCTCGGCCCCGCCAGGCTGCCCGGGACCACTGCCTTTCTCCTGCTGGCTAAGGTAAGTGGGGCACTGGGGGATGCGGGTGTGAGGGCACTCTTAGCAGGTGTTGCCCCAGGCACCATTTCCCCCCAGTATGCCCAGTGGTGGAATCCAAAAATTTTAGTAACAGGTTCCCATGGTGGTGGGATTCAAACTGTGGCGTAGCGCCAATGGGGCTGGGCTGGGCACGACGGGGGCGTGGCCGGGCATTCCGGGGGCGGGGCATTGCTGGGCGGGGCTGTGGCAAGGACGCAGCTGCTGCGCCGGTCCTGGGGTGGGAAACGAATGCACGCAGGCGCAGGCTGCCACGCACGCCGGTGCACCTCCTGCTAGACTGCTTCATGTTCTGCACGCTACTGCTGAGAGGAGGGGCGTAACTAAGGCAAAAATCATGTGGCAAAATCACCAATGAGTAACCCCCTCTCGGCACACACAAATAATTAGTAACATACTCTCGGGAACCTGTGAGACCCTGCTGGATCCCACCTCTGAGTACGCCTCTGGCATTAGGTCCTTGGTGTTTTGTGGAAATCTCCCATCCGAATACTTCCAGGGTCAGGGCTGAGAGCGTGTGACCGGCCCAAGATCACCCAGCAAGTTTTTTTCAGGATAAATCTTTGCAGAGTGGGGATTCAAACCTGGGTTTCCCAGATCCTAGTTCAACAGTTTAACCACTACGCCATGTTGGCTGTTATGAATTCTGTAGGTCACGATTATGCCAGCTGGACGATATAAATAATCATCCACTTCTGAACTTCCTGGTGTGCATGGTTGTGATTCAAGCCGCTCAACAACGTTCATCTTTTAGGAAGTCCTCTTGGAATCCTACGTCATGCAGGTGGGATCACCTCCCTTCCCAAGTCCATCCCTAGGCAGATCTTTTTTAAAAAATATATCTTTATTAAATCCAAAATAAAAACAGAATTCTCAGTTTCATGTCCACCCACTCACGCACATTAACAATTCAAGGTCTACAATTGTACGTCATTGTTCTTCAATCACACGCTCTCCAAACCTTTGCCCCAAAACAATTCGTTCAAGAAATTACTCAGGCATCACTGAGAAATAGATACTAGAAAGAAAAATCCCTTGCTTACTCTTTCCAAATACTGAAAATTCTCAATGAGGGAAAGAAAGAAGAAAGTCACCATCACATTAACATCAAAACCCAGGAAACACGAGAAATTAACTTGCAATGAAGTATTCCTTAGCTTGTATTGTCAAAGGCTTTCATGGCCGGAATCACTGGGGTGCTGTGTGGTTTCCGGGCTATATGACCGTGTTCTAACAGCATTCTCTCCTGACGTTTCACCTGCATCTGTGGCTGGCATCTTCAGAGGATCTGATAGTAGGAAAGGAAAGCAAGTGGAGTATATATACCTGTGAGTAACAATTAAGATAGTAAGGGCAATAGATGAGGGGCATCTGAATAGAAGTAGCCTGGCAAGTGAGCAACAATGAAGTATGTAGCATGTGAGTAACAATAAAGATAGCAAGGTCAATAGGTGAGGGCATATGAATAGAAGTAGCCTGGCCTTTGTTCCCTTTGATTGTATATTGTCTATCTGTAGTCATCCTGTGTTTGTGTTTATTCCTTAGCTTATTAATTTGAAATATACAAAACACCATTTCTAACTGGATTGTCTGCACATTGTCTACAGTTCAAAGCCTCATGTTGGTATAGACGGATATCTTGATAGTAGAAAGATTATTAATGGTTCTATGATTAGGCAGATCTTGAATGAGTCCAAACAAATTACTTACTAGGTGGCTCCGTCGAAAGGTACCTGTGCCCGGAGTTGGAACGGGATATGACTTCAAAGGACTAGAACCCATTCCCACTACATATGGAAAAGCTTGGATCTTGAAAGCATACCAATTGTTCTAGATGCGGTATTCTTCTAGATCAGCCCCTGTATCTGGTGCAATTGCAAGGCAGCGCCCTTGTCCTCTACCACACATATGCGTGGTTCTGACATCAACTCAGCTTATCAGCACTCTGGACAGCTCCTTTGCTTTTTGCTCACTGTCTGCCAAACCCAAGTAGCCCAGCTTATTAGACGGACAGTTTTCCCTGCAGGCGCAGTTTTGTTGCTAAGGAGTTTATAATTTTGGCTTTTGTAAAAATTATCCCTGGAAGCGTACTGACACGAGAAAGGAGCATTTTGGGAGAAGAGTTTCAGCAGCTGCCCACGCGTGGTTCTCATGCCGTGCCTCGGCGGGACTCCGGGCCTTGTCAATAACTATCTGCCCCTGCAATCAAATACTATTAAGAACCAGCCCACCTTTCTCGAATGGAGCATTAGGAGAAGGTTAGTATTAGCCAAGGCTTTCATCTGCCAGGAGGGGAGCCAGTCACAGCTACGGGGAGGAGGAAGGGAGCCTGTGACAGTATGCAAAAGATGGGCACCAAGAGAAGGGGTGGAATTTGGATCTGGTCAGCAGAGTGTTGTGGGCGGGTGTCTTTGCTGGTGGATGGCAAAATGCCCCGTCATTCTTTTGCTGCGTGGCCATCAAGTCCCAGTTGACTTAGAAGCAAGCCTTTATTGGCATAGACAACAGTACAACAATAATAAAAAACAGATTAAAAAGCATATACAATACAGGACATAAATGTTAGGTCGAAGGAAATCTACTGGCTTTTAGTAATTTCCAGGAGAAAGTCTGCCACTTTCATACAGAGAGAAGGCTCAGGGTTGTCCAACAAGTAGTGTAATCTAATTAAATCGGGGAGGTGGAGTAAATGTAAAGGAATAAGATTCACATAATTGGATCTGATTTCCTTGAATCTGAGACAGTGTAGTAATTGGTGGGCCAGAGATTCAACTGAGCCATCGTTACATGGGCACAATCTTTTAGCCTTTTCTTGCTTATTAAATCTGCCATGTAACAAGGCAGAAGGCATAACATTAAACCTGGCGAGCATTATGGCTCTCCTTTGAACAGGGTTTATTAAGCAATACAGGTAGTGTGCCAAGTGGCCCCATTCAAATGGGAGAGAAAAATACAGGGGGGAGCACGTTTTCTTGGCTGCGGTGATTAGGGTAGAAAACTCTTTATCCAATAGTTGACCTTTTAATTTCCTATAAGCTTCTGAATAGGACAAAGGGCAAAGTGAATCCACTGACAGTCCAATAGAGGCCATTTTTTCTTCAGTTATGGAAAACCAGGAGTTGGAATGGGTGTCAGAGAGCAGACGGTGGACCAGGGAATTACAGTCTGAGAGAAAATGAATTCGCAGCCAGAATCTAAAAGTCCTCAGCCAAGCGGCTGATTCCAAGGAGTTTTGACCTAACTCCAGACAGATCCCAGTTGACTTATGGCATCCCTATGTGGTTTTCAAGGCAAGAGGTGGTTTCCTTTTGCCTCTGCACAACAAACCTGGGCTTCCTTGGTGGTCTCCCATCCCAATAGTTCGCTTCCAAGGTTGGGCTAGGCTAGGCTATCCCAGTTTACCTTAACAGGTGACAAATAAAAGCTGTCAGCACTTGGAAGAAGAAGTGGCCGAGTCACGCCAACTCAGCACTGTTGCGAACGCTGCACATTTGCGTAGATTCCCTTCGGGAGAATGATTTATTATATTATTCTGTTCTGTGTGGTTGTATGTGGGGAAGGGTGCTTAGGAGATCTAGATGGAATGTGGGAGACCTGATTGACCGTCTCCCTGTGTATTTTGGTGGGGGTGGGGAGTTGGTTAAGGGCTGCTGTAAATTGGGGCAGGGGAGGGCTAACTTAGCACAAAGCCAGCGTGGTGTAGTGGTTAAGAGCAGGTACACTCTAATCTGGAGAACCGGGTTTGATTCCCTGCTCTGCCACTTGAGCTGTGGAGGCTTATTTGGTGAACCAGATTAGCTTGTGCACTCTAACACATGCCAACCTTGGGCTAGTCACAGTTCTTTGGAGCTCTCCCAGCCCCACCCACCTCACAGGATGTTTGTTGTGCGGGGGGGAGATTGTAAGCCCCTTTGTGTCTCCTTACAGGAGAGAAAGAGGAGTGTATAAATCCAAACTCTTCTTCTTCTCCCTCCCAATTCATTTTTCCAGTATACATTACACTGCTACCCAAGTGCTGTTTTCCCTGTTTTTAAAAAGGTAAAGATAGTTTCCTCATCTTTAAAAAGGTAAAGATGAGCTCCCAAAGGCACCTGGTGGGCCACTGCGAGTAGCAGAGTGCTGGACTAGATGGACTCTGGTCTGATCCAGCAGGCTCTTTCTTATGTTCTTATGTTCTTTTCCTGTGCAAGCCGAGGGTCATTACTGACCCATGGGGTGACGTCACATCACGACGTTTACTAGACAGACTGTGTTTATGGGGCAGTAATTTGCCATTTAATTTAGAGAGGAAAATCCCAATCGGCCATTGTCCTGGAGATCAGCCCGTCCCGGGGATTCCACAGCTTTACTGGGGGTGGGGGGGAACAGTAAGGAGTGTCATGGTGGTACCTGGCAGTTTTTGAATGCAAATGGGGTTTATATTATATGCCTATCAACTAGCGTCACTGAAACTAGGCGTGAAACCGGATGGGAATGCGTGTGTGTGATTTAAAAAAATAATACCTTAAAGGATCATAAATCATACTTCTGACAAAATCAAACAACCAAGTCTGTAGAGCAGCTTAATATTTTTTCTCTGGTCTGACTTGCAGATCTTATGAAGGCTTGGTATGGATCTAGTGCTTTTGGAGAGCTCAGTGCGTTTCATTTATGTTACCCGTTGGAGAAGTTCTGGACTGTTGGTCAATCATAAGAACAGAAGAACTAGCCTGCTGGATCTGACCAGAGTCCATCTAGTCCAGCACTCTGCTACTCGCAGTGGCCCACCAGATGCCTTTGGGAGCTCACATGCAGGAGGTGAAAGCAATGGCCTTCTGCTGCTGCTGCTCCTGAGCACCTGGTCTGCTAAGGCATTTGCAATCTGAGATCAAGGCGGATCAAGATTGGTAGCCAGAGATCGACTTCTCCTCCATAAATCTGTCCAAGCCCTTTTTAAAGCTATCCAGGTTAGTGGCCATCACCACCTCCTGTGGCAGCATCTTCCAAACACCAATCGCACGTTGCGTGAAGAACAGTCAACAGTACAGTCAATCTTACCATCCACGTAATGCACGCAGTGGGGTGCAGAGGAAGATGAGAGGGTGTGTTTTGCCTGCGATCCCATGGGAGAGTTGAATGGGGGAAAATGTTGTTTAAACCCTTTGCATTCACAGAGGGTGGATTTTGGGAGTGACAGGGGTCCAAAGACATGTTTTAAAGTCCTTGCAATCCAACTAGGTCCATCCCAAGGACTTTAGACCAGAGGGATTCCGTGACTTTCATGCTTGGCTCTCCCGATTCAACTTTGGTCTGGACTATAACATGTTCTGGGCACCGCAGTTCAAGAAGGATATTGGAACGGGTTCAGAGGAAGGTGACCGAAATGGTCAAAGGTCTGGAATCCATGCCCTACGATGAAAGTTGGGTATGTTCAGTTTGGTGAAGAGAAGGTGAAGAGGTGACACGATAGCCCTGTTTAGATATTTGCAGGGATGTCATGTTGGTGAAGGAGCAAGCTTGTTTTCTGCTGCTCCAGAGACTGGGACCAGGAGTAATGGGTTCAAGGTGAAGGAAAAGAGATCCCACCTAAACATCAGGAAAAAAAACTTCCTAACAGTAAGGGCTGTTGGACAGTGGAATGCACTCCCTCGAGTGTGGTGGAGTCTCCTTCTTTGGAGGTTTTTAAAGAGAGGTCGGATGGCTGTCTGTCAGGGATGCTTTGATTATGTGTTCCTGCATTGTATTGTCGAAGATCCTCTGAAGATGCCAGCCACAGATGCAGGCAAAACGTTAGGATAGAATGCTGCTAGAACACGGCCATACACCCCGGAAACCACACAGCACCCAAATGTTCCTAAATTGTGGGGGGTTGGACTTGGTGGCCCTTGGGGTCTCTTCCAATTCTATGATTCTATGTGGGGAGAAGGAACTTAAGCGGTCTCCCCTGCCACTGTTTTCCTGACCGGAAATGGCCCCGGGACCCAATATGTGTACCTCTGGGGAAACTTATCTACAAGTATCAGCCCCCATCACCCCAGGCAAATCTTTTTTTATTCTATATTTATATTCTGCCTTTCTTCCTGAGATTTGAAGTGGATTATACAGAGTAAGTCAGCACAGTCAACAGGATGAGACTTCCAATAGACATTGCAGGAGGGTTTGGATTGTGGGAAGCTGGAACCAACCACAAGAACCACAAGAACTCAGGCAAAACATCGGTGTTAATATGGCATGGGAAACCATTGAAAAATTACAACATAATATCCTGCTCATGTAACATACACTGTAATATAAACCACAGTCCCTAACCCTTTACCTGAGTGTCTTTCTCTAAGAACATAAGAACAAGCCAGCTGGATCAGACCAGAGTCTATCTAGTCCAGCTCTCTGCTACTCTCAGTGGCTCACCAGGTGCCTTTGGGAGCTCACATGCAGGATGTGAAAGCAATGGCCTTCTGTGGCTGTTGCTCCCGAGCACCTGGACTGCTAAGGCATTTGCAATCTCAGATCAAAGAGGATCAAGATTGGTAGCCATAAATCGACTTCTCCATAAATCTGTCCAAGCCCCTTTTAAAGCTATCCAGGTTAGTGCCCATCACCACCTCCTGTGGCAGCATATTCCAAACACCAATCACACGTTGCGTGAAGAAGTGTTTCCTTTTATGAGTCCTAATTCTTCCCCCCAGCATTTTCAATGGATGCCCCCTGGCTCTAGTATTGTGAGGTATAGGTATAGTTAGGCCTTGAGGGATTTTGGACCCAGAATTATCCCCCACTCCTTTTTAAGGCTTCCCTGTTTAGGAGAACTGAATCCCAAGACACGGGGTTTACACCTGCAGAAGATTTATAAAGACAAAACCAACACCTGGACCCGCGACATCGCTAGATGTTCGGAGAATGAAAAATAATGCTGAACTAAACAGCTGTTTATTTTTAAGGTCCCCTTTTCCAAGAGGGAGGGGGGCAAAATTCCTTTCTTAAAGTATTATATTTAAGTAGGCACATTTTTTTTTAAAAAAATTGCCCATTGTCTTGAGGATAAATTAAAAAGGAAAGTGTCCAGACGCCAAAATTAGAACTGTCTTTCTTTTTAATGTGTGGGGCTGTAGCGGAAACACAGATTCAGCCCCCGGCCTCTCCAGCTCCAACGGATGTCAGGTAACTGCCTTGGGAAAAGCCTTTACTTCAGACCTTGGAATCTGACTCGACAAGTTAATACTGAGCCAGGTAGACTTGGTATAAAACCGCTCCAGACGTTAGTCCCCGCCAGCTGTCACCTGCCTTGTTCCTGATGGATTAAATTTAAATATATTTACATTAAGGACGCGCATCATCCCTGCGTTATCGGATGTTTAGCTGACCCGCCGCGATGCAGTTCACGTAATTTAGGTCGCGGGAACGAGATTTTCCCCGTGTTCGCAGCAGGGCCAGTGGCGGCTGCTGGATCAAGGCTCTGAGCGCTGCTGTGCCCATAAAGTTGTGATCATATTTATTCCACGCAAAGCTGTCTGTCTTTAGACGAAGAAGAAGAAGAAGAGTTTGGATTTATATCCCCCCTTTCTCTCCTGCAGGAGACTCAAAGGGGCTGACAATCTCCTTGCCCTTCCCCCCTCACAACAAACACCCTGTGAGGTGGGTGGGGCTGAGAGAGCTCTGAGAAGCTGTGACTAGCCCAAGGTCACCCAGCTGGCGTGTGTGGGAGTGTACAGGCTAATCTGAATTCCCCAGATCAGCCTCCACAGCTCAGGTGGCAGAACGGGGAATCAAACCCGGTTCCTCCCGATTAGATACACGAGCTCTTAACCTCTTACGCCACTGCTGCTCACTAGCAGGTCGCCCTCCCTTCCCCCCTCCCCCAGCAATGCTGGGCCCGCAAACCAGATTTGCAACATTTTTGTAATCCTCTGAAGTCAGCCCTTTGTACGATTGATACATAACATGAGGGACAGAACCTTTTTTGTAGCGGCACCTAGTTTTTAAACTCCCGCCCACTCCTATCTGTCAGACACTTTTCCATCAAAGTTCAGATAACAGGGTTATAATATTTTTATCTGCTCAGACACTCAGTTCTAAACTTAGCTGTTATTGACTTATTAAAAAAAAATCTATTGTGATGGATTCCAGGACTTTGCTAAAGTGGTGTAGTGGTTAAGAGCAGGTGCGCTCTAATCTGGAGAACCAGGTTTGATTCCCCACTCTACCACTTGAGCTGTGGAGGCTTATCTGGTGAGCCAGATTAGCTTGTGCACTCCAACACATGCCAGCTGCGTGACCTTGGACTTGTCATAGTTCTTCGGAGCTCTCTCAGCCCCACCCACCTCACAGGGTGTTTGCTGTGTGGGGTGGGGGGGGAAGGGAAGGAGTAAGCCCCTTTGAGTCTCCTTCCAGGAGAGAAAGGGGGGATATAAATCCAAATTCTTCTTCTAACTAAGCAGAGCCAACCTGGATATAAGGTGTTAAATATAAAAGCTTAAAAGAGAGAGGGATGGCTTCTGATTGGCTGGAGGAGAAAAGGCCAGTTAATCAGCAGGTAGTTATTTTGGACAGAAAAGACAGCTCCCCATTGGGGAATTAAGCAAGCTCTGTGGTCAACAGCCGAGGTTGAAGGAGCAGGTTAGGACATGGAATATTCTACAATATTCATTCGTTCCTCGCAATGAGCTCCCCCGCGTAACCATAGGGAGTGGCACCTGGGGCTCTAGCCCCCCCTGCACCCCCTAGCTATGCCACTGGGTTTAAGGCAGCTTTTTGTGTTCATTGTGAAGTGGCCAGTTTAAAAAACAAGAAGAAGAAGAAGAAGAAGAAGAAGAAGAAGAAGAAGAAGAAGAAGAAGAAGAAGAAGAAGAAGAAGAAGAAGAAGAAGAAGAAGAAGAAGAAGAAGAAGAGGAGGAGGAGGAGGAGGAGGAGGAGGAGGAGGAGGAGGAGGAGGAGGAGGAGTTTGGATTTATATCCCCCCTTTCTCTCCTGCAGGAGACTCAAAGGGGCTGACAATCTCCTTGCCCTTCCCCCCTCACAACAAACACCCTGTGAGGTAGGTGGGGCTGAGAGAGCTCCGAGAAGCTGTGATTAGCCCAAGGTCACCCAGCTGGCGTGTGTGGGAGTGTACAGGCTAAGCTGAATTCCCCAGATAAGCCTCCACAGCTCAGGCGGCAGAGCGGGGAATCGAACCCGGTTCCTCCAGATCAGAGTGCACCTGCTCTTAGCCACTACGCCACTGCTGCAGAAACAGGGTCATTACTGACCCATGGGGTGACATCACATCATAACATGTATTACACAGACCTTGCTTATGGGGTGGTTTGCTTTGTTTCCCCCCAGTCATCTACCCTTTACGCCAGCAAGCTGGATTCTCATTTCACCGTCCTCAAAAGAGGGAAGGCTGAGTCAGCCTTGAGCTGGCTACCTGAAACTGACTTCCGCTGGCATCGAACTCAGGTCATGAGCACCGCTTTGACTGCCTGACTGCAGCTTACCAGCCTGCCCCATGGGGCTGCTCTGGCCGTTTCCTTTGGTGGGAATAAATTAGCATAAACTAGCAGATAGTTTAATTAGAGGTTTCAGTAACCAAGTTCAATGAAATCCATGCTGTTGTCTCTAAAGACTTCCATAACGACAGAGAAAATGTAGGACTGTGGCCAGGAAGAGGAGCAGTGGAAATTTTCCACAAAGGTCTATTGTACACAAGTTTTATTCAGAAATCTCCCTTGACTTCCCAGCATCTCCAGAACCAAATGCTGACAGATAACAAGGTGGGAGCCCTGGCTGGATGGCCAACGTTGGCCTGGTATCATCAGACTCTGGAAGCTAAGCAGAGTCAACCTGGTTAGTACTTGTATGGAAGACCACCAGGAAAATCCAGGGTTGCTCCATCGAGGCAGGCAGTGGCAAACCACCTCTGTCCATCACTTGCCTTGACCTGGGTGGCCCAGGCTAGCTTGATCTCATCAGATCTCAGAAGCTAAGCAAGGTCAGCCCTGGTTAGTACTTCGATGAGAGGCCACCAAGGAAGTCCAAAGTTGCTCCACAAAGGCAAATCACCCCTGGTCACTGCTTATCTTGAAAACCATACAGCAGTGGTGGTGAACCTTTGACACTCCAGATGTTATGGACTGCAATTCCCATCAGCCCCTGCCAGCATGGCCAATTGGCCATGCTGGCAGGGGCTGATGGGAATTGTAGTCCATGTGGGGGGGGGTGGGGGGGGGTGGGGGGTGGGGGGGGGGGTGGGGTGGGGGGGGGGGGGGGTGGGGGGGGGGGGGGGTGGGGGGGGGGGGGGGTGGGGGGGGGGGGGGGTGGGGGGGGGGGGGGGTGGGGGGGGGGGGGGGTGGGGGGGGGGGGGGGTGGGGGGGGGGGGGGGTGGGGGGGGGGGGGGGTGGGGGGGGGGGGGGGTGGGGGGGGGGGGGGGTGGGGGGGGGGGGGGGTGGGGGGGGGGGGGGGTGGGGGGGGGGGGGGGTGGGGGGGGGGGGGGGTGGGGGGGGGGGGGGGTGGGGGGGGGGGGGGGTGGGGGGGGGGGGGGGTGGGGGGGGGGGGGGGTGGGGGGGGGGGGGGGTGGGGGGGGGGGGGGGTGGGGGGGGGGGGGGGTGGGGGGGGGGGGGGGTGGGGGGGGGGGGGGGTGGGGGGGGGGGGGGGTGGGGGGGGGGGGGGGTGGGGGGGGGGGGGGGTGGGGGGGGGGGGGGGTGGGGGGGGGGGGGGGTGGGGGGGGGGGGGGGTGGGGGGGGGGGGGGGTGGGGGGGGGGGGGGGTGGGGGGGGGGGGGGGTGGGGGGGGGGGGGGGTGGGGGGGGGGGGGGGTGGGGGGGGGGGGGGGTGGGGGGGGGGGGGGGTGGGGGGGGGGGGGGGTGGGGGGGGGGGGGGGTGGGGGGGGGGGGGGGTGGGGGGGGGGGGGGGTGGGGGGGGGGGGGGGTGGGGGGGGGGGGGGGTGGGGGGGGGGGGGGGTGGGGGGGGGGGGGGGTGGGGGGGGGGGGGGGTGGGGGGGGGGGGGGGTGGGGGGGGGGGGGGGTGGGGGGGGGGGGGGGTGGGGGGGGGGGGGGGTGGGGGGGGGGGGGGGTGGGGGGGGGGGGGGGTGGGGGGGGGGGGGGGTGGGGGGGGGGGGGGGTGGGGGGGGGGGGGGGTGGGGGGGGGGGGGGGTGGGGGGGGGGGGGGGTGGGGGGGGGGGGGGGTGGGGGGGGGGGGGGGTGGGGGGGGGGGGGGGTGGGGGGGGGGGGGGGTGGGGGGGGGGGGGGGTGGGGGGGGGGGGGGGTGGGGGGGGGGGGGGGTGGGGGGGGGGGGGGGTGGGGGGGGGGGGGGGTGGGGGGGGGGGGGGGTGGGGGGGGGGGGGGGTGGGGGGGGGGGGGGGTGGGGGGGGGGGGGGGTGGGGGGGGGGGGGGGTGGGGGGGGGGGGGGGTGGGGGGGGGGGGGGGTGGGGGGGGGGGGGGGTGGGGGGGGGGGGGGGTGGGGGGGGGGGGGGGTGGGGGGGGGGGGGGGTGGGGGGGGGGGGGGGTGGGGGGGGGGGGGGGTGGGGGGGGGGGGGGGTGGGGGGGGGGGGGGGTGGGGGGGGGGGGGGGTGGGGGGGGGGGGGGGTGGGGGGGGGGGGGGGTGGGGGGGGGGGGGGGTGGGGGGGGGGGGGGGTGGGGGGGGGGGGGGGTGGGGGGGGGGGGGGGTGGGGGGGGGGGGGGGTGGGGGGGGGGGGGGGTGGGGGGGGGGGGGGGTGGGGGGGGGGGGGGGTGGGGGGGGGGGGGGGTGGGGGGGGGGGGGGGTGGGGGGGGGGGGGGGTGGGGGGGGGGGGGGGTGGGGGGGGGGGGGGGTGGGGGGGGGGGGGGGTGGGGGGGGGGGGGGGTGGGGGGGGGGGGGGGTGGGGGGGGGGGGGGGTGGGGGGGGGGGGGGGTGGGGGGGGGGGGGGGTGGGGGGGGGGGGGGGTGGGGGGGGGGGGGGGTGGGGGGGGGGGGGGGTGGGGGGGGGGGGGGGTGGGGGGGGGGGGGGGTGGGGGGGGGGGGGGGTGGGGGGGGGGGGGGGTGGGGGGGGGGGGGGGTGGGGGGGGGGGGGGGTGGGGGGGGGGGGGGGTGGGGGGGGGGGGGGGTGGGGGGGGGGGGGGGTGGGGGGGGGGGGGGGTGGGGGGGGGGGGGGGTGGGGGGGGGGGGGGGTGGGGGGGGGGGGGGGTGGGGGGGGGGGGGGGTGGGGGGGGGGGGGGGTGGGGGGGGGGGGGGGTGGGGGGGGGGGGGGGTGGGGGGGGGGGGGGGTGGGGGGGGGGGGGGGTGGGGGGGGGGGGGGGTGGGGGGGGGGGGGGGTGGGGGGGGGGGGGGGTGGGGGGGGGGGGGGGTGGGGGGGGGGGGGGGTGGGGGGGGGGGGGGGTGGGGGGGGGGGGGGGTGGGGGGGGGGGGGGGTGGGGGGGGGGGGGGGTGGGGGGGGGGGGGGGTGGGGGGGGGGGGGGGTGGGGGGGGGGGGGGGTGGGGGGGGGGGGGGGTGGGGGGGGGGGGGGGTGGGGGGGGGGGGGGGTGGGGGGGGGGGGGGGTGGGGGGGGGGGGGGGTGGGGGGGGGGGGGGGTGGGGGGGGGGGGGGGTGGGGGGGGGGGGGGGTGGGGGGGGGGGGGGGTGGGGGGGGGGGGGGGTGGGGGGGGGGGGGGGTGGGGGGGGGGGGGGGTGGGGGGGGGGGGGGGTGGGGGGGGGGGGGGGTGGGGGGGGGGGGGGGTGGGGGGGGGGGGGGGTGGGGGGGGGGGGGGGTGGGGGGGGGGGGGGGTGGGGGGGGGGGGGGGTGGGGGGGGGGGGGGGTGGGGGGGGGGGGGGGTGGGGGGGGGGGGGGGTGGGGGGGGGGGGGGGTGGGGGGGGGGGGGGGTGGGGGGGGGGGGGGGTGGGGGGGGGGGGGGGTGGGGGGGGGGGGGGGTGGGGGGGGGGGGGGGTGGGGGGGGGGGGGGGTGGGGGGGGGGGGGGGTGGGGGGGGGGGGGGGTGGGGGGGGGGGGGGGTGGGGGGGGGGGGGGGTGGGGGGGGGGGGGGGTGGGGGGGGGGGGGGGTGGGGGGGGGGGGGGGTGGGGGGGGGGGGGGGTGGGGGGGGGGGGGGGTGGGGGGGGGGGGGGGTGGGGGGGGGGGGGGGTGGGGGGGGGGGGGGGTGGGGGGGGGGGGGGGTGGGGGGGGGGGGGGGTGGGGGGGGGGGGGGGTGGGGGGGGGGGGGGGTGGGGGGGGGGGGGGGTGGGGGGGGGGGGGGGTGGGGGGGGGGGGGGGTGGGGGGGGGGGGGGGTGGGGGGGGGGGGGGGTGGGGGGGGGGGGGGGTGGGGGGGGGGGGGGGTGGGGGGGGGGGGGGGTGGGGGGGGGGGGGGGTGGGGGGGGGGGGGGGTGGGGGGGGGGGGGGGTGGGGGGGGGGGGGGGTGGGGGGGGGGGGGGGTGGGGGGGGGGGGGGGTGGGGGGGGGGGGGGGTGGGGGGGGGGGGGGGTGGGGGGGGGGGGGGGTGGGGGGGGGGGGGGGTGGGGGGGGGGGGGGGTGGGGGGGGGGGGGGGTGGGGGGGGGGGGGGGTGGGGGGGGGGGGGGGTGGGGGGGGGGGGGGGTGGGGGGGGGGGGGGGTGGGGGGGGGGGGGGGTGGGGGGGGGGGGGGGTGGGGGGGGGGGGGGGTGGGGGGGGGGGGGGGTGGGGGGGGGGGGGGGTGGGGGGGGGGGGGGGTGGGGGGGGGGGGGGGTGGGGGGGGGGGGGGGTGGGGGGGGGGGGGGGTGGGGGGGGGGGGGGGTGGGGGGGGGGGGGGGTGGGGGGGGGGGGGGGTGGGGGGGGGGGGGGGTGGGGGGGGGGGGGGGTGGGGGGGGGGGGGGGTGGG